>NC_083829.1:3852436-4452436 GCF_015708825.2 Lethenteron reissneri | reverse complement strand
TGAGTCCCCGTATCATTTTTTTCCAAATCTTTCGTTAATAAAAAAAAGCTAAATAATGCTTAGTGAACTATGAAAATAAACTGCAGCAAGTTATATTAATACATGTGCATGTTTCGATTTAAAGCTTTCGTGACTGCAGGGATTCATCTTCTTGGTTCTTTTGATAAAGTCACGTAGAATGGAAATAATAAAATGTTAGAATTTGTATTTTTATTATTTTATTATTTCCATTCTACGTGACTTTACCGAAAGAACCAAGAACATGTGCATGTGTTGCACGTAACAGGTTCACGTGACCCCTGCAGGCACGAGCGTGTATCGTCACGTTCGCCGCAACAGAACAAACATTAAATCTTGATTTGAAGCTTTCGTGACTGCAGGAATCCACACTCGTTGCTTCTTTCGGTAAAGTCACGTGACTTTACCGAAAGAACAAACATTTTTATCGATTTACACAGCTGCTATGTTCAGAGTAAAATAACACCACTTCCACCGTGCATTTGACTCCTTCAATATTGCACAAAATTATTATAAATACAATGACTAAATTAATAATGCATGAAAAAAACCCAATAGGTTTTATACAGCTGCTATGTTCCGAGTAATATAAACACCACCACCACCTATCACCACCACCACTGTGCATTTCACTCCTTCACTACTGCACAATATTATTATAAATACACCCTGGATAAATGAATATAAATGCATGAAAAAAAACCACTTCAACACAAGAACACGACACGCGACAAGAGACTTTTGGAACACCATTATAAAAATTGTCACACGCTGTCTAACAAAAGAAATGAACTGGCCTGTTGTACCCCACTGTTATCTTCTTAAGGCCCTGCGGTACCCCAGAGATTGCTTCATTGTTTTGATTCGCTGGCCATAAACCAGATGTCGGTGGCGAGTCATCGATAAAAATAAAGTAAAACACTTTCTGCGGGATAAAATGACAACAAGCCCGAACCACGCAACGGGCATTGTTTTGCGAGCCAAGACCAGACCAGGTGCGGAGACAGAATATTCAATTTGCACCTGCTGCGCTAAAGTTTCAGCCCAGAGATGTTACGCAATCATGTGGTATTTTCGTGGCTTCCGTAAAAAAATATAAACATTACGTTTAACGATTATTGTCAATACTACGGTGGACCACAGTCTTTACGAACCATTTTTGTTTACAATGATCGTTATATATATTTCTTTTTTGAAAAAAAAAGTGGCATTTCCAAAAAAAATTCGCATAAAAATTGAAAATCGGATGGCTTTAAAAAAAAAAAGTATCGTGTGCTCTCTTGACAGATTCAAGGTAGTTGCGAATACACTGTAATGTTCAAATTTCTATGGCAAATATTTAAATTCTAGGCGGTGATCAGTTCACCAACCACAGAGAGATGACGGTGGGGGGTCTGGCTGAGTCAACCATGGCTGGGAATTTAACTCGGACGCTCGGAGGTGGACGTCTAAGATGCATTCCAATGAACCAGAGGCGTATTAAATTTCGATTCAAAGCTTTCGTGACTGCAGGGATTCATCTTCTTGGTTCTTTCGGTAAAGTCACGTAGAAGGGAAGTAATACAATAATAAAAATAAAACATAATAAAATTATGTTTTAATTTTATTTTAATTTTAGTAATAATATAATAAAAATAAAACATAATAAAATTATGTTTTAATTTTATTTTAATTTTATTATTTTATTACTTCCCTTCTACGTGACTTTACCGAAAGAACCAAGAAGACGGAGGCGTATTGTTGCGCGTGTCGATCCCATCTTTATTTACAGCCTCTTTGGCAGTCCACTGCCGAATGAAAGCCTCTCCACGGGGGTTGTTTGATCATACTTCAGCATGCTTTGGCGAGGGGGGTGGAGGGGGTCCAGGAATACTCGCCACTGATGTCAGCCGTGTACTCTAGGTCAAGGTTGGCTTCGTACGGTGCGAAAGAAGTTGAACAGACATACATACACCGGGTTCGTCATGCAGCAACGCTAACCGTTACACCGCCACCACTACCCCCCAATGCATCTTTAGCATTGCATCAACAGTCAACCGGCTCGAGTAAAATGAGCTTCAGCAGTAAGGTGTTTAATTATGCGACATGTAAACAACGGAATTGATCTTATTTTCAAACCGAAGCGATGAGTAGAGAGCAATGATGATGGCTACTGCAGGCACTCGGAGTCTATGTCAACTCTCCTCCTGTCTCCTGCATTGGAGAGACATTTGGGGAAATGGCAGTAGATGTATTTATAAAGATGTTATTATATAGCAGCAGTGAACGCGGAAAGGAGTTTGAAGGTGAAATGAAACCAAGATATGTATGAAGAGGCAAGGCCATGCATTTCTCATACAAGGGGTGATCAGTTATAATCTGTGATATGACAAAACTTGTTCAATATATATTTTACATTTTTTCATCAGTCACATATTACATTGCACCACTAACATATGAAGGCAAGCAGTGATGTATGAGTGCACAGCAGTTGCCACTACGCACTGACAATTCCGTGTATTGCATTGGGGAATGGCAGTGAAACGCTTTAAATAACTGCTTCTCATTTCTCCATAACCCCTTGCTGTCCACCACACATCAGCACCCCTCTCAAGTGAATTAACAATAACCCCAAGTTGGTGACTGGGCTAAGGTAATCACACTTGTTCATGCAAGTGCAAGCCCTTTAAGTTTCGATTTAAAGCTTTTGTGACTGCAGGGATTCCTCTTCTTGGTTCTTTCGGTAAAGTCACGTAGAAGGAAAATAATAAAATAATAAAAATAAAACATAATAAAATAATTCTCACAACGTTTCGGCCACAACGCAAGCAGCCGTCTTCAGAAGGCAGAGTCTGCCTTCGACAGACCTGTTCTTCACCTGAAGACGGCTGCTTGCGTTGTGCCCGAAACGTCGTGAGAATTATTTTATTATGTTTTATTTTTATTATTTTATTATTTTCCTTCTACGTGACTTTACCGAAAGAACCAAGAAGATGCAAGCCCTTTGTTAAGTTCAGCGCTCGTCATTGCAAGGCCCGCGTACCACTGGCGGCCCATGTGTGGCCCCTGAGGTGCGGCCTCCGACAATACACAAATGTGAAAACATCCCCCATCATTATCATCATCGTGCTGCCAAACCCCCAATGGTCTCAGATCGGTGGCGGGCCCTCACACTGATGTTGTCTTGTCGGCGAAAGTACCCCCCCCCGCCCCCCCTGAAAATTAGTGAAGAACACTACTCTTTGGTTCTTTCGGTAAAGTCACGTAGGTGAAAAAAAAAAAGTATTTTTGTGAAATTTTTTTTTTCAAATGTCTTTTTTTTCACCTACGTGACTTTACCGAAAGAGCCAAAGAGTAGTAGAAAAAAAAAAGTTTTTTTTTTTCACCTACGTAACTTTACCGAAAGAACCAAAGAGTATGATGGATCCTTGCAGTCACGAAAACTTCAAATCTAGAATTAACCCTGGGCTAGTTCGTTGCACCTCAGATGACCACGGTTGGCTACGTACGGTGTAGAAACAAGTTGAGCGTGCGTACACGCAAGCCCCACGCTCGTAGGCGAGGGCATTGGCTCCCTGTGGTGCCGGCTCTGTGCTCTGACATGCGCACCAATCTTGGTAATTATTCGGCCACCTCCCGGCATTATTCCCAGGACTATTTACTGGTAGAGAATTTAATTCCTGGCTGGGGTCGTAACTTGCTGTTGGATGCTTGTGAATTTGAATAACGGTTCGAGAGGTCAGCTCAGTTCACTAGTAAATACTCATAATGTAAAAAGAACGAGTGCTCATTTGTAGGAATTCGGTCGGCATCCGGTTCGAGGTATGCGCTGATCCACGTTGTTTTCCCCACAATCCACACAACCTGGTGTATGTTGAACTTCTTTAGCGCCGTACGGAGCCAATCATGCTCATCGGAGGTGAGATCTCCACATATATACTCTTAGTTCTTTCGGTAAAGTCACATAGGTAAAAAATGAAATTAAAATTAAACAATAAAAATCACGACGTTTCGGAGGCAACACAAGTCTCTGTCATCAGGTGGGACCGTCACAGCCAGATTAGCTGCATCAAGTTTATAGTTTGTTGTTAACAAGGGGGACATGAGGGAACGTTCCGTACAGGAAACGTGACGCGCAGGCAATGGGTCAGGATCGAACCCACGACCTCCTGCATACCAGGCGAGGGAGATGACATCTTGCCAACGCGGCTTAACGAGGGGACACAGCACAACAAAGAAACGTGGACGTTCAGGCAATGGCCGCCATGATGCGGTTTGGTGCGGGGTGTGGGAGGTTGGGGGGGTGGGAGGGGGGCGGGGGGATGGCAGTGGAACAAAGTTTGAGAGAACAACGGAACGTACCCCCACCGTAGTCGGGCACGAGGCCCGTGCCCCGCTTGAGAAAGAGATGCACGCGGCCGCTGCTGTTCTTGATGAGCTCGATGGCGCGGGCGTGCGTCATGTCCTTGGTGCTCTCCCCGTCGATCTCGATGATCTGGTCGCCGACCTGCGTTGACCCGACACGTCAATAAGCGTTTATCAAGATTTTTTTTTTTAGATTTAAAGGTGGGTAAGCTCCAGTGGCTTCTTGACATCGGTTAAGGAAGAGCTACGCAAGCACGTTGTTTGGCACGACGTCCGGCGTTTCGCTCCCACGCGCTTGGAGAACACTCAACTCGGTTATTGAATTGAATTCAGAACGTCGCATGCCATTCCGAAACAACACGGGGCACCATCACGAAGGCGGCAATAATGTACTCCCGATTTACGTGACCTTACCCTCAGCTTGCCGGTGCGTATGGCTGGGCCGTCCTCGGCCAACCTCAGGATAAAGAGATCCATGTTGTACTCGTGGCCACCACGCAGGCTGAACCCGAATCCCTTGAGGCCCTTTTCCAGGTCTACAGAGTAGTACTCTGCTTCCTGCACACCGGCGCACGGGACACAGGACGCACGTTCGGGAGTTTTATCACTCTGCAGTCACTTTTCCGAGCGAGCGAGCCAGCACGCAATGCACGCCACGATCGATTCGGCGCCGAGCGACGGCACGAGCGCGATGCTGCGTGAAAACATGGCGCTTCAGCAGCGCGCGTGCGTTGGCGTCAAGTCGAGTCGTCGCGTCTGTCGTGGTCGGCGCCACGGAGAGAGGGTTGCCGGCGAAATTCCACGTCGTCTCGATAATTTATGACGAGAGACGATATCGAAATGGGACCTTTTTTTTGCCAGTATCAAAGTATGAAATAACAAGCATAGGTCTTACCCTTTCTGGATAAAAGATAATACTGTCGACTTGTAGTGCGCCGCACACCGTTTGCTCACTCTCGAAAAGCGTGAGCAAGGGTTGGTTTTACACTCGAAGGGGGTGAGCAAACTCTAAAAGAGAGTGACCAAACGACTCCTATGTCCAAGGAACCAGACGAGCGGGAAAGGCAGCCACAGGCAGAGAGCCAGTGCCAAAACTCCCCCCGCCTCCACCCCCCAAGCTCTGTGGTCCTCTACATATGAAGGTGTTCTCGGCCAATGAATGAGTGTTTATCATGAGTGGGAGGAAGCCGGAGTATTCAGAGAACACCCATGCACGCGAGTGGGTAAGTTCTCTATCCTACACGGATGGAACAGGTGCGGTACACATTCCCTGTACCGCCTTCTCCTGGTGAGCCAGGCTACTGCGGCTTCCTTCTCGACGCCGACGGGAAGGGCGGTTCGCACATTTGCGTGCGGTGAACCAACCAACCCTCGCTGCTGCCTCCACGGTGCTGGATTATAGGCAGCCACGTGCACAACCGCCACGACCGCGGCCGCCCCGGTTGGCCGGCAGTCTCTCCATGTGTGAACAAATGTTGGCCTCACACAAAGGGGAGAGGAGCTCACTTGATCAATTCCAGAGGAAACATGAGCCGCGTCAACCCACTGACTGGGATTTGAACTGGTACCCTGCTGATCGTGAAGGTCAGCTCTCTTGCAATTACGCCACTTGAGGACGGTGTTTGATATTAGCTGGCCAGGGCATCACGTTGTGATGACAGCTAAACTAAAATCTTTACCTGGTCTCTCATCCTAACATCAGACCAATTTCCCTGGTGTGGTGAAACATTTCCAGTTATTGGAAAATATGGACATGATGATATACGATTAGTTCCCCATTGCGCTATACAAGATTCTCTGAGTGAGATATATATAGGTATATTTGTAGTGTTATATAACATATTAAATGCCAAATAAAAGTATGTTCTCATCTCAGGCAGATAATTAATTTTTTGCACTTCACTTATTTGTAGAAATTGAATTGTTAGCGAGCGTTTTTTTTTCTCATTTGATGCCAACATATCGAAAAAGATTTTAACACTTAATGGATATACATTCACTCCGATACGATCGTTTCACGAAAAAAGTTAAACCCTGAATGTTGTGCAATCTAATATAAACATGTAATTTGAAAAAAAAAAACACGAAAGCATGCGTTTAAAACCGCAACTCAAAGTAAAATGGACGTGTGATTTTTAAGTTTTAGGATGTTGTAATGAGTAGAATATCACTCAGTTGAAATGGAGACATATATAGCCAAAGTGCAGCCTTATCATATTGAGGATTAAATTTCCATTTAAAGCTTTCGTGACTGCAGGGATTCATCTTCTTGGTTCTTTCGGTAAAGTCACGTAGAAAGGAAGTAATAAAATAATACAAATAAAAATGACATTACCGAAAGAACCAAGAAAACCAAGAAGATATTGAGGTATACTCTTAGTTCTTTCGGTAATGTCACGTAGGTAAAAAAAAATGAAATTAAAATTAATAAAAATAAAACAATAAAAATCACGACGTTTCGGAGGCAACACAAGCTTCCGTCTTCAGGTGAAACCGTCACAGCAAAAAAAAAAAAATGTATTGAGGTTTGGCAAGTGCTGTCTAGCGAGCACCCATGATGGGCAACATGGCAACCAAGGAGTGTGGGTGGCCAGCACCACGCCCGGCCGTCTTTGTCTCCCGAGTGGCGATGTTTACTACACGCCGCACCTGGTACCCATTGGAGGCCGAACAACGAAGCTGCGGTGAGTTCAGCATGTCGTCAAAAAACTAATTAAAACGAATTCCAAGTCACGTAATTCAAACCAGACCTGTCCAGGGTTCATGTCGGGCTTGATGTCCTGCCTTCCCCGAACTTCAAATCTGTCAAACAAACTTCGGGAGGGTGAAATAAAAAGATTTTAATACAAAAACATTAAGTAAAAAAACATTACATCAGAAAGCTAAAAACATTACGACTAGCATACCAAACCAATTATAGCGCACACACGAGACATTTCGCAAGGTTTTTCTTGATTAGCCTTTCCATATTTTTACAATGTCCTCAATATCTCAACTCCAAGCATTTTAGTATTCACATGTCATAATTCCATAAGCACAGCGTGATTACAATGACACCCATAATACCGACATACAGTGAAACCTCTCAAAGTCGTTCCAAATGCAGGGCAGATCTTTTCCAGTTGCCACTCTGAATATTAAAAGGTTTGTGTCTGTGACTCAATAGCTTAGCCGTTAGGTAACTATTCATTTTCCAATAGAAAAATTGCTCATCAGAAAAATTTTTTTTTAATATGTAATTCTCATCAAGGCCCCATGGTGTAATAGGCAGTCTCCAACTCCAAACAATTAATACACAATTACAAAGGTTTATTTACATTTACCTATAATGCCTTACAAAACGAAATATTGGCAATTTTATATGTACACTTTAAAAAGAAAATACCCGAAATTTGAATTCGAGTCCCTTACCATCACCGTGAATGAAATGCGAAAGGGCTGATTCAAGATTTTATTTAGTTTTGTTATTCAATATATCGTTCAAAATTGAGATGGGGCGATTGAGCGAGTGACCGAGCGCACGGTGCGTGAGCATCGTGTTCAATGCGCACAGGTTCACCACATTCTATACAACTGTAATGGGTTCCGGAGACACTTTGTAGATGCAACTTCTTCATTACAATACACCACTCCAACAGTCCTGATACACTGTTACAGCCTAGGGACACAGCCTATTCCTAGCATGCCTGACACTGGCTACGCTCTCGGGTCCTCCGGCTACAATTACCCTAGGGGAGGCTACCTGACCCGACCCAGCCAAGGTGCGGGTCTAGACTCTGGCTTCCTCGGAACTCGCCCTCACAAGGACGTAGAGCCGGGAGTCCCAGAGTCCCACCACTGGCCCGCACAGCGTCCCGGCCCTTATAAGGACAAGCGGGGCGAGGAGGTCCAGGGTCCTAAGCTGGCTGATCTTGGGTCTTGAGCTGCGACTGGTCCCGATCGGCTGGGGAGGTCCCCTTTTATGCCCCTTTGCCCATCGAGGGGTGGCGTTGCGTGGGATCGTAGATCTAGCACTGCCGTAAGCGTGGCCCATCTACGGCACTACACAGCAGACTGAGCACAGTATGTGTACATTGCTTTAGTAATTGCTAGTGCACACATGCAGGTCATCTCCTACCACACCCAGCTTAATTATCGCATGGATAGTATTCTGGCTGAATTGTTATAAAGAAACGTACAAAAAAACGCGTGTTTATTATATGAGATCTTTCTTGCCAGGATCAAAATATAAGAATAGGTTTGACCCTTCTGGCAATAAAACTGGCAGTTAAGATGTTAAAACACTAAACAGAAACCTTTTGCAAGGAATCATGTCTGCATTAACCGCACGTACTTGCGGTCAACATGCAAACAAAAGGCATGCTCTCATAATAGATGGCATTGTCTTTGAAACTGATTGGGCCACACCAGGGACAGCTTTCTTTAGAGCCTCGTCTCAAACAGTGTTAGACCATTGGACGCCAAAAGGCAACCAGCGTTTCTTAACACCTGTTTTATTGCTGAAAGGCTTAAACCTATTCTTATGTGTTTATTACATTTGAAAAAGAGCCCAGTACAGAGCACAAACTGTGATGCGGGGAGGGCGTGCAGAAATAGGTCTTGAACTCAGGACTGAAATAGTAACGAACTCACACATTTTCTTTACGTGACAAACCTTAATAATTGTCCTTCAGGTGGTGGCCGGTTTAATGACACATTTATATTTAAGCGATCTAACCCCCCCCCAAAAAACCCTTTATCATGAACTCTGTGTCTCCTGGGTTTAGATGAGGGAGGCGACTAGGGTCACTGCCCCACACATGTAGGGCAGTGAGCGGGGTACATTGTATTTTCATGTGGGGAGGGGAAGATGAGGGTAGGAAGAACTTAAGCAAGAGGACAGAGGGAGCGGGGGGAGATGTTTTAGAGAATTTATTTAGTCGATTGTTTTTCCGGCTTATCCCAAAATTCTGGATTCGTCAGCCTAGCTCTGAGGTTTTACTCTCAGCCCCAATAGTTTATGAAGCTAAAATCATGAAGATAACCACATTTTTTTACTTTTGTGGCATACATGAAATCAGGAGTACATTTCCAGACACTCCGATAGGATTTTTTGCGTTAATTAATTGGCCTGAGAGTATCTGTGCACAGCGCGATATATTTGTCATCAGCGTAAGCTCTCGAGAGCTGTGACCCTCCTTGCAAAGAACCGTTTACATTGGAACACCTATTGTAAAAAAAATAAAAAGAGCATTAAGCAACAGCGGTTTTCATTCTCCCCGCTGGCTCATTAAACTTTACGCTTTAAAATGATGGAGCAAAGAAGGGTACGCTTGGAGTGTGCGTTTAAAAAAAATGCAAACATTTAATGAAGTAGCGCCACTCCGCGCGACAGTCTGCAGGTGTTTAGCTGTTGCGACGAAAGGCCACGCAGACAATCTATTGGCAATGGGATTTCATCCAATTTCGTGTCGTTATTTTTTTCCGCGCCCGTAAACGCACGCGCGAGAACATTACGTCTTTTTTATAGCAAAAATAAAAAAAAACGAACACGGAACGGTTGAAATTCGGGGCATTCGTATTTTACCGCCTCTGCAGGAGAACGCTTCAACTGTGACTTTTGTTACCTTGGCTAACGGTGGAAAACAATTGAGTTGTGCGGAAAATGTTCTGCTTCGTATCATGGGGCCTTTTTTGCCAGTAGGAAAAATAAGAAGAGGCGGTTTTTACCCTTTCTGGCAATAAAACACGTTTTAAGACGTTCAAACACCAAATAGAGACCTTTTTGCAAGGAATCAAGTCTGCATTAACCACATGATACAGCTGCTCACTCCAAGCTATAAACGCTCTAAAACATGCCTTGTCTGTGTCCTGTTCACCTTGTTGGCGTTCTCTGGTCTGACACTGGTGAGACAAGGTCACAGCGAGGGCCGTCTCAGATGCAGGCCAATCAGTTGCAAAGACAATGCCATATTATCAGAGCATTTTGTTTGCATGTTCACCACAAGTACGTGTGGTTAATGCAGACTTTATTTTTGCAAAAGGTATCTATTTGCTGTTTGAACATCTAAACACCCACCTTTGTATTGCCAGAAAGGGTAAAAGCCTATTCATGCGTGCTGAACTTCTTTCACATTGCACGTAGCCAAACCGTGCTCATAGGAGGTGCCCGCGTCTCTTTTGCTGCAATAAAAATAATCGGTCTCCTTTTCCAGACGGCCTGTGTTCCTCTTTTCTGTGCAGAGGTCAGCATCAAGACGCTCCCGAAATCCAAAATTGCATTGCATTGTTGTGGGTTTTGCATCTCCCCGTAAATGTACCCCCCTCATTGAATTGCCCATTAGCGAGTGTAAACCATGTCGCAATGATCACACTCCGAGCAGAAAGCCACCAATTACAACGCAGGTTGCCACCAAACCCTGAGCGCACAGACGCATCCCTCCGTCGGTGTGTGCCGAAACGTCCAATAAACTGACCGCATCGACGCGGCGTAACGGCGGTTGTACGCTGGTTGTACCAACAAAACTAACAGTTGTCCGTTATAAACAAACGAGCATGATAACGAGTAGGCCAATAGCTATAGAGGGACAAAACAGAGAACACAATTACCTTCCCTCTTGGGCAGTCGTTTGGTTGTTGGGCGCAACGGTGGCAATCTTCTCCGCGTTCACAAGTGACGGCAGCTTTTGCGATTCTGTGCACGTCAAACAAGCATCGGCAAAGGCATTTAGATGCGGCGTAAACGGCGCGGCGTTTAAAACGCATTGAAAAGCCAACATCCGCGTCGTTGGATTTCAAAATTACTTTTAAGGTCTAACGAGAAGTACGGTGCATGCAACCTGCATGCACAAGGCAACTTCGTAATTTAAAAGTGAGCAAGCGATTACCGGCACTTGTGAAACTACTTAGTTTCAGCGCGCCTCTTGGTTTTTGCATTTCTGGCCTTCATTTGCGCAGACGAAAACACACTTCTGGGTAAACATGCAGGTGGCATGCATCCTCATTGCTGCCTGAAGCGAATTCAACCTATTATGCCTGGCAATGTGATGCCAGCAGGAAGGCAGTACAGCAAGCAGGGGAAAGTCGTAGACACTCAGTGAGGCTTGGAAGGTAAAGAACAACCGCGTGAAACAATTTCGTTCGCGCGCTCAAGAGGGCCTCGGAGTGGCACTCGTCTCTCTGTCAGTAACCCTGAGCCAGTTGTGGAAAGTCCACGACGTTGCCACGGTTTGTTGCCAATCTCTTCACAGGTCATTCGCTGCTGTCTCCCAATAAAAAAGAAAACCAATGGGGCCGTTTCAATCCCCGCCGAGATTTATCGCCGGTTGACGCTCGACCAATCGTGAGTTGAGCGGTGAAAAATTGAATTTCCCATGAAGGAGGAGGAGGGGGGAATATTTTCGTAATTGAAAGAGCGGCGAGCACTAACTACACGACTCCTCTCGTTGGCAGCTCCCGGCTCGCCAGCCGCGTGCGGATTTACCGTCCGGCGACGAGATGCAGAGCGTTACGCTGGTCCCTGAGTCCTTGATGAGGTTGATGATGTCGGCGTGCGACAGGCCCTGGATGGGCTGCCCGTTCACCGACAGGATACGGTCGCCCACGCGCAATCGGCCGCACCGGTCGGCGGGGCTGGCCGCGATGATGCGACCTACCAGGTGAGGCATCCCTGAGTCCACCCACGCGTGCACGTACGCGTACGCACGCACGCAACGGCGCGGCGGGAGGAGGGGGGGCAACGTGGGGGAAGGGGTGGAGGGAGGAGTGGCGGCGGCGGAGGTGGCGGCATCGCGATGCACCATGGGGAAATGGGTGGAAAAAAAAGGGAAGATGGGAGGTGGGCCATGGAAGATGCGTTTATGTCAGCGTGGCGCAAAAACAAGCAAATAAACGGAGCACAAATATATGTAAATAATAGAGATGGCATAAATAATAATAGCAATGTAAAATGAGTTAAACTACTCAGGATGTGACACACATTTAAATATTGGATAACTACGAAGACAAGCCACGTATTAATTTGAAAACGATCACCAGTGCTTCATAAGTAAAATAAAATAAAAAAATATATATTTACAGACTACGGTCCTTAGTTTTAGCATAGTTTAGCTATAGGCCTTAGTCCCTTTGTGAAGATGTGATAAATATTTAGATCATATTTGGATAATATTCATAATTAGAGTACCGTATACTTTCTGAAAACACCTGAATGTAATCAATGGCTGTTTTCCTTATGACTATACAACTTCAAGAGTAGACTACGGTTAACTGCGCTTGAATTTATGTTTTGCCTAAATATGCACACGCACAAATGCCTCTGAATAAAATCGTTACATTAAAATAATTTACAACTGTCAAATAATTGTATATTTGTATTCTTAGTACATAATTTCGCCTGGAAAATCCCGTGAGCTGGAACATCTCATTTGCATGGGAGTCCAGGAAAATTGGAAAGAGAGTCAAACAAGAAAGTGGTACAACAAGTCATGCGAGACTCTCAGGAAAATAGTTTTGAGAGCGAGACTTTCCTGGCTAAAGAATGGATTTTTTTCTTCTAAATCTATTTAATTAAAATACGCCAAGTCATCGCAAGGGGCTTCTCTGGCATCTTAAATGCATTTATTTCACAAGTTACAGATTGGCTTGAAGAATTACTCATATTTAAATACCGCACTGGGCTCTTTTGGATATGTTGAGTCAGGGCGCTCGCATTTTGTTGCAATGAAAACATTAAAAAAAATAGACTGCACTTGGGTCGTGCCAATTGTGTGGCAGTCGTGACAAACAACAGTACATTCAGGGCCATTTTAAGAAGTGCTGCAAATCTGAAACTAAGGTGCCCATGAGAAATCCGTAAAACGTTCGCAAATTCAAGCAGACATTGTATGCCGCTCAGTTTATCGTGCCGCATTAATAATTGATGACGTTTTCAGTAAATTTCTGATAAGACACTATAAGTAACAAATTATACAATATTAAAGTTACGCAATAGAAGGCAGTTGACCGTAATTATACAGTATTTTAGAAGGAACAATGGCTAAACTACCATCTAACTATAGACAAATGATGAATGTACAATTTTATTAAAATGAAATTAAGAAAAAAACTACCCAATAACGATTGATATAAAAAATAAATGAATGAAAGTTCCAAATAAATTAAAAAAGAAGCAATGAAGGCTGGCTGTGAGTCATGTGGGGATTGGGAGTCGAGGGTTAATGGTACGGATGCCGTGAGGATGCACTTCTGTGCATGTATGAAGAACCTTTTTTACAGAGTGGCAGAGAGCAATTCTTTCCCACAGTGTCAACAATTTAAGCGAGCAAATACACTCCATCATTTGCGGGAAATATCTGGAAGGGACAATACAGTTTAGCAGCAACGGCGATAAAAACGCAATGGCACACCACGTGCTGTGATGTCACTTCCTGATGGAATGAGTGCATTGCCAAGGGCAGAGGAGTATGGTTGTCAACCATATCTCCTCCGATTGGCTTCGCACCTCCGATTAGCACGGCTGGCTACGTACGGTGCGAAAGAAGTTAAACGTACATAATTTCATTCATTGCCTTGATCAAGATCCGGATTTCATCAAGGCCCTAAGCCTGTTTGTTTCACCACCACTCCTCGCCAATGCTTTTTTCTCTCCGCCAGACCCATGCAGCTACCGTGTAGTAGACACGCGAAACCTTCGAGGTCTGCCTGAAAAGTGTCCCAACATCTGGAGTCGTGTATTTACTACTTTTTGTTCACGAGGTAAAACCCAATGAGCTATTCGCTCTTTTTCAGAGGCGACCTGGCCACACACGATAGCTCATTCAAGTGGGTGATATCATCACGCGTGGGAATTTATAGTTGCAGACAAATAATCTAAACAAATGTTATTTCTCAGTGTTGAGGGGCAAAGCCGGAGGATCCTGGAGAAAAATCCACGTGGCCACCACAGGGAGAAAGAGAAGACACGGACTCCAAATATACAACACGCATCGTCAGGCTCCGGGATTGAACCCACGGCCTCCTGCGTACCAGACGAGTGAGATAACATCTCCTCGCCCAGGAAGACTTTTAGATTTCCCAGGAGAGCTGCCTAAAAAAAAAGGAAAATGATCCTAGCAAAACCAGGACAGGTGGCAATCCTTACGGGAACCATTGAACGTTATGTTCCAGCCATATTTTTATTGGCCAGTAAAACAGCCGTATCTTTATCACATCGATGTACGTCAAACTAGTCATAGTACGATTTTACAGAGTTTGACAACGATGCAAAAGGCTCCCAGAGAATAGTTTTTTCCCGTAAAAAAATTAATCGCCGTGTGAACCAGGCTTTAGTTATTAAGGTTACGACTAAAAAGCCAGAGCAGAGGTTAACTGAATGAAATTAAGTTTAACACGTAGCAGGCTTTCGCGATCCAATATTATTCATAATAAAGGTTTTTGGGTTAGATCGCGTTACTTATAAATGTGTCGCAACCCTCCACCACCCGACACGGCCAATCAGTAAAACATGTGTCACGTTGACAAAGACAAATAGTTCACTACTTTAGCCCACCGGTGTGTTGAAGAGTGAATCCACAACATTTACAATTTTTGAGTACTGACGTTTCACTGGTAATTACATCCAGCATCATCGGGCAATTTGCCAGAATAGTTGAAATGAAAACTATCATTTCAGGACAAGAGTACACGGTTATGGACCCATACTAGTGTGGCCCAAAGAAGCTGCCAACTACATACGTGTGCAATCAATAAAAGCTTCTAAATATAAAAGCATATGCATCGTCCGTCACTTAACCACGTATGTCCAATGCAAGGCTGATAACGACCATCAATTTACAGAGAATTTTACTGGTTTCAAAATAACGACACCTGCTTTACTAGCCATTGGCAGCGTTCCATCTTTTTTTGCACGGTGCCATATGGTTGCCTATCAAGTGACAAGATTACGGCGTGGCCGGAGGAAACGGGCTTGATTGAAAAATGGCACATTTGAAGCCCAGGGGCCTCACCCAGCGATAAACGGCGCAATCGATATCGCGATCGACACCTGCCCCGCTCGCGAGCTGACCTTGAGATGGTTTCAAACATGCCACCAGGGGGACGGAGGTGGGGAGGATAACGGAGAGAGACATGCTCACAATGCCGGTAACGGCGATGTCGAGCAGCGGGGATAAACCACTGCTTGCGGATGAGTCGAGTTGAATAATGGTGCGCTGGACGATCGGATTGAGGGCGGGGAGACTAAATTCCCCCTCCCTCTCTGACTGTCGAGGAGAGTTGGATGGCTCCAACGTCCGATGGAGATATCACGAAAGCCTGCGAGCACAGTCCTTGCAGTACATTTCATCAGAGGCGTTTCACGCTTCAGTCGGCTCTACGTGCTCAACGACGCACATGACGAATGCGGTTTTCGCATGTAAATGTTACGGTGAAAATGTATCCAACATTTAAAACTTCGTAGTTTTTTGCTATTTTCTTTGAACCTATCTACGCGACTTTATTCTTTTGAGGTCCAACGTTATTAAACATTAATATTTCTTGTGCATAAAAAGGCTTGCATGGGAATTCTCAACGATGCCTAACAGATGAAAAGACGCAGTTCTTTTCGTGGCGAACGAATTTAGCATCTTGCGAAGCCAGCAGCAATATTTTGTTGCAAAATCCTCACTGCTCATGACACCGCAAGAAAGTCGAAAGCAGTGCAGATTTTTGTGCACAGCTGAAAAAAAACCGAACAAATGGTGCTGGATAATATTGGCTGGGTACGCCAAGAGGCTGATGAGCTGATATGTCTATATTCCAATGTGGAGACAGAACCGAGGCTGAGGTTACCATTTGTTGGAGGTCATGGACTAAGCACCGCTCTGCAGCAACATGGGTCTCCATGAGCAATGAACTGCTATGCCTCGGAAAAGGCAATAGATGGCTGCAATAAGCCAGCTCAAGTGATGTATTTTGTATTGCACTACAAATACATTTCATGTGTTGTATAAGGATGAAGGTAAATAACATCATGTGCAAGTCCGAAATAACTTTCACACCGGTTCTAATTACCGTATGCATATGTACACGTACATATGCATACATATGTAACCATACATACTTTAGTGTGAAACACTGTGCTAATCTTTTAGATTTGCCATGTGTACGTAGGTGAATAAGGATAATTATACATATCCATATTCCTTTATTTCGATGTAATGTTCAGATGTGCATTCCCTTTAGAAGCTTTGGTTAATTTTAATCAATCTTCATGTGCATCGTAATAAACGCGAATTTACCGCGAGTTCTGTAACGCTTCATCATTTTAACGAGCGCAGATTAAGGTACCAAATGTCTTTCTAACCCAGAGCTGGAAACACCTGGTGTCACTTGGGAAAAAAAATAACAATTGAAAAGTGGTCAAAAACTCCATCTGCTGCCTATCGTCAGCAGACCAGGCTTGGTCGAGCCTCGTGATGCAATTATAAGAGCTCTAGGTGGATTAATTAGCCGGTCGACAGCTACTGTTAGCAAGACGGTCTGCAATTGGCTGTTGGCAATCGGCTTAACTGGTTCTTTCTTATTTTATCACGGCTATGCGACGACATCTGTCAGTCACCACACTCGCGGGATCACTGCTTGGCGCGACTGGGTTAAAGATCCACGACCCACAGACAATAACACGGCTCATCCTCGTGCGTGGTGGGGGGGGGGAATAGGATCTTAATGAAATGACGACTCCAGATGACTGAAGTGATTGACAAGAGCTTGGCCAAGCCCAAATAAACTTGACGACGCATTTTCAGCCGCCATTTATGAATTCGCTGACGCAAAAAGGCTCGAGAGATGAATAGCGAGAGGATAATTGATGCAGGATAACCGATTTGCTTTGGAGTATTTTTGCGTTGGCATTGATGCTGTCCTCATTTCATCAACCCATGCCAATAATGGGCCCTTGTTGCCAATTGGCAAAAAAATGTGTGATCGTTGCGAATAAGACATTTGACGGCGAAGAACGGGAGTCTTAATTGTGCGTGTTAATTGAGATGAGGTGAGGTGGGCGCATAGCGTAGGGGTCAGAGGTCTGAACCAACAAGAAACCCCAAATCCGATTTAAAAAACTGTGAATAACTACGAATTTAAAACAACAAAGACAAAAACCCCCCGTATAGCCTGAACAGACTGCTGGGGCAAGTGCTGTTGGCAAGCACTTATGAAGGCCGGCACGGCACGCGAAGGGGTGGGTGACCAGCACCACGCCCTGACCGACTTTGTCTCCTCGGTAGCAATGTTTACACACTGCACCAGGTACTCATTTGAGGTCGAGTCGACCTAAGGGGAGGCAAAGGACCGGTTCAGATTATCGTCTTTGGTGTTGGCCATGAGCGGGAATCGAACCCGGGTCGCCAGGTTTGTAGCGGAGCACGCTAACCGCTGTGCCACTACTCCCCCCCGAAGTGGCCGTGACGTCATGGTCTGAACCAACAAGAAACTCCCCCGGCCACTTCAGGGTGGATTTCCACACAACTCTCTAAATTTTACCAGACTTGTTGGGTCTTTCTCTCCCCCTGCCCCCGCAAGGTGGATTTCCACACAGCTCTCTCATTGACATGCCAATTTCTCTGCTCCAGCAGACCCACCTCTCTCTCTCTGCCCCACCCCCCCTCTTTCTCTATTTAAGGCCACGACACAGAGGCATTGGGTCTCTGTGTGTCTATGTTGTGTGTCTCTCTCTGTGTGTCTCTGTATTGTCTCTCTCTGCTTGTGTGTCTGTCTGTGTGTCTCTGTTGTGTGTCTCTCTCTGTGTGTCTATGTTGTGTGTCTCTCTCTGCTTGTGTGTCTTTCTGTGTGTCTCCGTGTCTGTGTTTAGTCTCTCTCTCAAATGTAGTTCGACCTGATGACGACTGCTTGTGTTGCAATCGAAACGTCGTATTCTATTATTTAATTTATTTTCTTTCTACGTGACTTTACCGAAAGAACCAACGCGCAAACTCAAATCTGTAAATAAATACGAATTTCAAAAACGCACACGCGTGTAAAATCATTCAGAATTCTGTCAAAGTCAACTTCTCAACGCACGGATATCGTGCATCGCTAGCTGCAGCGTATCAAATAGAAAGTTTTTTATCTCGCGATATAACGCTGTGGGGGCACAATTTGAAAGATATTCGGGTACAAAAATGTTTGCGGCAAATTATTTCCTAAAGCTACCCCGTCTACATTGTAGGTGGTGATGCGAACGTTTGGGTGAGACACAAGAGTCCGTTACCCGGACACCAGGCACTCTGGAGCACATGAGGCACACCTGACTATGATCCAATTCGGAGGATTTTCCCAAAGCGGCCCTTGTCAACAGCCACCTGGTACAAGCATGGGTCAAGGTGACATGTCACAAACACTGTATGTTTACATGTCGCCACTGCGCAGAGGGATATTTTTTAGCCGTGTTGCAGCCAGAAGCCATTTCCTCTAAATCCGTTCACCCGGTTACGGATCCGCTTCATCGCCCGTGCCGTCATGCTCACCCACGATGGTGCCAGCCTCGGGCCGGCTGAGCGACGACACGATGACGAAGCCGAAGCCCTCGTTGTCGTTCCTCTGGATGGTCACGTCGTACGTGAGCCTCCCGACCGACGACGGGAACCCCTCCGTCGAGATGACAGCCGCCGCCGCCACGGCCGCGGCCGTCGCCACGCTCGCCCGCGCCTCCCCGTTGGCCGCGCCCGCCGCCTCCGGCAGCGTCCTGGCGCCGTCGCCCGCTCCTCCCGGCGCCCCTTCCGACGCCCCTTCCTGCGCCGCGCCCGCCACCGCCCGGCCGCCGCGCTCGAACTCCTGCAGGCTCGGGTGCAGCAGGCACGGCTCCGACGCCGGGTTCACGCCGGCCGCCCTCGCCGCCCCGCAGCCGTCGTACGCCAGGCGAGACGCGAGCGGCGAGAACGTCTCCGGGAAGCAGCCGCCGCCGTTGTCGCCGCCGCCGCCGTTGCCATTGCCGCCGTTGCCGCCGCGGCCGCTCGACGTGGAGAGGCACGGCGCCGAGCCCGGGGCGCCGCTGCTCAGGAGCGGAAGCGCCGACGACGCCGGCGCCATCCCCTGCTCCGAACGCCCGCCGCAGGTACGGGTCCAGCACGGGCAGCGGCGGCGGGGGCAGCGCCGGCGGCAAGAGGGGGCAGAGGCGGCGGCGCGGCGCAGAGAGGCGGCGGGCCGCCGATGCTGCTGCCGCTGCCGCCGCTGCCGCCGCTCCCGCCACCACCGCCGCCGCCGAACTTGAGCTTGCGCATGAAGGCGGCCGCCTGCTCGATGCGCGGGGAGTTGTGCTGCGACGCGGACGACGAGGAGCTGCAGAAGCCGCCGTGCGCCTCGCCGCCAACTGCTGGACGGGGCGACGCGACGTCACCGGGGTGAGTTTCGTTTCAGCGACTGCTCATCCGTAGACCGATCGCGTCAGGGAGCGTAAATCGTCGCGCGAAACTCCGGGCAACCTCGCAGCGGTGGCTCCCGGCTATCCATCGAACATAGACGGTGGCTGCGTCGCGCCTTTTCAGATGCGCTTCTGCGGCCGTCTGGAACGCTCTTCTTTTCCGACATTAGGAAAGCCACTCGAGCGATGCACTAGATTGAAAAGTTATTTATTTTGAACTGCTAAAGAAATGGCAGAAATTCCACAATCCTTTCTATAGGATGACCATTCTTGACTTGCTGCAGAGTGGAAGCCCTGTTCTTAACACCGGGCCGAGTCAACCCCCCTCCCCCCCGCTGATTTGTGTTTCACAACCTCGTGAATGTGAGCAGATTCGATTGCGTCACCTACCAAAAAAAGTGTGTGTACGTGTGTCGAACTTTGTATGTAGCCAACCGTGATAATCGGAGGTGCAGGGGGCAAGGACAAAAAACTAAACACAAAAAGGGTGCAGGAACCCTTGTTGGGAAACGCACGTGTAGCCGTTTAACAGTATTTGGCTGCGATAAATTTCCACATGATAAGCCACTTTGTTGAGCTATCATTTGCGGCCAGCTCGATTCTGGGTAAGAGCTGCGTAGCTCAGTGAGCCTTACCTGGTTAAATAAAAAAAAATAGTTTAAAAACTATGAAAAAATAATGTTTAAATGGCCCGATTTGGCCTGGATCGCACCACCTGCTCGCTTACTCGTGGGGATGACGGGCCGGCGGACCATGAGCTGCACATGCCCGTTGCGTGCGGCGTGCTGCATCAGAGCGATGACGTGCCGGTGCGACTTCCCCGCGACGATGGTTCCGTCCACGGAGACCAGCTCGTCCCCCGGGCGGAGTCTCCCGTCCGTGTCGGCCGCCCCCAGCGGCACGATGGCGCCAATGTAGATCTGGGTGGGGCCATGGCGACAACAACAACAATGTAGATCTGGGTCGGGCCACGACGGCGACAACAACAACAACAATGTAGATCTGGGTGGGGCCACGAAGACTACAACAACAACAACAATGTAGATCTGGGTCGGGCCACGACGGCGACAACAACAACAACAATGTAGATCTGGGTCGGGCCACGACGGCGACAACAACAACAACAATGTAGATCTGGGTCGGGCCACGAAGACTACAACAACAACAACAATGTAGATCTGGGTCGGGCCACGGCGACAACAACAACAACAACAATGTAGATCTGGGTGGGGCCACGGCGACAACAACAACAACAACAATGTGGATCTGGGTCGGGCCACTTCGACAACAACAACAACAACAATGCAGATCTGGGTCGGGCCACAGCGACAACAACAACAACAATGTGGATCTGGGTCGGGCCACGACGACAACAACAACAATGTAGATCTGGGTCGGGCCACTTCGACAACAACAACAATAATGTGGATCTGGGTTAAGCCACGGCCACAACAACAACAATAACAACGACAAAAACTTTATAAACAAGAGCTGCCCGGGTGGGGGGCGTGCATGAATTCTACACCGCGGTGTGACAATGATTATTATACACGCTTGTATTCCAGTTGTGCGATATTATTATTATTATTGGAATCATGGCAGATGCGGGTACCTGAAGCTTTTTCTTACTATGTTTTCATTGCTTTTGTGCGTTTACTATGGCATTTTATTATAATTTTGGTTCATTTTTTAAATGTATCATTCTTAATGTTGTTTCCATTGTGCCAGTCGCTTCATTTAGTCCTGTAAAGCACGTTGTATTGCATTGTTTGCACGAATTGTGCGACATAATGTTTCGATTTAAAGCTTTCGTCACCGCAGGGATTCATATTCTTTGTTCTTTCGGTAAAGTCACGTAGAAGAGTAATTATCAAATAATAAAAATAAAACATAATAAAAATTCTCACGACGTTTCGGCCACAACGCAAGCAGCCGCCCTCAGGTGAAGAAGGAGCACGGCTGCTTGCGTTGTTGCCGAAACGTCGTGAGAATTTATATTATGTTTTATTATTATTTTATTATTTCCCTTCTACGTGACTTTACCGAAAGAACCAAGAATATAAGTAAAGTTTCATTGATCCTGTCAAGGAGCATAAACAATCACGCAAACTTGAGTCATCCTCGCAGCAGCAAAAGCGGCTTTGGCTAACCCGCTTTCAAATGTGGCTTCTGCGGCCGTCTGGAACGCTCTTCCTTCCAATATCAGGAAGCCACTGGGAGCTACGCACTTTTCAATCTAAATTGACGACTCATTTCTTTAGAACTGCTTTTTGTGTTGAGCTTGTTGTCCTTCCCTGGCAGCTCCGATTAGCACGGTTGGCTTTGTACGGTGTGAAAGAAGTTCAACGTGCACACGTAAACACAAACAGAAAAGAAAAAGAAAATACTGCGGTGTGCGGTACGTGGAACGCAGACTCGACGGGAAGGAGACATCACGCCGCAGCGCCTCTCCACTGCTCCTGACGCAATTCTCTGGCTTCAAGACCACAACGTAAAACAATCTTTGTTGCTCTACATCAACATCGGCCGTACTAAGAAGAAAAATAAGATTGGCATCACGTGAAGGATGATAAAAAAGCCAGATTTCTCACGGTGAGCAGTAGGTAATGTCAGATAATTACTTTTGAATTTACTTCAATAGGCTTAAACCACAGTTGGGTGGCACAACCGTATATGCTCCTATTTAGAGGATGGTGTTGTCACAAAATTTGTTGTTTCATTCCTTGGAGATGGAATATGCTGAATTAAATCGGAGGGAGGGAAAGGAAGAGGGGGGGGGGACGTCCTATGGATGTGTGGGCTGATAGCAGGTACGAAATTGCATTTGTATTAAAATTACATTCCTATTAAAACAACAAGGTGCAATATTGCATCAATTCTTAGGCTTCTGATTTGTTGCGTTTAATTTGTGTGAAAAGTTATATTTTCCGATTGGCTTATGTTGTACATGGTCGGTTCATGATGCGACTCCCTTCCAGCCGCTAGAGGCTGCTAGATTCACCTGAGCGTTTACAAAATAAATTGATTATTGAATCGATGCACAGCTATTAATTACGAAGACTGACTGAATTGTGATCTTGACTAAGCCGTGCACTGATTTTCAGTTGAAGGGTACAACCCTGCTCTGTAGAAAATATAAAGATGTGTCATTTCCTCTTTTATTTCCCAGGCGTCTGGTGGGCTTAACAAGTTAACAAACACTTTTATTGTAATACAGTAGAACCTCAGAGATCGAACGCACCAGAACTCGAACTAATCGGTGTTCGAACAATATTTCCGAAAAAAAATTTGTCCCGGAAACCGAACGAAATTCGCAGGTTGAACGGGCAATCGCGACTTGAAAGAACCTTGTACGGCTGAGATGCATATGGCCAGCATGCATGACGCTTGCCCAGACAAAGGTTTTACCACCTCCTCCTCCTCCTCCTCACCACCTTCCACTCAAGCCATCAACTCTCCTTACTACAGGTAAAGTGAAGTTCAATGTTCATTAATTTCATTTATTCCACATATTCATTAATTCATTCCATTCATTTATTGTGTATCTTGTTTTTTTTGTACGATTTTATAGCATGTAATTACTGTAAACTTCGTGTAAAAATGCTTTACAATGAGAGATTTCTGTGTGGGTTCACAATGCCCGGGCACAGAGGCAACACGCACCGGCTCTCCTGGGTCGTCGCCACCGAGGATGCGGAATCCGAAGCCGGACTCCTGCCTCTGCAGCAAGACGTCCATCTCTTCGTACTCGGGAGCTGAGCGGGAAGAACATTGCGGGAGCTGGATGAGACGAGTTTGCCCGCGAATCTCAAAACCCCGCTTCGTGCCGTCAATTGCAATTATTTCGTTTTTTTTGGTTTGCCGTCGTGTTCCGCGGTGATAACTCTCAGCCTCCCGTTCACAGCTCTGAGCCAGCCGTGGAAATTCCACATTCCTATGGCGAGGGTTCGAGCCCATCCATAGGACGATGACCGTCGACCGCCCCACAAAGTGGGACTGTACAACCCTGAAGGAATGATGGGCTGAGCCGAACCCCGACCGAGATTTGAATCGGGGCAGCCTTCCGAATGCGAGCGGCACATTCTACCGCTAAAGCCACCAGCAGTTTGTGGAAAATAAATAGAATCAATCGTACTAATATTTCGTGCAAATGAGAGATTTCTTTTCGCGTCATTCACGCTGCGTTACAGGATATGACAGAAAGCAAGTTCAACTCCGAGTCGGGGGATGACTCGGCCCATTGTTTCCTTTCGGGGGATTATAAAACGAGATTAACACTTTGTGGGAACGTGACATTTCCGCAATTGGCTCAGCACCAACAGTAGCCGGCGGGCACTGACAGGATGCTAATTTGCACATGGAAGCCTCTGACTTGACGGTGGCTTTCTACTTTGCGTCATTAAACATTAACTCTGGCACGTTGGTGCTACATATGTTCACATTCGTAAAGAAAAAAAAATAGCAAAGCAGATGAGTTCAGGTTTAAAAAAAATAATTCACCCAATCATAGACGGTTGTTAAAATAATCTCATTTAAATTCTGACAGATAAGATTTTTTTTTTCCCAATTCACTTCTGGATGAAGAACCCATTCCCACACCATGGAAGTTACAGTGGTAAATTGAGCATACTTCACCGGTAGATTGTAACGCGTTGTGTGCACAATCTGTAAAGACGGAGAATTATTTAAAGGAGATTTCACAGAGCCACGTGTATTTTATGGTTAAGCAAAATCTATTATTGAGAATTCATGGGTTAACATTTTTTGTTTTCATTTTAAACGGTTGAAGCGATGGCAAAGTGGTGAGCGCAGTTGCAACATGAACCGAGCGACACCAGTTCAATGCCCCGGTCATGGTCAATGGTGGTATTGAAACCAGTCTTGCTTTGGTGAAGTATGGTCGAACAACCACAACAGGCAGGGAGACACGGCGTGTGGAGGGCCTTCATCCGACAGTGAATCAACGAAAAGGGTTATACCACGCTTGCAATCAACTCAAGAATAACTACTATCGACAGTCATTTTTACTCGGGCCGTAAATGCAAATCGTGGCTTTGTTTGAACGTTCCCGGCTTAGCAGCAATGCGTTGATGGCCCCTTGAACGCACCCCACCGAGACACAATCCACACACATTAATTCAACACATGCCCACCACGACGCGCGCTCCTTACAATGCGGCGCGCCTCCACGTCGTGCCTGTTTAGGGGGGCAGCACGATAATTTATTCAGCAAAGGGACATTTGAGAGATAAAGGTTTCACCTGCTGGATGCCAAATGAGTATGCACAAAAGAAATCTCCCCCGCAGTTGCTAAAGATATCCATCTGGGTCTGATTGGCCACTGCTGAGGAGTAATAATAATAATTTACACTTCTAAATGGCCTCCCACCCAGAGATCGCAAGGCGCGGTACAAAACACACACACACTCCGCAGGCTCACACCAATCAGATTCAAACACTAAAGGCTTTAACCTTCTTGGTTCTTTCGGTAAAGTCACGCAGAAGGGAAGTAACAAAATAATAAAAACAAAACACAACAAAATAAAATAATTATTTTGTTTACCGAAAGAACCAAGAAGATGAATCCCTGCAGTCACGAAAGCTTTAAATCGAAAAGAATTTAAGTTACGTAGAAAAAGCCCTGAAAAATAAGTTGCGTTTTAAGGCGCGATTTGAATGCCGCAGAGTGAACGTCCAGTGAAAGTGAATTCCGCAGCCTTTTGCAGGCACTCGCTATGTTTGCACGCGAGTACTTTGACATTCTCTCGCGGCGTACGTGGCCAACCGTGCTAATTGGAGGTGCGTAACGCCTGCTAACGGAACTTTCTCCAACGGTTCAGGGAAAGGCTATGTGGGGGGATGCTTGTCTTGTTGCGACCACATTTGCATAGCTTTATCGACACCGGGCCACAAGTTTTGGGCAGCTCTTCTTACTTTCTGGAGCATCTCACAATCCAGAGAATCCGGCCGAGCTTGTCAAATGAATTTTACGGAGGGTGTACGAAAATTGGACGGATGAGGCAAACACGTAAGAAATACTGCACGTGCGTGACAAAACTAAGCCACGGAGGCAAATATTGAATGAGCCGGGAATGAGCATTCCTACGAAATGCGCATTTAGTCTGGGGGGGCCCGTGCGTGAAAAGGCCCGGGGTCACCCATCGTCGCACAGAGACGTGGCTTCAGCACGCACAATAGGCCAGACTCGGAAAACCGAAGTATTCGTGGTGAAACGCATTGGGCAAAAGGAGGTTCTTTTGCATACGAGGGAGCAGCGGCATTACTGAGGGCCTTGTACTAAACCCAAGCCAGGGCAATGTGCAACGCCGGTTACTTTGCAATTGTGTGTATTGTAGACATTAAGGTACAGATGTAATTTTTTTTTTTTATCAATCTATTAAATGCTGCTCACAGAGAACAGGTTTGATCCAAGGCCTTTTTTGTTGTGCTATGTGTGAAAGCGAGTGGGATTATTGCTAAAAATAGATAAAAACATAAAACGGTCAATAAATATCACATGCCATGTTTGTGATCTGCCGCGATGAAGCTACATCACACGCGTGACTGTTTAAGGCAGGTTTTGCAATTTCTTAAGGGTTTCAATGAACATACATTTCAGTGTCACATCCTATACCAGGACTTTGAAAAAATTACACCGTATTTTAAAATGTCGTATAACCACCTTAACACAGTCTGATGCAGCTGTCGGTACCGAAAAGACCGTTTGACAAGTTATCTTAAGAGATGTCTATGCACACGTTCATAGTATCATATGATTGACATACATACGTATAACCGTTGCAAGTAGATCTGAGCAACTGTCAATGTGAAAACATACTTATCTATGATTTGAGTTTGATTACCATATAAAAAAATGAATAGAGGGAATTTTTTTTTCACATTGTTTACTTGGTTAAGTTGTGATATTTCAAGGAATAGATTTCCAATAATTGCCAAAAGTTTCCCAGCAATAAAAAAAATGGCATCGGCGAAAGCTCGTTAACAAAAGCGAGAAGGTGCAGACTCGTCATAAACTGGCTTGCAGCTCCCTTTTAAAGTAATATCACATTTAATTACTCTTGAAGCGATTCGATTTGGCAAACTGCGGGCATTAAATTAAGATTGCGGTGGCATTTCCTGAAGCCACTGCGGTAATTTGTCGTTTTCGTATTTTAGACATTTTCGCTTCGCAAACCCCAAACACTATGCGAGCACGCCTGGAAGGGAGCCGTCTGGAGATTTCAACCGAGGCCTTGTTTTTTTATTCGTTTTGGAGTGTCCTTTTTGAACGGTGAACTCATGGCCCCCTCTCAAGCAAACAAAAAGGGGGACCGAAGCCATCAAAGACTCCACGTAACGTGACACTTCACTAAAGCGCTTCTCGCATGCATAGAAGCCGGAGAGAGCTGAAGACCATTTCAGAGCCACACAGGCGACCAAACAACTAAAGCAGCAGCTGCTCTTTCCCGGGGAGAATGTGTAACACTAGTTGGCCATATACGTTTTTTAAATCCTTTATATTAAGTTCGCTTGCTTGCTTACGGCCGTGCAAATCTTTCGGTCGTTTTTTAACCCACTTCCCGTGATCCAATCGAGCTGACATTTTCCACACAGACTCGTTGTGCGTGACAATGAATGTTCGTGAAATTTTTTTTCCAAAATTTTACACTTTTTAGGACAAAAATATTATATTTAATTACCAATTGCTTAATGGTGCAATGCAATCATCTGACCCATAGGTGGAAGCCATCTCAAGCCAGAGGACGAGAGGACTCTAGCCGCCACGCATATAAAGGATTTATAGTGAAAAACTTTGTTTTTACGGGTTATACTTATTTAAATCCTTTATATTAAGTTCGCTTGCTTGCTTACGACCGTGCAAATCTTTCGGTCGTTTTTTAACCCACTTCCCGTGATCCAATCGAGCTGACATTTTCCACACAGACTCGTTGTGCGTGACAATTAATGTTCGTGAAATTTTTTTCTCCAAAATTTTACACTTTTTAGGACAAAAATATTATATTTAATTACCAATTGCTTAATGGTGCAATGCAATCATCTGACCCATAGGTGGCAGCCATCTCAAGCCAGAGGACGAGAGGACTCGAGCCGCCAGGGATATACAGGATTTAGTGAAAAACTTTGTTTTTACGGGTTATACTTGTTTTTATTTTTAGGTGATGAGAAAATATATTTTTTTACTTACATTTCCTATGAAAATATTCGCAGAAGCAAGGCATTTTTGGAATCGCATTATAATTAAGATCTAATTAGGTCTGGCTTTTATTTTATTTACATGAAAGATGGCATCTCACACTGTGAAAGAGACAATGCACTGAAGGGGGAAATATTAAAAAACATACGCATAACTAAAGCTACCACATTTGCATAAACCCTCATTCATTCTATTTAAACATAAAGACGGCCGACTAATGTTTAATTCCATTTAATTATCACAGGCTACAGATTAACAGTGGCATTGTAACACAAAAGAATGGATGGTAGTCATAACTCTCTGCATGCATAAAGCACGGGCGGTTTCTTTCGCGATTTTGATTGCAATCTCCATTTAGCACAAGCAGAAAAAATTAACCACGGTGAATTTGTGTCGGGTGATGATGGTCTACTTGCCTATTGCTTTGGTCCACCTAGCACTCCACACTGACACACAGTCTAGGTGGCGAGACATCACAACATCTGTGACACAATTATCACAGTGCTCATGAAATAGAGCTCACGGCACAGAATCGATTCTTTTCGCCGGCGTTTTGGCAAATCTCAGTCCTTCTGCTGCACCACACGGTGGATTTTCCTTTGTCATCCGAAAGATGAGGTTTGCACAACGCGTAAAAACAACTTGCGTTCGATTACAGATAGGCCGAGGAGCATAGAGAGACCATTGGTAAGGTTAAAGCAATAGAAATTGAGAAGCGCTGCCTCTGAGCCCGTGCAAAATAAGTGGAGAGACATCAAAAGGAAAATAGACATTCAAACAGGCACGTGTAAAGGGTGACATGGTGTCAAGATAAACACACTCACAGTTCATCATCAATGGGACAGACTTATTGTGGGTTTACGTGTGCCTGTGTGTAATCTGTTGTTTTGTGTGTTTGATAGTTTTCTTGGCATATGTTCACATCCATGACTCTTGGAGTGTGTGTTTGACACTCACTGGACAATGAGAGGAAATGCCTAAAAATAGATAATATTACCTAATGTTACTTAAAACGTCCCATTGATCTCATATCTCTCTACGCTCTCTCTTCTGACTCAAGACAAGGGCCATTGCCTGAAAAATCATCATCGTCATCGTCATCAGCATGGTCAATCCACCCGCGGGACAGAGGCCTCCCCATGCCACCACCACCACCACCACCGCCATCCTCCGCAGTTCCACGATGTGGCAAAGCCACTAGCAACCTGCACACGAGCCAATTATGTCATCACTCCACCTCCAAGTGGGAGGGGGGGGGGCGGGGGGGGAGACCTCGGTGCTTCGACATTGTTTTACCATTTAAAGCTTTCATGACTGCAGGGATTCATCTTCTTGGTTCTTTCGGTAAAGTCACGTAATCTTCTTGGTTCTTTCGGTAAAGTCACGTGACTTTACCGAAAGAACCAAGAAGATTGTTTTACCACTTAAATGGGACTATCGTTTTTAATGAAAAAATAACGGATACGACACTGTAACATGATAACAGATTATATGTTAATAGCTTCAAGGAGTCTCCCACTTGTTCGCCATCATTGTCAACGCGTGCCCTGGAATCTTCTCCAGGTGGTCTCCAGAGCCTGGAGGCGGCACATTTCTTGTGGCATCGTTTTAAATTCTCAGAAGCGTTCACATTTTTTTGTTTTTCAAGCACCCTCTGCTATACTCTTAAGTTTTTTCGGAAAAGTCACGTAGGTAAAAAAGAAAATTAATAAAAGTAATAATAGAAATAAAAAATAACGACGTTTCGGAGGCAACACAAGTCTCCGTCATCAGGTGGGACCGTCACAGCCAGACCTAAGTGATGCAGTAGGTCGATGCGGTGCCACCGCGCGGGGAGCGTTCGGCGGGGTCACTCACATCGGAAGTCGTAGGTCACCGCCGCCTCCTCGTAGTGCTGCGGGCCCAGCCCCCCCCGGCGCTCCTGCCCGTCCGAATGCGAGGGCGAGGCGGAGGGCTTCATGAGGCCGAGGGGTGGGGCCATGGGTGGGACGGTGGGCGGCGCTATCCTCAGCGGGGGCAGGCCGTACTGGGGACACGCCTGGTTTTTTAGCCTCTCCGTCACCTGTGTTGCACACGCGCGCGCACACACAGCAGCAAAGACACAAAGATTTCCCCACCCACCCCCTCCCCCCCGTGTAGCCTCGACAGACTGTCGGGGGCAAGGGCTGTTCCCAAGTAGCACCTATGAAGCAGAGGTCGCAAACGGGTTTTAATTCCTTTACCCGTACCCGGCCGCACCAGGGTAGCAATCGGATACCCGTACCCTACCCGATACCCGGCTACCCGTACCTGGCCGGGTATCGGGTAGGGCACGGGTACCCGATTGCGACCTCTGGGATGAAGCCATGTTGCAGGCTGTGGGTGGGTTGATTCTAGGAACTTGAATTGTGAGAAGAGACAAGACGTTGGGAAATGAGTGACAAATGGTGACTCACCAGTGACTCACGGCCTACCCGTACCCGGCCGCACCAGGGTGGCAAACGGGGACCCGTACCCGTACCCGGCTGGGTACGGGTAGCCGGGTATCGGGTAGGGTACGGGTATCGGGTACCCGGTTGCGACCTCTGCTATGAAGGCCGGCACGGCTTACGAGGGGGTGGGGGGTGGGTGGCCAGCACCACGCCCGACCCCCTTTGTCTCCCGAGTGGCGACGTTTACACACAGCACCAGGTACTCATCTGAGGCTGAGTCGACCTAGGGGACCCGGTTCAAGTAATCATACTCTTAGGTTTTTTCGGTAAAGTCACGTAGGTAAAAATAAAGAATAAAAATAATAGAAATAATAGAAATAAAATGATACATTTTTTATAATTTTATTTATACATTTAATATTTTTAATTATTGAAAATTGTATTTCTATTATTATTTCTATTATTTCTATTATTTTTATTATTTATTTTTACCTACGTGACTTTACCGAAAAAACCCAAGAGTATGAATCCTTGCAGTCACGAAAGCTTCAAATCTAGAATCAAGTAATCATCACCGATGTTGGCCGTGAGCGGGAAACAAACCCGGGTCACCGGGTTCGTGGCGCAGCGAGGCGCTAACTGCTACACTACCGCCCCCCACGCACGTCCCGCACACACGCACAAACAGAAAAAAGCAAGAGCTCTTCCTATAACCGGAACGCACATCTTTTGGGGCGTAGTGCCTGTCAATGCCGGCACGGCACGGCGATGTGCAGGGTGTGTGGCCGGGCTTTCGTTTCCACGTGTTTTGACGTTTACACATCGCGCGTTTTATGGTTGGGTCGGCAGTAGGGGAGGGCACAGCACTGGTTAGGTGATGTCGCTCGCAATTGATGTCAGCCGTGGCCGGTGAATTACCTTCTGGATGCCGGGTTTGTCATGCGTCCCGATAACAACTACACCTCCGCTCCCCATAGACCCACGCACACAAAGGTTGCCTGTTGAATCCTGTGTGCACAAGAACCTATTAACCCAATGAGTAGCCCAGCCGCAGATGGCAGGGTTGGTATGGCCGGCAATGAGCCCGCTGCTTTGTTCTCTCCGATGCTGATGCTCACACACGGCACCAGGTAAGGCGGAGTCGACCATAGAAGAAAAAAGCCTTGGACAGGCGTAGATTCAACACACACCTGTTCCATGATTTAGTCACGGTGAGATTGTCTACGGCTTTCGCAAGGCAGATGTTGGGCAGAAGTAGTCAAGTAAAACATAAATACACATCCAAGAGTACTCCATAACCCTGTGGCCAAAGAGCAGTGCTCAATTCCATTGGTAAGTCCGAAAAAAAGTAGTGCAATTTCCACTTTCCTACGACGAGAAGCAATCTCCGCGCAAAATATCCACTTCCCACAAAGAGGCAGTTAATTTACAACCCCACAGAGATGACGGGCAGAGGTGACCCATGACCGGGATTTGAACTTAGAGCCATTCTCTTTGCTTGAGAATGGCTCTATCGCAGTGCCAGCCGTCGGATGTGTAGTTAAGAAAAGGAGTTTGCACAGCTATTAACAACCCATTCTAAAGCAATGGCACACTTGGGTAATTTGCCGTAGAAATTACTGGGAAGCTGTTGGATTCACCCCCCCCCTCCACTCTGCCCTGAACAAACTGGCTTAGTGAGAGGGGCTGCCTGGCTCTGCTGGGTCATCCAGCTGTCTAAATGTCATCGTCGCAGCGCTCGCTCAACTGATTTATCAGCCTCTCAATAATTAGGTGCATTAATCAGTCAAGCAGCCAGCCAGCCTAATGATCAGTGAATCAATCATTTTAATCAATCGGATCAATAATAATCGTCTACATTCTCAGCATCGTAAATTGTCTTTTATGTGACCGAGGGGTCAAGCTCGTTTGATGAAGTGAGAGCTCCTTTTGATCCAAGAGATCCTGAACGAACTTTAACATTTGACCTCGTTGAAAAAAAAGTGCTGGAAAATGTTTACCGTGCTATTCTTGTGTAGGGTTTGAGACTTTTATGAAATGCTATGCCCGATTGCCAGATTTGTTTTTGTTTGGGGAAGAAAAATCCTGGTAAGGTGTGGGAGATAGATGAAGAAATATTTGTGGGTGAACTTAAAATGTATAACGTTAAAGTTATGGGTAATTATGGCGCCATGGTGGTGAGATGTTAACTACCTCACCTAGTATACAGGAAGTCATGGGTTCGATCGCGACCCTGATGCCTGTATATTTGGGGGTTTGCATGTTCTTCCCGTGTTCGCGTGGATTTCTCCAGTTTTCCCCTCCACATTTAAAATCAACATGCGTTTTAGAGTATTTGGCAGCTAGAAGTGTTCACGTGAGCTATCATTTGTGGCCAGGTCACTTCTGAAAAAGAGTTTACGGGGCTTACCTGGTAAAATAAAAATAGTTCTAGTTTTATACTTAAGTTCAATCATATGTCTCAGTGGTCTAGCACCTGTGTGAATAAAGAACGTCAACTGAGGATCATAAAATAATGTACTTTACTGCAAATAATGACATTCATAACATGAGCAATGGAATTAATAGCTTGGCCAGGGGAGACAAACCAATATATCCTCTTGATACGAATTGAAAAGACACCAAACCATTCGACACGAATATAAAATGTGGATACTGATGAAGATATAACAATACGTTTAACCTGTAATAACACATTGTCCTGCGGAGGGAGCTGGTAGGAACGTTGGGTTGCTCGGTCAATGGCCAGGGTCAACGGCGGCGTGGTGTATTCCGCAAATATGCACGACTGTGAGGGCGGGCACAAGCCGGCGTGAGTAGGTTAAACGTTGAGTTTTATAAGGGCACCACGGGGTGACCAGCCCCTCCCCACCCCACCCAGCCCTACCCCTCCCACCGCCCACCCAGCCCCAACCCTCCCCACCCAGCCCCTCCCTCCCCACCCAGCCCCTCCCTGCATGACGGACGGACGGACACAATAATCCCCTGTGGGCTGGTGTAACCAGGAGGTTACTACCAGTATTATTGGGATGTTAAGATAACAATCTGCAATCCCGGTAAGCATATTTTATAGACAGAATAATTGGAACAAACTCCCGCCAGTTATTATAATAACTGTATTTCATTTAGCTTTTAGTGCCCCATTAGTTAATTTGTAATTAAGAGTCTGGAGGCAGTAGTAGAATGGGTTTAATCAGAATAACAAAACATTTAATTCCACCATCAACCCCTTATAATCATTTAACAAAAAAAAACATACCTGATTAGATGTTCTCGGAGAGTAATATCCTGTTGAAAAAAAAGTACAAGGCAATTAAATTTAATCACTTTAATGTTATATTAAAGAGATTTAACGCAGCGTAACTTTTGACTTGTATTATTCGGGCGGCAGGGTTTGCAACGGTTGTGGAAACAACACTTGAGCCTCACGGCAAAAAGGGAGCGTGGGTTCGATCCACAAACTCAAGCTCCACGCTGCAAGCAACAGCAGCAGCAAGCAACAGCAGCAGCAAGCAGCAGCAGCAACAGCAAAGGCAAGCAGCAGCAAGCCACAGCAGCAGTAAGCAACAGCAAGCAGCAGCAACAGCAAGCAGCAGCAATCGACAGCAAACAGCAGCAAGCGCCAGCAGCAGCAGCAACAGCAAGCACCAGCAGCAGCAGCAGCAAGCAGCAGCAGCAACAGCAAGCGCCAGCAGCAGCAGCAAGCAGCAGCAGCAACAGCAAGCAGCAGCAACAGCAAGCAGCAGCAGATAGTCCCCATCTCTGAAGGGGCGGCTAACATCATTCCCCCGCTAGGTTTTTAAATGGTCCCCCCCACCCCGCCTCGCTCACCCTCGCGGTGGATCGTGACGATGGTCTCGCTGCCCGTGGGGCACTCCTTGAGCAGTTCCACGACGTGCGTGTGCGAAAGCGGCCGCACGTTCTGCTTGTTGATCTCGGCGATGATGTCCCCCTCCCGGAGGCCTCGGCAGCGAGGGCCGTCCAGGATCTGCTTGACGCGCTGGCCCGCCGGCGTGTCCGTGATGGTGAAGCCGAAGCCCAGCAGGCCCTGCGTGCGGAAAAACCGCGCTCGGAGGTCAACTGGGAAGAAAAACCATGCTCGTGTGCATGGTTACAGTCCCCGCGAGGTATTGAATCGGCTTCTAACGATGGCGATAGTGCTCGCGGCGGGCGCTCAGGAAGGAGCGCATTGATGCAGGAAGAGTCCCCAATAGCGAGACAACTTTGCAATTAAGCTGAGCTCATCTTGGATCGATTTTATGAGAATTGTCATTCCTCCTCCCACCACCGACTGACGGACAGAGCTAACGGTTTAATGCTTTCATCCTTAGAAAAGAGTAAAACAACCCCCACGGTTTTGCTCAAGAATTAATCCGTGACATTTGGAAACAGATCACATATGTCAGTGCCAGAGAGGTTGTTTGAGAATCGCACACCTGTTTGTTCAAAAGGACAAAGACCGACAGCGAGACTTGTAAAGTTGAGCCATTAAGCTGGCTTTATCATTACAGAGCACATCTGCCAACCCGGCATGATTCAGGTGACGGGTAGATTACCGCAAAGCAGGTGGTGTCCAATCCTGGTTTTCAGAACACATTAATTTCCTTTAATAACGCGGTTTAGAACCCGAGCTGTACACTCATCTCTCTTCAGTACAGCAGTAGCGTGTGCGCTAATCTCATTTATTTAGAATTAGCACCCCCCCCCCCCCCCACCGCCGCCATGTGAAATAGTTATCGATTGTTCCTCTGTGACCAGCAATAACAAGAGATCAATGCCCTCCACTGTTGCCGTCTGCTGTGTTCTTGGCAGCTCAATAGCAATAATAGCATTCATAATTTAGGGTTCAAAATGACCACACAATGAGGACATGCCTGCCTCTAGCTCCCCGCTTATTGCCTTCCCTGTCTTGGTTTATAGGCGGTCAGAGTAATTTAGATTGCACTGCTGTATACCTACCGAGCCCATTATTGTTTCAATGTTATTTTCCCTTTATATATATTTCTATTGTACCACGTAATAAGAGTGAAATAAACGCGAATAGCAGGAATGTGGAACTGAGCAGGGCGTTACAAACCGTCGTGTTTGACCAGTCCAGGATACGTTTAAATGTCGCAGCTACTAGACAAACCATCACTCTGTTTACATATTAAGATTATAGAGACGTTTAACCTGACTTATATTGAAAAAGTATTCCTTCCTCTGTGGTTCTTAATGGGAATGAAATATATATATATTTGCTTGGTGATTACAATAACGCAAGTGCTTTGAAACTATATCCTACGGAAAATTCCATACTGGAAGTAAAGTCAACTATTTATTTACTTACTTTTATGCACTTCATACTGCCTCCTTTTTGTGACGACCTGTGGTGTTTCGATGGTGTATTGATGAAGACCATCGCATTGATGTGTGGTCAAACAAACCTCGTGACTGACATGGCATGGGGAGGCCTTCATCCAGCAGTGGAATGTCAAAAGGATATAATTCATTGCTTGAATGTTGCATCGTTTCATGTGCATGAATAAAGATAAAGGTGCGGCCCTGCAATTGCTTACTCACGCCGCACCGCTGGCGAAAGGGTCGACACTCGCAGGCGCCCTAGGGAGCACCTCTGGATGACAATTTTCCTACTTCGATTTAAAGCTTTCGTGACTGCAGGGATTCATCTTCTTGGTTCTTTCGGTAAAGTCACGTAGAAGGGAAGTAATAAAATAATAAAAATAAAACATAATAAAACAATTCTCACAACGCAAGCAGCCGTCCTCAGGTGAAAACCAGGTCCGTCGAGGCGACAGAGTCTGAATGAAACAGCACACGAGCTTGGAGCATATATATAAGCTGGGCGCATTGACAAATGAATTTGCATATCAAAAGGAATTTAGCATATTTATGGGAAATGCAGGAATGTGATTAGTACTGCATATGCATGTGCATTATGCAGGATTAACAGCATCAAAGGGAGCTGCAGTTACTGCTGCTGCTGCAGTTGCTGCTGCTGCAGTTTCTGCTGCTGCTGCAGTTGCTGCTGCTGCAGTTGCTGCTGCTGCTGTTACTGCTGCTGCTGTACTTGCTGCTGCTGCTGCAGTTGCTGCCTTATCCATTTTAATATAACACTATGTATTATTCTACCCACCCTAATGTGTATCACACTGCTATATGTTTACTATACAATTACGACACCATACATTACTCTGCACACTGCACCATGCCAGTGAGTGGAACGCGGTCTGAAAGTCACCGTAAACGTGAACACAATCAGTTAAGATCCGAAATGGTTTATTACGTCCTTCCAATGATTGCTAAGCCAGAATCCATCTTCTCGGTTGAAATTGTCTCTGTGTTTGTATATGTGGATCGCCTCATGAACGAATCTCTCATGATAGCCAGATGGCTTGCAGAGAACCTCTGTCTTGGAGAAGTCAATATCATGTGAGCCCACTGAGTTGTAACAGTGATCTGCCACGGCTGAGGTGTTTGTCCTACCGTGTTTCAGGTCTGCCTTATGTTCACGGATGCGGTCCGAGACATGTCGTTTGGTTTCTCCAATGTAACTGCTACCACAGAGGCAACTTAGTTTGTAGACGCCAGGGTACTGTATGTCTGGAACCACATCTTTTACAGACGGGACCAGATCACGGATTTTATGTACTGTGTTGAATCGGACCTGGATCTTGTGTTTAATCAGGATTTTGGAGATCTTTTTTGTGACCCCAGCAATGTAGGGTAAGGTGATGGTCTTGAAAGGCTCCTCAACAGGATCCTTCTTGATGGTTGGAGTGATGGCTTTGCGGATTGTGTAGTCGGAGTAACCATTAGCCTTAAGAGCTTGGCGTACGTGTTTGAGTTCACTGGAAATGTGTTCATGGTCGGAGATGCATTGGGCTCTATGATATAGAGTCTTGATGAGGGAATTCTTCTGGGATGGATGGTGGTGGGAATCCGGTTTTAGATAAGCATCCGTGTGGGTGGCTTTCCTGTAGACAGAGTGGCTCATTGAACCATCAGGTCTCCTTTTGATTAGGACATCCAAAAAGGGTAGCTTGCCATCATTTTCGACTTCCATGGTGAATCTGATGGCTGGGTGTATGGAATTGATGTGGTCGAGAAATTGGTCTAGAGCAGGCCGGCCATGTGGCCAGATGACAAAAGTGTCGTCTACGTACCTCTTCCATAAGGTCGGGCGTAGAGTGGCAGTCTGGATGGCGTCCGTCTCAAATTTCTCCATGAAGATGTTGGCTACAACCGGAGATAGGGGGGAGCCCATTGGGGTGCCCTCAATTTGCTTGTAGAAGGTTCCATTCCAGGTGAAGTATGTATTGGTTAAGCAGTGTCTCACCAGGGGGGGTACCCCAGCATTCAGTCCTTGATGAACCAAGTCTTCAATGATTGCGATGGTGTCAGGCACAGGCACCTTGGTGAACAAGGAAACCACATCAAAACTGACAAGCAGGTCGTCTGGGGACAGGGCAATCCCCTTGATTGTCGATACCAGGTCAGTAGAGTTTAGTACTGCAGAGGTGGTTTTTCCAGTGAAAGGCCGTAGGATTTCGGACAAAAAACGAGCCAGTTTGTAAGTGGGGGAGTTGATAGTAGAAACTGCAGCAGCAGCAGCAACTGCAGCAGCAGCAGAAACTGCAGCAGCAGCAACTGCAGCAGCAGCAGTAACTGCAGCTCCCTTTGATGCTGTTAATCCTGCATAATGCACATGCATATGCAGTACTAATCACATTCCTGCATTTCCCATAAATATGCTAAATTCCTTTTGATATGCAAATTCCTTTGTCAATGCGCCCAGCTTATATATATGCTCCAAGCTCGTGTGCTGTTTCATTCAGACTCTGTCGCCTCGACGGACCTGGTTTTCACCTGAGGACGGCTGCTTGCGTTGTGGCCGAAACGTCGTGAGAATTGTTTTATTATGTTTTATTTTTATTATTTTATTACTTCCCTTCTACGTGACTTTACCGAAAGAACCAAGAAGAATTTTCCTACTCTTCCACGCTAGCCAGACACCCGGGAAGAGGTAGGAGTACCCACACTTTACCCCGCCGCACGCAATCTGCCTATCGATTGCGGCGTAAGCCCACTGGATGGACAGAGGCGGAGGGCACATGAGAAAGTTGCACTGCCATTTAAACCGGCAATGCCGGGAGATCGGACCAAACCGGCGGACCCCTGGATTGCAAGTCCCGTGCTCGGACCTTCACGCGATCACGGGCAGGCAGCGTCCCCGCGTACGCATACCAGGCATCTTAACCGCCACACACAGATGCATCATGCTACTGTGGCGGGGTGTTAACGTCATCCATCGCCTGGTATGAGGGCCGTGGGTTCGATCGTGACCCTGACGCCTGTACATTTAAAGTTTGCGCGTCTCTCTCCCTGTGGTCGTGTGGATTTTTTCTCTGGGTCCTTCAGCTTTTCACTCCCCATTTAGAAACACGTGTTTAGATGATTGAGATAATTTGGCTGCTGTAAATGTCTACATTATAAGCCAGGTCGCTTCTGAAAAAACAAACTAATAGCTCAGTGGGCTTTAGCTTATAATTATTATTTTTAGTGATTTGCTTACATTTCCTACACTTTGCCCTCCTATCGTACTTGTGGCATTGCGCTGTTGTTGTTGTAACGTTCGGATTCCTCGAGCAGTTAAAATCAAAGCAATTCCGACGACTCCCATTCACTCCGCCGCCCCCGTACCTTCACTATGTGCACGGTCATGAGCTCGGGCTGTGTGGCGATGGAGGACGCCAGCGACACATTGTCCGAGTGCAGCAGCGGCCCTTGGAGCTGCCCCTGGGCACCGGGAACCGCCCCCAGGGATGCCGCCGCCTGGCCCAGCATCCCGTCCAGTGGCCCCAGCGTGAGCGAGCAGTTGTCGCGCGTGCTGTCCTGCGAGCTCACTCCCGACGTGGACGTCTGCGACGCGTGGTGGTTGCCGTTGTTGGCGCCGTCGGTCAGGCCGAGGCCTCCGCCGCCGCCGCAGACGACGCCGCCGGTGCCCTTCCCCCCCTCCAGCACGACGGGCTCCTTGTCACAGATGGCCACCGACGTGACGAGGGTCGTCGAGGGGTCGTCAGGGTCAAAGGGCAGCGGGTAGCCGCGGCACAGCTGCAGGCCGACCTGCTGGCCGATGGGGATGGCCTGGAAGATCTTCACCACCTCCGCATGTGTGTAGCCCAGCACGCACGTGCTGTTCACCGAGACGATCACGTCCCCTGCAGCGACAGGGGCAGAGGACGCGCGCGCGCACACACATGCATGTGGGTCACCGAGAGAGGTGCTGGGACGACGCAGGAGGATCCTGCGGAAAGCGCGCCGAGATGACCTTCGCCACCTCCATCGCCATTAACATCGCCACGAACATCGCCACGAACACCGCCACCGCCACCACATGCATCCTCCTCAACCCAACTTCCCATAAACACTGCAGACCGGAAGGTAGTGTAAGCTGTTAAAGGCAGTTGCCCGCAAACTCTGAGACAATGACGGACATCCATTTGTATGTATGTTGCACTTCTTACGCGCCGTACATAGCCAACCAGTGCTAATCGGAGGATATTTGCAGTGTCCCTTCAATGAATTTTCTTCCTGGACCACCTTGGATACTCTACGTGGGTACCCAAGGCTACTTGATGCCCCAGCTTTAAAATAATTCCCATGGTGGTAAGATGTTAACTATATCGCCTGGTATACAGGAGGTCGTGAGTTCCATCCCAATCCTGACGCCTGTATATTTGGAGTTTGCGTGTTCTCCCTGTGGTCACGTGGATTTTTCTCCGGGTCCTCAGTTTATTTCCTCCACATTTAGAATCAACATCACGTGTTTATTCTAGATTAGAAGTTTTCGTGACTGAAAGGATTCATACCCTTTGGTTTTTTTGGTAAAGTCACGTAGGTAAAAAATTAAAATAAATTCAATCACGACGTTTCGGAGGCAACCCTCACAGCAAAATTACTGTATCAGTAATTTTACGATATCAGTAATTTTTTACCTACGTGACTTTACCGAGTATCATGTGTTTAGAGTATTTGGCTTCGATATAATGTCCGCATGATGCTAAGCCACTTCGTTGGGCTATCATTCGTGATGGCTAGGTCGCTCCTGAAAAAGAGCTGTATAGTTCAGTGAGCCTTACCTGGTAAAAAAAAATGATTAGTTAAAAATTGTTTTGGTTTATTCCCATGCTCCTCCAGTTTGGTGGAAAGGCAGGAGGAGATAAACGAGTGTAACAGGAGGGGGTATGCTCATCAACAATAAAAAAAGAAAATGTTTTCATAATTAATCACCGCCGCTGCAAGTTTATTTAAAATTGAGTCATCGCAACTTTTTTTTTCCACTGCCAAAAGTGTTCTCATACATCATACAATGTTTCAGTTATTACAATTTTGCAGGATTAACTAATTTACGTTTAAGTTCTGCTCACTGAAAGCAATGTGTGTGTGTTTTAACTCGTTGAAAGAAATACAGCCTTGGTCATTCAGAGCTCGGTCCGAGGAAAGTGAGGGCTCAGAGGAGGAGGACAACATAAACTGATGAAGTTGATGCGTGCGCAGCGCTCGGTGGTGCCAGGAGAGGTCATCTCTGCCGAAAAATCATCATCAATATATTTATACTGGAGGAATCTGACGAGCTATAAAGCTCTTTTTTAGACATGTCCAGTGTTGCCTCCGAAACGTCGTGATTTTTGTTTTATTTTATTTATTTTCATTAATTTTGATGTTTTACCTACGTGACTTTACCGAAAAAACCTAAGAATATGAATACATGTCCAGTATAAGACAGAGCCCCTGCAGTGTCGGAGAGTCCAGCAAAACTTGTGTGCTGTCATGGTTGACGACATCTGGACACCTGTAAAAAGAGCTTCATAGCTCATCGGATTCCATCCAGTCTAAATAAAGATTCTGCTTCTGATTACGACTGCGTGTCCATGGTCTCATAATTGCAAAGTGGTGATCCCATGAATGAATGGTTAATTCACTCCACTCCCCACCCCCCTTCCATCTCCAGGGATCTGCTGGGGTAGCATATTTTAATTAATAAAAATAAATATTTTAGCGCAAGCACTACAAATCACAAGTGAGATTGCACTTCACGGCTCTGTAGTGATGATGATGATGATCCTCCGAGTCATCCTGGCTTTCAACGATGTAATTGAGAAACCGTCATTAACATATTATGAAGCCTTTGCAGGATTTGGTCACAATTAATTTTGAGCGACCACAATTAGCAAACGCCTCGTTCTTTGCACCATTTCAGAGCTGTGTGTGCTTTGATTTGATAGCCTACTCATTCTTCTTGGTTCTTTCGGTAAAGTCACGTAGAAGGGAAATAATAAAATAATAAAAATAAAACATAATAAAATAATTCTCACGACGTTTCGGCCACAACGCAAGCAGCCGTCCTCAGGTGAAGAACAGGTCTGTCGGAAAGACAGCGTCTGAATGGGCACCACCATGCTTGGCAGCGTATATTTAAGCTGGGTTGGAGGGGGAAGGGGAGCTCAAATATACGCTGCCAAGCTTGGTGGTTCCCATTCAGACGCTGTCTTTCCGACAGACCTGTTCTTCACCTGAGGACGGCTGCTTGCGTTGTGGCCGAAACGTTGTGAAAATGATAGTTTATCATGTTTTATTTTTATTATTTTATTATTTCCCTTCTAAGTGACTTTACCGAAAGAACCAAGAAGATGAATCCCTGCAGTCACGAAAGCTTTATATCGAAATTTAGCCTACTCATTCGTCGTAGTATCGACCGAGATTGCTTTTAATTCGGATTAAACTCACCTAGGATCAGCATCGAATTGCTTGGAATTGATTCTCAATCAAAATGACAAATCTTTACAAATGCACTTCCGGAGCTTCGAGATGTTAACCACCTCGCCTGGTATACAGGAGGTTGTGGATTCGATCTCGACGCCTGCTGTATATTTGGAGTTTGCATGTTCTCCCTATGGTCGTGAGGAACTTTGGGTCCTCCGGTTTTTCCCTCCACATTTTTAATCAACATCACTCGTTTAGAGTATTTGTCTGCAATGAATTTACACGCGACAAGCCACTTTGTTGAGCTATCATTTGTGGCCAGGTCGCTTCTGAAAAAAATAGCTATATGGCTCAGTGGGCCTTACCTGGTAAAATATATATTTTTTTGTTTTAAACAATCTACCCCTCAGAATCACCTTAACTCAGACTTTGATACAGAATTTTGTTTTTTTTCTGTTTGCAGTCACGTGCTAAATTAACCAAAAGTACCTGCTATAAACTTAACCAAATTTTTTCACCGGATATAATTTATCATACTCTTTGGTTCTTTCGGTAAAGTCACGTGGGTAGAAATAAAATAAAATAAAAAAATCATTTATTTGATGTGATTTGTTTTATTTGATTTTATTTCTACCCACGTGACTTTACCGAAAGAACCAAAGAGTATGGATTCCTGCAGTCATGAAAGCATCAAATCAAGATGGTAATTTATCATCTTAACTAACAAAAAAAAGATACAATTAAAGTACATAGGTTGGACGCGCTAAGAAATGGAGGCTATTCATAGCTACGCATAACAACTTTATTTCACGTAAGTTGTATAAAAGATTACATTTATGTATAGCTACAGGCAAGGTGTTAGCCATCTCTAAATTGCCGACGATATGGCCATTACAACAACCAATGGGAATGAATTACAGGTAATGAATTGCTTTAACAAAGAGGTTGCAAGCCGACTACAAAGTATACAAAACTAGCTTTACTACCCGGCTGCGCCTGGGACTTGGATTCTTGTCTTGGATTAACACACGGCCTACACAGAGGGTGGGGGGGTGCGTGACGTCAGCAGGCAAACTGCGTGACGCTGCCGCGTGCGGGTGACATCACAGATGTGACGTCACCGCTCACTTGCCGTGCAATATATATCCATTATTGCGCCTCCCCCCCCCCCCCCCCAAAATAGAAAATTATGTTTTTATACTTTTTGCATTGTGTACAGTCTGGAAGCTACCCACTTGCCAAATTTCAAGTTTGTTGCATGTCGGGAAGTATGCTAAACATTTCGAACAGACACACATATTCACAAATTTCCCTTTAAAATATATAGATGAATGCACAACAAGTTTTATGAACACAATAACTGTGTGGGGAGATGGCAGCTGGGCACCACTGCATGACTATGCGTATGTCAGCACGCAATCACTGCTGGCACATTTTTTTTTCTCATCAAAACAATGAAATGAAGGGGTGAATAAGGACATGACGAGAGAGTTTTTGTTTTTTTTCTTGGTTCTTTCGGTAAAGTCACGTAGAAGGGAAGTAATAAAATAATAAAAATAAAACATAATAAAACAATTCTCACGACGTTTCGGCCACAACGCAAGCAGCCGTCCTCAGGTGAAAACCAGGTCCGTCGAGGCGACAGAGTCTGAATGAAACAGCACACGGGCTTAGAGCATATATATAAGCTGGGCGCATTGACAAAGGAATTTGCATATCAACAGGAATTTAGCATATTTATGGGAAATGCAGGAATGTAATTAGTACTGCATATGCATGTGCATTATGCAGGATTAACAGCATCAAAGGGAGCTGCAGCTACTGCTGCTGCAGCAGTTGCTGCTGCTGCTGCAGTTTCTGCTGCTGCTGCAGTTGCTGCTGCTGCAGTTGCTGCTGCTGCTGCACTTGCTGCTGCTGCACGCTGCAGTTGCTTGCTGCTGCAGTTGCAGAAACTGCAGCAGCAGCAGCAACTGCTGCAGCAGCAGTAGCTGCAGCTCCCTTTGATGCTGTTAATCCGGCATAATGCACATGCATATGCAGTACTAATTACATTCCTGCATTTCCCATAAATATGCTAAATTCCTGTTGATATGCAAATTCCTTTGTCAATGCGCCCAGCTTATATATATGCTCTAAGCCCGTGTGCTGTTTCATTCAGACTCTGTCGCCTCGACGGACCTGGTTTTCACCTGAGGACGGCTGCTTGCGTTGTGGCCGAAACGTCGTGAGAATTGTTTTATTATGTTTTATTTTTATTATTTTATTACTTCCCTTCTACGTGACTTTACCGAAAGAACCAAGAAGATGAATCCCTGCAGTCACGAAAGCTTTAAATCGAAATTTTTGTTTTTTGTTGCCGAAATTAAATTGATGAAAGCAAAGCAACGTAGCAGTGTTCCTGAAAGAGACTAACATTGCATTGAGTGCATAACCTTGCGTGGACACTGGCAATAAAGTACACAACATAAGTTGCGGCCTGTGCACAAAACAATTACGGAGCGATGCATGTACTTTAAATTAAACCGAACAGCGAAGGAACAACACATGGATCAGAGAACACGTGCAAGCTAGAGACGTCACACTGACTGTTGAGGAAAGTAAAAGGGCGCCGCGATGGAGATGTTAACTCTCTCGCCTGGTGTACAGGAGGTCGTGGGTTCAATCCCGACCCTGACGCCTGCTGCTGTATATTTTGAGTTTGCGTGTCTCTCATCATCATCACGGTGGCTAGGAGATGTTAACTCCCTCGCCTGGTGTACAGGAGGTCGTGGGTTCAATCCCGATCCTGACGCCTGCTGCTGTATATTTTGAGTTTGCGTGTCTCTCATCATCATCATCACGGTGGCTAGGAGATGTTAACTATCTCGCCTGGTGTACAGGAGGTCGTGAGTTCGATCACGACCCTGACGCTTGCTGCTGTATATTTTGAGTTTGCGTGTCTCTCATCATCATCACGGTGGCTAGGAGATGTTGACTACCTCGCCTGGTGTACAGGAGGTCGTGGGTTCAATCCCGACCCTGACGCCTGCTGCTGTATATTTGGAGTTTGCGTGTCTCTCTTCCCGTGATCGTGTGGATTTTTTCTGGGTCCACCGGTTTTTTCCCTTTCACACTTAGAATCAACAACGTGCATTACGAGTAATTGGCTGCTATAAATTTCCACACGATAAGCCACTTCGTTGAGCTATCATTTGTGGTCAGGTCACTTTTGAAAAAGAGCTACAAAGCTCAGTGGGCCTTTCCTGGCGAGATAAAATAAATTGGTAAGGACGCGTTGCGAGGAGCAGCAATGGCTGATTAATGAGATTTGGATGGCCATCGAACAAAGATGTGCTTCTGCGGCCATCTGGAATGCTCTTCCTTCCGATATTACGAAGCCACATGATCCATGCACTTTTACATCTAGATTGAAAGCTAATTTCATTAGAAATTATTTTTGTGTTTAGTTTGTTGTCCTTCCCCTGCACCTCCGATTAGCACTGTTGGCTACGTACGCTGCGAAAGAAGTTCAACGTGCACGGTAGTCGAAGGGCACAATGAGTCTGAGAGGACCGCCAGATGCGGAGATGGAGCAATCAGTGGAGCTCATGCCTCATGCGCAGGAGTGAAAGAATGCGTGGCATCGGGGTGGTGAGTCCTTCATCAAGCAGTGGATTAGAAATGGCTGATGACGAATTAAAGTATTTCTTAATTACTAAACTTAATCTTTATTTGAAGCTTTCGTGACTGCAGGAATCCACACTCTTTGGTTCTTTCGGTAAAGTCACGTAGGTATAAAATGAAATAAAATAGATCACGACGTTTCGGGCGCAACACAAGCGTCCGTCATCAGGTGGGAAAGCATGGTCTGCTGCTGATGCAGACTTTATGACCCTTGCGGCTACACCCATTTCAAACCTTTTTAAATAGTCTGCATGAGCAGCAAACCATGCTTTTCCACGACGGACGCTTGTGTTGCGCCCGAAACGTCGTGATCTATTTTATTTTATACCTACGTGACTTTACCGAAAGAACCAAAGAGTATAATTACTCAACTTGTGAGATTCCCTTTTGTAAGTGAGGCTAGAGAATTGTTTTCATATAATAAGAATACAACACGCTGCCGCCGCGACCCTCACCAGGACAAGCGGACTGAGAAACGAAGGAACGAAGGAATACAAAATATGACCAAGTAATTACAATATTTGGGGGATTGAACTAATGCCACTGTGATCATTAATTGTTGTAGAGGATGTCACAGAGTCGGTCTTGTCTAATTCACAGCAGTTGGCTCACTTTGATAATATCCCACATCAATTACTTTCACGGGAGGCCCTGATAATTGAACTATCGATTTTACGCAATGTGTCTCAGTGTCTACAGTACTCAATACATTACCAGACTTTCCAATGGTTAAAAAAAAAACCTCAGTTTATTACACAAAAAAAGTAAGAAATAAAAATGCACAATCAGTTGCATTACCGCAAAACAATGCTCCGAAGAAAATGTAAAAAAAGTTAAATAAAAACTGCCAAAGTGATTTCCCACCCAAGTGAGTAAGAGGCAGTGGTCAGCTTCCATTTACAGAAAGCGATCGCGAAAACTATACATTCTTATGGCTGGGACAAGTCTATCCAGCGGACAACCACCGATGACTACCCACAATGCGGTCATCAATTTACCACTTTGGATTGATACAAATTAATTAATAACAATAGCGACGAAACTTCAAGTTGAGTTATAATGCCATTTGTGTCACGACATCTGCAACTAATCATTCAATATCTGTAGCCAGTGTGACTCGAACACAGAGGAAAGCAAGGAGACAATTAACACCTATTTATTTATTAAATAATGATTATGCCTCTCGCTAAAATTAAAATGTGGACAAAATGACATTTTTCTTTTCATAAAACATCATCTTCCACGGTTGTTTGTTCGTACTTATTTTTTAAAAATCTATTGCTTCTATTCATTATTATTTCGTGAAGATTTTCTGTATTTTCATGTTCACCAAGTTGTTGAACGCTACTTTACTGCTGCCCTGCCTACGGCAGTCACGTGACCGAGCGGGAGTGTGTGTGCGCGGTTCATGCCCAGTGGCTGCTCTGGTTAATACTGCGGGTATATTAACCTTAAACACGTGCGCCGCTCAGCTTCATAGTGGATGACAAAGATCTTGTGACGCTATTTGAAAAATATAAAGATGGGCCGTGTGTTCTGGCTTCACGGTCGAAACTTGTGACGTTTGAAAACAATTAATTGCAAATTACTTCATCGGTTAAAACCACACAGCAGCGTTGCCTTCCCCTCCCTACTGGCAGACTGTCTGTGAAACATATAATTCCAAACATACTAAACAAATATAATTAATATTATTATTTACATCAATTCATTATTGTAACAATTTTATCCTCTTGGAATTTGATGGATGTCATGATTATGGGGGTCGTAATTTTTTTCCCGGGAATGTATATTTCAAAAGTTGTGATGAATGTAGCAGCTTCTAGTGGCAGCAGATTAGCATAGTTGGCTACATATGGTGCGAAAGAAGTTCAACATATAAAATCTCTCATGAAACCATTAAATGGAAGGTTCACTCAAAAAAATAATCGTTTCTAAATAGCGCGATCCATCACACATATCATTATCATGAATAATCAATCTTAATTCACGAATCAATGCATCGGAACGAGAGCCAACTCCCCCTGGTCTCCGACGAAAAGAGACTCACCATGACAAAATGTCTCTCCCGTCCATCAAGGGCAAGTGAATTGGACATAGCACGCACGCAAACGCAATGGGGACTAAAATTAACTTCACCGAGCACACGAAGTTTTGCCAAAAGCACGCAAACATCATTCTGACAAAAGGTGAATCCTGGATTTGTGCCGCAGTTTTTTTTTTATCAGGGGGTGCCATTTCATCGTCACGTCAGGCAACCTCCCATTTCACTGGAGCAACCGTAAATCCGTGCAATTTTTTACGTTTTCATTTCAAGCAGCCGATTCAAAATATTTCCCAGATTTAATGCCATAATATCCCACGATGGCGAACTTTCGGTATGCTGAAGCGAAATAAAATATGCGTGTAATTAAGTATCCCCCCCCCCACCTCCCATTTTATGTATTTTTTTCATGCAGCCTCTACCTAAATGCAAATATGCAATAACATTCACATCCGTGCACCCAATCAAGACAACAACAGAAAAATGCGAAATTTTGCATCCTAGCCAAGCCTAGCAATCTTGAAAAAATGTAATAATAATAACCAACGAAAATAAATCAATCTGGTCTCAATTACAAGCGTGGCTGCACTTTGTATACCTATACCCTCTGCTTTCAGAATTATAATGCCTCTTTGCCAAAATGTGTCCACCTTGTAGCAGCAACGTTAATCCATTAAAAACATAGCCCACAACGAACACCTATACGAATAAGGTCAACATGTTTTAAGACATCAATACTAAACGTAATTTACATTTATATTAATTATACCACATAGACCCAGTGGGATATGCAGATGACATTAACACGCATCCCCTCGTCTGTTTGCATACCAGAGCAATAAGCACCCGAGATCCATACTGATGTTTCTGCAACGTAATTTGATAAATTATGAATGTTTTTGTTGTTACAAGTAGTGTGTTCGAGCCAACTTTCATTTCAGTACTTTTTAAATAACTACATGTAATTGTTTACGCATAGCCGTACAATACAGGGGGTATGGACGCGTCAATAAAGAAACATTATTCGGAGCTACGAGCAATTTTACCAATTAAACTTTTTATTTGGACCAGGTAAGGCCCACTGGGCAAAATAAACTCTTTTTGAGAAGCGACCTGGCCACAAATGATAGCTCAACAAAGTGGCTTATCGCGTGGACATTGATAGACGCCAAATACTCGAAACACGTGATGTCGATTCTAAATCTGGAGGGAAAAACCTGAGCCGGAGAAAAATACACGCGACCACGGGGAGAGAGACACCGCAAACTGCCAAATATAGAGGCATCAGGGTCGGGATCGAACCTCCTTGCATATCAGGCGAGGGAGTTAACATCCCGCCACCATGGCACCCACGATAAAAAATGTTTTTGAAGAGCTGCATAGAATCTCAATAGAAGTTCCGTATCAACATGGGGAAGTTTCTATGCGTTTCAAGATTATATTTTAGAAGGCTATTGCTTCGCATGTTTGGCCTTTGATTCATGTGTTTTAACACACAATGTGAAATCATGTTTTTTTTTACCTTTGATCCACCAACCTTGCCATCTAAAGCATAGGATCAAATGCACGCAACAATCATAAGAGGAGGGTACAGCGTGAGTGTGAACTAGCAGATCCTTTTAACAGCTTCTGGAGAATGCAGGAAAACTGGAGAGAGTCTTTTGGATTACAAAAACATTCTTTACAGCTATTCAGCATTTAGATGTTGACAGCCCCCCAAGTGAATGCAGAACAGTGAGGTCATTGGCCTGGATTGCATCAGCTGTCCTTACCTACCCTGAAAGAATTTGAACGTATGCACACACATATTTTTATTTAACAACTTTTTTTTCTTCGATTTAAAGCTTTCGTGACTGCAGGGATTAATATTCTTGGTTCTTTCGGTAAAGTCACGTAGAATGGAAATAATAAAATAATAAAAATAAAACATAAGCAAATAATTCTCACGACGTTTCGGCCACAACGCAAGCAGCCGTCCTCAGGTGAAGAACAGGTCTGTCGATAAGACAGAGTCTGAATGACACACCAAGCCTAGGACGTGTCATTCAGACTCTGTCTTATCGACAGACCTGTTCTTCACCTGAGGACGGCTGCTTGCATTGTGGCCGAAACGCCGTGAGAATTATTTTATTTTTGTTATTTCCATTCTACGTGACTTTACCGAAAGAACCTAGAAGATTAACTTTTTTTTATTTTACCTGGTAAGGCCCACTGAGCTCTACATATAGCTCTTTTCCAGAAGCGACCTGGTTATCGCAAGTGACGGCTCAACAAAGTGGCTGAGCGTGTGTGGAAATTTATAGCAGCCAAATACTCGGAACGCATGTCGATTCTAAATGTGGAGATAAATCCACACGACCACGTGGAGAACATGTAAACTCCAATTATACAGCCGTCTGGGTTGGGACCGAATCCACAACCTCCTGTATACCAGGCGAGGTAGTTAACATCTTCTAGCCACCATGGCGCCCACACACTGTTGGTACCCGTTTTTGAAAGTACGAACCGGGAGTAGAGCGACGCGACGCGACGTCAACACGGGCAAATTCCACGCTGTCCTTGCAGCGTGGATCGGACGACTAATCTGAACAAATAATTGCGTCGCATCGGGTTCGCAAAGGCAGCGGGAATACACGATTGCACCGAGGCAATTTCCTCTGGGGGATTTGACATTTCAAAAATAATCACGCTGTTCATTTGTGCACACTTAATATATATACACACACACACGGTATATATGCAACTCCTTTTGCCGAGCATTGTGTTTCATGCAATGGTTTTGGTCTCAGGTTTGATGAAAATTCTCTCGGCAGAAAACTCTCTAGTCAGAGCTAGAGAGACGCTGAAATATTGGCATGACAAAAACAAATTGAGAAGTTTTGGTGAGTAAAAAATAAAACATATGGAAACTTTAAGATTGTGTATGTTTCAGCGGTTGGGCTGTGGGAAGGGGCAGGCAGTGCATTTGCCAGTCATCTCACATCAGTAATCCCATGGCACCTGGATCTGTCCCGTGACTTCCTGCCAACAGCGAGCCTCGCACAACTTCACGTGGCGGCCTCAACTCAATGTGCAGCTATCCTGGCACAGATGCCGTGTTGACGTTACCATTACTTGGTAACAAACGGCGGTTGTTGTTGTAATTGCTGCTGCATTGCGTCTTCCAATGTGCCATTCAGAGTGTTCCTGTTTCAATTCTCATCATAGGGACATCGTGGCAAACAACACACGGCACGACCTGAAATTATTTGGCTGAGCTATACGTATGCATTCTATGCACGGGAAAAAAAAACGGTACACAACACGCTTTGTGCATCTCCTGCAGTTATGTGAATAATATAATTTTAATATTCTATTCCCCGAATACCATTCTACAATCGCACCTCTCCGACATGGAAACAACCCAAGATCAACCCATCGCAGGCGTAAGCTCCATAGGTAATGATAATTAGCATATTAATGTTGCAATATAATTTATCGTAAAGTAGCATTCATGACGAAAAGCAATCACTCTTCTGCTGTACGTGAATGCATGACGCTCAAAATAGCAGTCTCATAACAGAGTACGTCGGACGAGGTTTAAATACCATTGTGAGAATATATTTTCCTGTCATATGGATAACAATAAAAACGCCACCCATTCAACACCACAAAGGTCAAACGCAGAACGCTAAAGATTCTGATGGAATATGTCGACATTAGAATCAGGACACCAAGCCAGAAGCTATTCAACTTCCACCAGGGCCAGTTTCATCACAAGAGCAGGCTCGGGCCTATTTATTAAACGAGTCAACGGGCACATGCTGGCTTGGGACGTGTTTCCCCGTTTTTTTTAAATAAAAATTATAGAGAGGCTGCCGTTAATGTCGCTTTCAGATTTGATTCTTTCCATCAGAATTCTTTGACTAAGCGTCTCCCTGCGTAATCAGATGTTGGAACGGAACTCATCTCTGGTCGGGAGAAATTCCCCCCTCTCTATAACTGGGGGGGCCTAAGTTTTTTATAGGCTTGGCCATGATAACGTCTAAAAAATATCAGTGCCCATTTCATCAATCCATTTTGGGTGGATGATGGTCTGAAGTGAACCACCAACTGGACATTGAATATAGCTGGGGATATCTAGTCAATTAATACTGGTAGGAACCTCCTGGTTACACCAGCCCACAGGGGATTATTGTGTCCGTCCGTCCGTCCGTCGTGCAGGGAGGGGCTGGGTGGGGAGGGTGGGGCTGGGTGGAGAGGGTGGGGAGGGGCTGGGTGGGGAGGGTGAGGTGGGGCTGGGTGGGGAGGGTGGGGCTGGGTGGGGAGGGTGGGGAGGGGCTGGGTGGAGAGGGTGGGGAGGGGCTGCGTGGGGAGGGGCTGGGTGGGGAGAGTGCGGCTGGTTGGGGGTGGGAGGTGTGGGGCTGGGTGGGGAGGGGCTGGTCACCCCGTGGTGCCCTTATAAAACTCAACGTTTAACCTACTCACGCCGGCTTGTGCCCGCCCTCACAGTCAGGCATATTTACAGAATACACCACGCCGCCGTTGACCCTGGCCATTGACCGAGCAACCCAACGTTCCTACCAGCTCCCTCCGCAGGACAATGTGTTTTATCAGATACATCGAGATATATGAGAGTCCCTAGGTGCTTGCGGCATCTGTTAGCCTGAAACACTTCTGCTGTCATGTGCTGCTGAAGATCACTCAAGCTTTTAACATTTTTGGCAGACGCTTTATCTGAAGCACATAGAGAATAAGTTGCCACGGCAATTTTAACCGTGCAGTTCAAACAGCTGTCTAAATAAAAAAAAAAAATTGACAATACGATTTTCACTTCATGGACACAATGGACTCAACTTAAAAATGAGGATTGCTTGACATTATTTTGCAAGCATTAGAAAATAAGTGGTCAAACATGATAATGATACGAAGTGACTATGACCCGATTCAAGCGTGGCTGTGATCTTAATGAAGCTGTGACGTTTGAGGCTGCAGTAGTCTCACGTTGTATCAGAATTCTTTGAGTGAGCCCCAACAGTCTGGAATGATATCCCTCTGCACATTCGCAGCATCACCTCAATCGCCTCCTTCAAGAGACACTTAAAAACTCACCTCTACAATCATGCTTTTGAGCGACTCTGAGCTTGGCTCCACGCCTCTGAGTTGCGGCCACTACGTCTGCAAATTTGCGCGCGTTACAAATTGTACTATTATTATTATTATTAAAAGGTCGTGCGATTCTTCCCCAATTCTATCCCGACTGCTATTTCCACATCATGAGCCGTGCGACCCCTACGTGATGGAGAATGGCCCATGGAAGTGGACATCACAGAGCCACCTCCGAGATCCCTTCCAGCTGACCTCTGATTCGCACACAAAGCAGTGGGCAACACTTTCTCCTAATCTCTCTGCATGTCACAGTGATGTTCATTGGGTGACAGTCAAACTGACATTTTCATTCTCAGAGCTTTCAATTCAAGCCAAAATTAAGCGCAGATCCAAATTTAATGTGACGGGTTTTCTTTGTGTGCGCAGTCAGAATATTGATCAGAATCGGAACATGTATTTATACTGGAGGAATCCCATGAGCTATAAAGCTCGTTTTCACAGATACCCAGTCTTCGGTGACCGGGTGGTTCTTAACACCCGCTTCATGGACAAAGAGTTCCACTCTGGCAATAGACACGCTTGGTGTCCGTTCAGAATCAAGCCATCAACTCGAGGTAAACCCGGCCGATTTGCAACTGCGTGTGGAACACCACGAGGCAGGGCTCCCCAGCTACAGCGGGCAAAACGTGACGCTGCGAACAAGAGCCAAACAGTCTCGTTGCTTTTCTTGGTTCTTTCGGTAAAGTCACGTAGAAGGAAAATAATAAAATAATAAAACATAATAAAAGAATTCTCACGACGTTTCGGCCACAACGCAAGCAGGTCTGTCGAGAAGGCAGAGTCTGTCTCCCCGACAGACCTGTTCTCCACCTGAGGACGGCTGCTTGCGTTGTGGCCGAAACGTCGTGAGAATTATTTTATGTTTTATTTTTATTATTTTATAATTTCCCTTCTACGTGACTTTACCGAAAGAACCAAGAAGATGAATCCCTGCAGTCACGAAAGCTTTAAATCGAATTTTAGTCTCGTTGCTTTTGCCCGGACCAAAAATCCAACACGGTCTCCGGGCGTCTTCACCCAATTCACGTTAAGAATTCTATTAAAAGAATCGCACACGTGGAAAAATGTGTTAGAAAAAAAAAGTTTTGCTGGCTGGCTGGCTGGACATAACGGAAGGAGGGAGAGACGGATGGTCACGTCCAAAGAACGTGTGTGCTGCTATTAAAGAAAAACCCATCAACCCTCCCCATTCAACTTAGACGCAGTACATTTGTAAATAGCAAATTGAGAATGAGGCCCGATACATTATCCAGATTACGAAGGTGGTGGAACGGAGAGCTCGTCAGGCCTTCGCGTTTCTCGAGCAGACGCACTGTGCCACGTCGCACTTGTGCAATAAATCAGGCCGCCCGTACACAGCGACGCCGCGTTTCTTCGCTGGCGAACCTCACTCAGACCAACGACTTAGCCGCCACTTGTCAAGGAAATCCATTTTTGTCACAGGTCACCAAGCCTGCTGCAGAGGCGGAGTCACGCGCGCCGCGCCGGCTGCTCCTCTCCGTATTGAGAGATTTTTTGTTTGTTCGATGCTGCTACGCTTCAGCCGACAAGGCGACGCAGCGGCAAGGGGCGGGGAGCCTGCGCTTCGGGGTTGCCCCGACGGCAGCGAGAGCGCCTTATGAGCGGCGCTTCTCCGAATAACCATTACTCCATCGCCACACCTCTATAAGATGTGCTATTTGCCGGCGAGCCAGATCCATTGTCGTACACAAGCAGTGACATTAAAACAGCGGGTGGCTGTGTGGCATAAGTGGCCTGATGCAATTCCAAGAAGGCAGCGCGCTTAGTCAAGCACGTGCTTGTGATCACGTGGCTTCGGTGTGGGAATGGTGGGTCACAATGAGATCATGCGCATGGGAGTCTAAGGAAAAGAAAAGACCATTCCAGCCGTGATCAATCAACCAATGGATACAAGACCTTCCCCACGCAATCCCGGCAATGAGGGTCTTTCGACCACATTCACCACGCTTGTACGTAGCACGTATATGTTGAACTTCTTTCGCACCGCACTGAGCCAACCGTGCTAACCGGAGGTGCCGGGGGAAGGACAACAAACAAAATGCTTGCCGGTGCAGGTTGGTGAAGGCCGGACACTGGTTCTGATATCACCCCTCGCCACTGAAGTCAGCCACGGCCAGGAAACAAACTCAGGCGACTGGTTTCCTAGCGCAGCGAGCAAAGCATTGCTCGCGTCTACCTGCGTGAAAATGAGGAGCCTTGTAGAAGACAGTATAGCAAGTAGTTTTTGTTTTTTTCGTTAAAGTCACGTAGGTAAAAAATAAAATAAAAAAATAATTAAAACAACTAGATTTACCTTCTTGGTTCTTTCGGTAAAGTCACGTAGAATGGAAGTAATAAAATAATAAAAATAAAACATAATAAAATAATATAATAATATAATATATAACAAAATTTAATCACGACGTTTCAGGCGCAACACAAGCGTCCGTCTTCAGGTGGAGACAAACACGGCAAAAGAACAATTGCTTGAGTATGCCTAAGAGATGGCTGTGACGAGGGATTATATAGCTGCGGGGAAGAGGGGGGGGGGCCAGGATGAGTGTGGGGGCAGGGTGTGAGCTGGCGGGTGGGCATGGAGTTCAAACTAAAGCTGACGGCTACATCGACCTGGGAGATTATATCCTCCATTGGGATATGTTTAGGGGTAACTGCGAAAATCAGCCCTTTAGCTCGTACCGTTTTTAGATTGTCAGAAATTGGAATGTTACTCTGATTAATAACAATCTTGTTGACATCTAGCTTTGCAATGTGTGGTTCTGGCTTCTTCTTTGATAGGAGGTTGAATTTAGCGATCAGGTTAGCGATCAGGGTATAGCAAGTAGTTTTCTAACATTGCTAACTTGAATTTTGAGTGGAATCCTTTCACTCTCGACATTTATCCTGGGTGCTTCCGTTTTGCATTCACAACAATAGCATTCAATCTAGATTTGAAGTTTCCGTGACTGCAGGGATCCATACTCTTTGGTTCTTTCGGTAAAGTCATGTAGGTATAAAATAAAATACAGTAAAACCTTGGATTCTAGATTTGAAGCTTTCGTGACTGCAATGATTCATATTCTTAGGTTTTTTCGGTAAAGTCGGTAAAGTCACGTAGGTAAAACATCAAAATTAATAAAAATAAAATAAAATAAAGATCACGACGTTTCGAAACGTTTTATTTTTATTAAAAATAAAATAAAATAAAGATCACGACGTTTCGAAACGTCGTGATCTTTATTTTATTTTATTTTTATTAATTTTGATGTTTTACCTACGTGACTTTACCGAAAAAACCTAAGAATAAAAAACCTTGGATTGCGAGCATAATTCGAAACATGTGTGTAATCCAAAGCACTCGTATATCAAAGCACTCGTATATCAGTTGTGATCACGTGACGCTCGGCAGACAAAGCGTATACACGTACTACTCGTATTGCAAGACCTCGCTCGTTTATCAAATTAATATTTATTAAAAAAATTTGCTCGTCTTGCAAAACACTCGCAGACCAAGTTACTCGCAATACAAGGTTTTACTGTAAATAAAAATATTGGTCGCAAAAGCGTACGTGTTAAACTGGCCACCTGATGACGGACGCTTGTGTTGCGCCCGAAACGTCGTGATTTAATTTATCTTATACCCACGTGACTTTACCAAAAGAACCAAAGAGTATAGCAATAGCATTACGGATTGCCAATCCCAATCTCGGAAGCTAACGAGAGTTTACTTGTAGTTCCTACTTGGATGGGTGACCACCTGGGCTTGCTAGGTATTACATGGATGGGCCTGTGGATAATAATGGTCGCAAAAGCGTACGTGTTAAACTGGCCAGGAGATTGTTAGTTTTTAGTGCCATCCCTTCTGTTTGTGGGGGGGGTTTCATGGCTATTCCAATATCCTCCAACAACAAGCCAAAAAAAACATTTTTAATGGAATTTGCAAAAACATCCCTGGTGAATAAGATTATTGGAACTCAAGTGATGCTTTCCTGGGTTTATTATGAATAATATTGGTCGCGAAAGCCTATGCGTTAAACTTTCCTGGGTAAATAAAAGCATTTTACGAAATCAAAATTTACAGCTGGTATATTAATGCCACCCGTGCATTATAATCAACGAGTAACATCTTTTTGGGAAACAGTAAACGTGCCGTAAAAATGTGGAATTGCCACCGCTGACTGAGAGACACAAATGAAGATGAAGTATTAATAATAACATTGCAATTGATAACGCGCGCACATTTGCGGACGAACGGCCGCAACTCAGAGGCACGGAGCCAAGCTCAGAGTCGCTTGAAAGCACGTGGTTATAGAGGTGAGTATTCTTAGGTTTTTTCAGTAAAGTCACGTAGGTAAAAAATGTAAATTAATAAAAGTAAAATAAAAATAAAATAAAAATCACGACGTTTCGGAGGCAATACAAGCTTCCGTCTTCAGGTAGAACTGTCACAGCACGATTGCTGTATCAAGTGATACAGCAATCACATGAAAACGGAAGCTTGTGTTGCCTCCGAAACGTCGTTATTTTTATTTTCTTTTACTTTTATTAATTTTCATTTTTTACCTACGTGACTTTACCGAAAAAACCTAAGAATATGAATCCTTGCAGTCACGAAAGCTTCAAATCTAGAATAGAGGTGAGTTTTTAAGTCTCTCTTGAAGGAGGCGATTGAGGTGATGCTGCGAATGTGCAGAGGGATATCGTTCCAGACTGTTGGGGCTGCCACCGAGAAGCGGCGCATAGACACGATGATCATCCTGGATCTTGGTATCAAGAGGAGGTCGTGAGTCGCGCTGCGCAGGCATCTGCCGTGTGCTGAGCTGCAAGTTGTCAATAATGAAGAAAGGTACGGCGGGGGCAGGCAGATTTGTGAATGAAGCCCATTTAATTATTTTAGACACTTTGACTTTGATATTTCGGTCATCTGCGGCGAAGTAGACGCTGGTCAATGGGTGCCAGTGACACGACCCCTAATCCTTATCGAACGTTCGTAATCACCCGGTAACGATAAAAGTACTCGAAAAGAACAACTAATGAATCCCTTTACTTCCGCGCACGCTTGCTCCCGCGGTCAAGCCGAGATGGTAGGTCACCGCTCCGTCAAACTGCGAGGTGGAAATAATTGGCGGTGATGATTGACGATGACTATTTCACGGAGGGCGGGGGGGGGGGTGCCGACAGTGAATTGATGGGTTCACTGGGCTCCGTTTGGCGTGACCCCCGCGTTCGCTCTCACGCCTCTGAGCCCCGAAACGAGCGTCTGTCACCGCGGAGCCCAAGGGAACAAACAAATCAGCCTCCTGCCCACGTGCTGCCCAACGACTGCTCCACCAGGCGGTAACGTTCGTGGCGAGACGCGGTGAAAAAGGAACAAAGTGTTTTTTTTAAACAAGCTAAACAATTACTTTGTCTTTCTTAAGCATTGCATTCGTGTGAGGCACTGGTTAAGAAGCCCCTTAATCAATGGATCCGCACTTGACATACGGACTTCAATTCGAGTCACTTCATTACAGCTGGATTGCGAGAAGAAAAATAGAGTTATTTAAGAGACAGGAGCGTTACGTAACAAACCATTGCCCAGTGGGGTTCCTTACGGGAGTAGGGTTTTGGATTTTTCTGACGAGAATTCGAACATTATCAGTTCGACATAATGGTGCAGGATGGCGATGTCATAGGAAACCAAATGCTATGTAATTCGTGATGTGTAATTAGTGATGTAATGAGTAATTAGTGATGAGAAAGGCTACGTTTCAAAACCAAATAATTCTCGTCACATTCTTTTGTAAATCATGTTCTTTCTCTTCCTTCTTAAAAGTTCCATTACTAAAGACCTTATCCTGAGCGATGTGTTTATTTATTTATGAGAAATACCAACGAGTTTTGGGTCTACTTATCACACAGTTTTCACTGATATGGATTTAATTTTTGTCTCGAAGACGCAGCTGTGATGTAATGCCTCACTTGCACCGTGGCTCTGGCAATGCGATAAAGGTACGGGGCCCACTACAGATTAGCGTTAGCATGGCACAAGACAGTAGAATAGCTGATAATGATCATTAGCATTGTTGTACCGGGTAAGAGGCCCATTGAGCTATGTAAATATCGCTATTTTTACACACTTTCTATTAACTCACCCTGGCCATTGACCGAGCAATCCAACGTTCCTACCAGCTCCCTCCGCAGGAATGTGTTTTCTGATCCAGAGTTTACTTGTTTGAAGCAATGCCACTGAAGCGATGCGCTCCTAAACGTACAAACGAAGGATATTTGAAGGAGACATATTTCCTGGGTATTTATATTGCTGTGTCAACTTATGCTGTGCTCGGCAATCGGCGAACGTAGCAAACAAATGCAAGGCACTGGGCCATGTTGCATTATTCATTAAACGCAGCATCAGGCAATTTCGGCGCAAAGCCAAGGCAAGGTTAGTTAGCACATGAGAGGACGCCATCAATCCACCCACTGCATAAGGAATTGCAACGCAGCGGTGCCCAGGCACACACTCAGTCGGAGAAATAGAATATAGCACGTTCACTTTTCCAGCAAGTGTTGTTATTTTTTTCTTCCAAGATACAGACGGTGATGTATCTCTTCTGTTTGAACATGGGTCACTGCCTCCACGTGAGCTTGCTACACATCTAAACGAGAGAAACATCATTGCTCTGAAAGGTTAGGTTATTATGCACAAACACCTTATTTACACCATTGGTACCTCATTTGCCAGTAAAAAATATGATAATTGTTTTTTTACCCTTTTATCTGGCAACAAAACTGACACCTTTTTTCACGAGGAGTCATGTTTGCATAGACCACAATACCTGCAGTCATAATGCAAACAAAAACATAACTCTGATAATGTATGCACTGTCCTTGAAGTTGATTGGTCCACACCTGAGACAGCTTTCCTTAGAGCCTAGTCTCACATGGGTTGGACCAGATGACGCCAAATGGCGCACAACTCAAAGACAATGCACCATCGGTCTATGCAAACATGACTCCTCGTAAAAAAGGTGTCAGTTTTGTTGCCAGATAAAAGGGTAAAAAACCAATTATCAAACACCTTATTGTTGTTGTTGTATGATAGTGTTAACTAACTGCCACAGCACTCCGGGATATATTTAAGGCACAAGATCGGCGGACATTTCCACAAATCTGGCAACTGTCTGGTGATGCTGGTCATTTGACGCCCTCTGTGTTGCTGTCTTAGTGTGGTCTGTGACTGTTTTTGTTGTTGTTTTGCTGCCTTGCGCTAGCTTGCTTTTAAAGTAGAAACAGGAATTTTATGTAAATATGCAATTTGTAGATTTGAAGTTTTCGTAACTGCAAGGATCCATCATACTCTTTGGTTCTTTCGGTAAAGTCACGTAGGTGAAAATATATATATATAAGAATAAAAAAAAACTAAATTAAATCACGACGTTTCGGAGGCAACACAAGCTTCCGTCATCAGGTGGGACAACCACAGCAAAAAACAGAATTACTGTAGTGGGCAGAGAGCTGTATGTGACAAGCGATTATATATATATATTTTTATTAAAAATGTTTTTGACCTTCGTGACTTTACCAAAAGAACCAAAGAGTATGCAATTTGTACTTTTTTAAAATCCTTAATATTAAGTTCGCTTGCTTGCTTGCTTGCGTGCTTGCTTGCTTGCGACCGTGTAAATCTTTCGGTCGTTTTTTAACCCACTTCCCGTGATCCAATCGAGCTGACATTTTGCACACAGACTCGTTGTGCGAGACAATTACTGTTCGTGAAAAAAAAAATTCCAAAATTTAACACTGTTTAGGGAAAACAAATTAAATATTTAATTACCAATTGCTTAATACTGGCAGACAATCATCTGACCCATAGGTGGCAGCCATCTCAAGCCAGAGGACGAGAGGACTCCAGCCGCCATGCATATAAAGGATTTAAAGTGAAAAACTTTGTTTTTACGGGTTATACTTATAAATCCTTTATATTAAGTTCGCTTGCTTGCTTGCGTGCTTTCTTGCTTGCTTACGATCGTGCAAATCTTTCGGTCGTTTTTTAACCCACTTCCCGTGATCCAATCGAGCTGACATTTTGCACACAGACTCGTTGTGCGAGACAATTACTGTTCGTGAAAAAAAAAATCCAAAATTTAACACTGTTTAGGGAAAACAAATTAAATATTTAATTACCAATTGCTTAATACTGGCAGACAATCATCTGACCCATAGGTGGCAGCCATCTCAAGCCAGAGGACGAGAGGACTCTAGCCGCCACGCATATAAAGGATTTATAGTAAAAAACTTTGTTTTTACGGGTTTACTTATTTTGTAACTCGCTTAACTCGTCTCCATTTTGCACTCCTTACCATTTGTTGTTTGTTATTTGTGTATTGTTCGCTGTTATAACTTGCTGATCCCGTGCCCTGAATAGACATCTGTGAAAAAACAGCTTCACACAGCTCATTGGATTCCTCCTGCAGTCGAAAACAAAGTTTCTGATTCTGACTCTTTGGTTTTTTCGGTAAAGTCACGTAGGTAAAAAATTAAAATAAATTAAATCACGACGTTTCGGGCGCAACACAAGCGTCCTTCTTCTTCAGGTGGGGACAACGTAGCGAAAAAACCAAAGAGTATGAATCCTTGCAGTCACGAAAACTTCAAATCTATAATTAATTTATGATTCTGAACCAACCTCTCCAACAACACCAACCCCGGTGTGGTGGTGCCACCGCTGCCGCCGCCGCTACCGGTGCAGTAATAAACCGGCACGGTTGTTCACGTGGCAAATGTATTCTCTGGCTGTTTCAGGCACCGGTGGAAAAAACCCGATTTTTCCAGCGGCAGGCATCGTTTTTTTTTCTTTAATACAATTAAACCCGATTTCGGGGAATTAAAACCTGTCTTAATTTTAGAACTTTCGTGACTGCAGGAATTATTATTTGGTTCTTTCGGTTAAATAATAGCATATGCTATTATTTAATTTATTATTTTATCTTTAGACGTGACTTAACCGAAAGAACCAAATAATAATTAAAACCTGGTTTAATGAATACGAAACTCTGATCCAAGGCTTAGGCTGCTTCCTCGTCGATGCTGCTATCGTACTCGGGGTAGTCGTAGAATGCGGCGGGCAGGTTGGTCTTGATGAACACGAGCTTCTCCTCCACAATCGTGGGTGCCAGTGAGTTCCTTAGCTTCCAATGGATGAAGCCCATCGTTGAGAAGTTGGCAAAGTGCGGTTCTGCAATTAGAACCAATTAAACCGGATTTCTCCAAATTTCAGATGATCGGGTTTAATATAAAAAGACAATTAAACCCGATTGTAAATAACCCGACTGTGGCACCCTTGGTTTCAGGTGGAGGAGGGTGCACGACACAACATTTTCCTTACACAATCCGACCCAAAAAAAATCTCGTGTAAATCCTGTTGCTTTGCGTTCCACGCGCATCGTTGTATTTGCTGCAGACCTCTCCTCTACTCAACATCATCAACTACGTTCGGTTTTTTTTCTACAATACAAAAAGAAAAATGTGAAACAATAATACATTATTTATGATAACAAAAAAATGGCATTGTAGATAATGTGTACCCATTAAAAGTGTTTATTAAAGCCATCCGAGATTGAATCACTGGCAGCTTTAATTATGAACTCTCGCACCGCTGCTGTTCGATGGGAAAATCTAATTTCCAATTTGCAGAAGAACAAAGTGCAGCACTGAAATCCGGTGTGGGTGGGCAAGAATTTAGCACCGTTTGGTATTTCGAAAATAAAAGCTTTTTTTATGCAGATTTTTTTCCCCCCGACGTTTATTAAGAAGATTAAATGGCCAAATTGTTCCATGTCATGCAAAAAAAAAAACCTGGAATGTTATTTAGCAAGATAACGCAAATGAAAATATCACCGAGACCTTCCGAGATCACAGAAGGCCATCGGGGAAAAAATATAGTGGACAAAAGATTGAAAGAAAAAGATGTATTCTGCGTACGGATTATTTTTCACAACCTTAGTTTAGAGATTCATTGAACAATAACCCTATTCAGTGATTGAAAAGAAAAACATTTAAAAATCCTTTTTACATGTTAATTTAGAACGACACTGTCTGTACAAAGTACAGGCGACTGGACGAACGGCACTTCTTTCTAGATTTGAAGCTTTCGTGACTGCAACGATTCATATACTCTTAGGTTTTTTCGGTAAAGTCACGTAGGTAAAAAAAATTTGAAATAAAATAAAATAAATGAAAATAAATCAATTAAATCACAATTTAATGATTTTATTGATTTATTTTAATTCATTTTTATTATTTCTATTATTTTTTACCTACGTGACTTTACCAAAAACAGCACTTCACCGGTCGAAAAGGACAGTTATCTCCAGTGGTGGAGCCAAAGCCATTTGAGAAGGAATTCTATATTGCTCTGGTCAAAGGTAAGTCTCTCCATCACACCCACTAATGACCAAAACACTCAAGGTCAAGAGATCATGTGATCAATGCCATTGATGCCACCACACCTCACAATCACTGCCTTCCTCCTGCTAGATCCCATTCGTTGTTATAAAGCCGACACCAAACCTACTCTTCGTGGCCCACTATTGGGGCTTAAATATCCTTGGATGCCAAACTCTGGATTGGCACTCTAATATCCACGTCTCTAATTTAAACTCCTCCATTACACGTGTGCACCAAACCCTTCACAACATCATTTACCTGATTACACGTACTACACACTGTTTCCATGTTCGATTCTAAAGTCAAAAGGCATGAATCAACGCTGACGCTTTACACTAACGACTGTTCCTGTCTCAATGCCGTGACGTTAAAGGATACTCTTTGGTTTACAAGAAAAAGTGATTTCTCGCTCAAATGAGAATTGAGGCAGCGCAGATCTCCTGTTCACACCACCAAACCAGTAGTGGTAATTCCATATTACAATGACATGGTGTGATTCCAATCGTATAACTATTGTCAGACTTTTTTCAAAGGCTGGGCACAAATTAATCATCTGTCAAGAGACTACACGAAGCGATAGCAGTGGGAAAAGGAACAAAAACTTACAATGGAAACAATAATGATAACAATGTCATCATGTACGATATATTTTGACATATATCAATGTTTTTTTCTGCAGATGGACTCAATATATGCATTTATAAAACGTCACGAGGGTACAGGGACACCGCTACTCATGAACATTAGACTCTCAAACTTTCAGAGATAAAAACAAACCTGTCCGTATGTCCAGTTGCCTGTTCGGATTCAGAGTTGGAAGTTGAACTGCTGTGCAATAGATAATAGTGGTGGCATCTACATCTGCAGAACGTGAAGAACCAATGGCATCTACATCTACAGGAGATGATACAACTTTGAAGCCATTCCCCGTGTTTAGTGTATTTGCCATAAAACATGTTTGGAATCAACACGAGTAAAGTTGGACTTACGAACAATTAGACTTACGAACCTGACTCGTCCATAAGTAGAGGAGTCCCTGTACTTTTACAATAAGGGTTTTTGGGTTAGATCGCATAAGTATGTGTCGTAACCCTCCACCACCCGACCCAAAAATCTTCATCACGAATAATATCGGTCGCAAATGCCTATGTGTTAAACTCCCTGAAACTTTGTGGGAGCGCCGTGACTCACAATTTGAGGAATGTGAGCTGAACGTTTCCATTTATGTTGTTGAACCGAGTCGAGAACTCAAGAGACCAGGATTGTGAGAGAGACCTGAGCCATCGGACTGCCAGTAGGGGGTGGGCGATTGCTGCTTCGTAGAATCCCAATGGAGTAATTTGCACTTAGCTTTTCTAATTTACGAAATTTGGAACCGTGACGCCGGCACACGATGGGCCTGCTCTTGCGAACGACATCAGGGCATCTTTAACATCCACTGTGGAACAGACGGCGCTCAATCGCTTAATATTATTACTAAGAAAACTTAAATATTTTTTATTTTGCCAGGTAAGGCCCACTGAGCTATATCGCTCTTTTTTCAGAAGCGACCTGGCCACAAATGACAGCTCAACAAAAGTGGCTTGTCACGTGGAATTTATAGCAGCCAAATACTCTTAAGTGCATGTTGATTCTAAACGTGGAGGGAAAAAACCAGAGGACCCGGAAAAAAATCCACGCAACCACAGGGAGAGACACAGCACGGAAACTCCAAATATACAGGCATCAGGGTCGGAAATGAACCTACGAACTCATGCATACCAGGCGAGGGAGTTAACATCTCGCCACCCGGGCACCCATTGCATTATTACAGGTTATCACAGCGGCGGCTGGACTGCGAACCATGACCCATCGCAACAAGGGTATGAATGTGCTCCCGCTGGCTGGCTCAGCAACATCATCCCTTTTTGGGTTGATAAACTAAGTAGCAATTATGTGTAAAGGCAACATTGGTTGTCCTTCGAAGAGGCTGGCCACCACCAAAAAAAATAATTAATAATTTCCACCAGAGGCTCCTGGGGTCCCATGCTCGTCTCTCAGTAGCTACTGTAGCCTTTTTGGCGGCTTAACATTTAATTATCGGTGTGATTTATTTAGATCTCCTTTTGTTAAGCTGCAAGGTCAAAGGTTAGAGGGACACAGTCGGAAAGAGGCAAGTGCTCACGGCCATCCAACCGTTTTTTTCACCAGCGTGAGCCGCCCTCGACATTTAATAAGCCACTAAATAATTGATCGACGATGCCAAATTGCATGCATCGCCGACGACGGGAGCTTCATTAATACATTTATTTATCTGAACACTCGTGGCCATATTTTGTCCGTCAATATTGTAATATTCTAAAAGGAATTTTTATTTCCAAAAATGTTCTTTAGGAGTTCAATAAAGGTCTTGATATCACTCTTCAGGATCCCTATTAGGATCGCTATTAGGATCTCTATTCAAGCATACGGGCTATTTTATTGGCTTTGTTAAGATTTTGTGGTAAATTTGGGAAGGCGGATGGACAAAGGGAAGCGGGACAGACAGATTAAATGTCCTCTGCATCGACCAAAAAATTGAAAAAAAATTCCACTGTGCAGAAGTCAAGGTTACGAGGTCATCAAGGCCACTGTCATTGGTGCCACCAAACATCGCTGTTACTTCCAAAATAATAATAACAACAACAATATTAAGACTAGTTGAGGTGTGAAGAAGGTGAAAATCACTTCACTGGATCAACCACACCATAAGAGAGCACGATGGATAATGGGGGGGGGGGGGGGTGGTAGTGGGGGGGGATATGGGGGGGGCACACGCGAGGACACGCGATCAGACTTGGCTGCCACCACCACCCGTCTCTTCCGCGTGCACAAACAAAGCCGCAGCTCCGTACTCGTTTCTATTTTTTTTTACAAGAGCCTGGCAAAGGCCCGGACCGTAATAAGGGAAGGTTGAGAGGGGGGGGGGGGATACAGAAATTCCGTGGATGATCGAAGTGCGAACTTGGTGCTTCTGGGTTCGGGTAAAGGGATGAGGCTGGGGCTCGCTGCCCCACTCATGCAGGGACTGCGAGCAGCGGGAGAGTAGGTTTTTTTAAAATATGGGATAGGGGAAGGCAAGGGAAGAGGAACAAGAGTAAAGGGAAAACATGTGGTGGTGGGGGGGGGGGGGGAGTTCATCTAACAAAATCTTCCAATTAAAATTATCTACATGCGCCTAGTAGTAATAATAATACTTTAATTTTATATAGTAGCGTCATTCATTCCAACAGCATCCCAATACGCTGTGCAGTAATTATATACGAGGACTAAATCCCATATACCGTGGTTGGCTATGCCTGGCACGAAAGAAACCCAAGACACACACATACACACACATGCCAAGCAAATGAAAGACCCTACTACCAAAGCAACATCAAAAGTAAAGAAAACAAATGAAGAACTTGGCACCAAAAAACAAAAAGCCACAAACAACAACAACAAAAGTTACCAAAACAAGTCAACTCATCGTACCGGTCTCGATCTTGCTGTCGACGGCCGCCGGTCCGTCCGGCACGAGGCTCTTGACCTGCAGGAACTCGTCGGGCTCGTCCCCGCCGATGATCGTGAAGCCGAAGCCGCGGCCGCTCTTGAGCAGCGACGTCGACACGAAGGTGCCCTGCAGCTCGGCCGGGTTCCGCGTGAAAAACGCCTTCCCTGCGCGACGGGCGGACGCAAGGCCCTCTCCCCGCTTTAGACAACGAAGGCCGCCGCCGCCGCCGCGCCACTGTGGCGGCGGCGGCGGAGGCTCGGAGGGCTCTCGCGCACGGCTTGTTGCGCGACGTCCGACGTTTCGCTGCTTCTACCTCTTGAGCCACTTCGTGTGAACCCTCGCAAATGATAATTCACACGAAGTGGCTCATCGTCGTGTGGACAATTTACAGCAGCCAAAGAGTCTAGGCGCGTGACGTTGATTCTAAAATGTGGAGGGAACACCCTGAAGGACCCGGAGAAAATCCACGCGACCACGAGGCGAGAGACACCGCAAACTCGAAATATACAGCCGTCAGGATTGGGATCGAACCCACGATCTCCTGCATACCAGGTGGGGTAGTTAACATCTCGCCACCACGGCACCTACTTGAAGAACCTCCCAGTAACACACGGGGCCTGATCAACTGTACTTCACCACAATGGTCAGTTGTCATTTTGGTGATAATGGGGGCCGTGGACCAGTTGAGATATCGCTCCCCTTGCCACTGATGTCAGCCGTGGCTGATAATCCACATGAGGTTGTTGGGTTCGTGGTGAGTGTGCAAACCACTGTGCCACTACACCCCCCCACGTAATAAGTAGAACTATTAGGTGGGGAGCAAGTGGAATGAAACGTCGGACATCGTGCCGAACATGCGGTGCAACCCGAAGATGCATCGGAGAGATGGAAAAGCTGCAATTAGCGGTGTATGTAACGGCTATAATAGCGATGTACGCTAATTTATTGTATTTAATATAATCGATAGTTTTAGGATTAATTTTATGCTCGCATGCAGTCATGATTTATTGGCTTACTATAGCGCAACACGAGGTATGATGATGATGAATGTCAGCATGTTCCCGTATGTACTACGAATGATAATAGTAACACACACAACACCTGCAGCTACAATCTGCCACTAAGTTGCAATTATATCACCTTCGCACTTGTGCCAGGTTAAGCGCACTTTGAGGCTATGTAGAAAAATACACCACTCAAAACTAATTTACCATTTCTAACTAATTTACCCCATAGCCTGAACAGAATATCGAGTACCATTATCCCTGGCTTTTGTAGTGTATGAAGAAGCATTGCTTTGGTTCAGAGGAAACTGATGCAGTCATCCAAATTATCACAAACCAAGGCCTTCATGAATATAAAACACAAAACCGCCGATAGAATGTCACGCCGTATAAAAGCACAAGTCAGCCGAGAAGATACGGATGGAGATGAGGCTATTCATGGTGACGTTTGAAGTTATTTTCCCAAGATCTGATTGGAGATGTAAATAGGTGAAACATAATTGGAGACAGCATTAGCTGTGGAATATTTGACAATGGCAGTCTTTATCAGCTAATGACGATGATGTTTCCGTCAATGTACACCTCTAACTGGTATCCTTGTCACGGTAAATGCCAATTTGCATTGGGGAACAATTTTGAAAGCGGAGCTCTGAGCATTAAATTAGAATTTTATGATATTCAATGTCTGCGCGAGTATAGAAACTCGGCATTAAACGTCGTGTTTCTTAAGAACGGTGACATGAGCGCTGTTAAACTGAATAAAACATTTTTTTCATTTACTTTATCAGGTCAGGCCTACTGAGCTATGTAGCTCTTTTTGAGAAGTGACCTGGCCGCAAATGATAGCCCAACGGAGTGGCTTATCATCGCGTGGAAATGTATAGCAGCCAAATACTCTGAACACGTGTTTTTAAATGTGGAGGGAAAGAACGCAGGACCAGGAGAAAAATCTACTCGTCCACAGGGAGAGAGACATGCAAACTTAAAATATACAGGCGCCAGGCTCGTGATCGAACCCACGACCTCAAGTGTATTCTGTGACAGGCATTTATTACGGAATACACTTTCTGAAAGGGGTGATTTGAGCGTGCAGCATTGCTTTTCAACTTTTATTGGTTAAGAACTGAAATGCAAAAAATGGATTTCACATGGCTGTAGCAGGCTATAATGGTTGGACAAGCTGACGTAGGCAAAGCCCATTCCAGGCGAAGATTTAACTTCAACTGATGTGTACACAGTATTTCAATTGGCTTTTTGCTTGGTTAAATTAAGGTGATCTGTCATATCTGACATATAAAGTACAGCCGTTTGAGAGTGTCTGAGTGACTGATGTAAATTCGAATGTTCTAAAAGCCATGTAGAGGTGAAATTTGGTACACCTTTACCTGAATCTGCTTACTACTAGACAATTGTAAAACATATTTTTTTTATTATTTTAGACTGGACAAATTTTAGAGCTCAATTTTTATTACTTTTGATCTTGTAATCTAAGCCGATGGCCGTTTGCATTTAAAGGTTTACACGAATACCGGATCTCATGATATTCTGGTATGGTTTTAGAAGTGCTGACGCTAAACTCCAATAGAAATTCAGCAAAGCCACACACTCGTTTCTGTGGATATATATACCTATAACTGCATTGTGGGTAAGCTCCTGAATTTCTAATTAACGTGAAAAAATCCAATATCGGGCCAGATATATATGAAACGTAATAGGATCCCAATTTATTGTTGTTCCTATTGTTTCAGTTTAATCCTAAATGCGGAAGTTATGTCCCTAATGTGGCACCGGTTCTTAAAGCGGGGCCACGTGGTGCATCGGGTGATGTGGCTCTTGTTGGCACGAAGACAGGTTGCACGAGTAGCCGGAGGAATTGATCTGAAACAGATTTTAAATTGTGTCCAAATGGTAAAGAGAAGCTATCGTAGGTGCAATTCCACTCTCCCTCTGCGGTCTCTCTATGTACGCTACAATGAAGGGCCATCGCCCAAAACGTCGCCCGTCATGAACTTTTCCTGTATAAGACCGCAGCAATGTTGACAAATGCGTTGAGTTTTGTTATTTTGGGCTCGTGCACCGCAACCATTGCAGCCGTGTCACCATAAAAAAATTGTGTTTATCGTAAGTAGGGGACAGCCAAAAAATTGTTGGCCGGATAATATAGGGGTGGGGGGGTGGGGGGGTGTGTAGGGTGTGTGTGTGGGGTGGGGGGGAGTGAAATCCAACTGAAACAAGTGACAGCTGCTCATGGAGTGTCCCAGAATGGAAGACTCATCCCACCCTCCAAGCTTATACACGAGCATGTTGCTGGCGAGGTTTGGCGCTGGCTCGCAGGATAAACAGCCCTTGGCAGCAATCGCTAAATCACCGGGCAAACAGAAATGTAGTGCCGCACCGCACATCGACGCAAAATCGGAGCAGATGGTACCAACGGCCTGCCGCAAGCACCATGAGAGTAACGCAACACCAGGGCGCCTACATATTTGGTCATGGGGATAATCTAACTTTAGATATTACGCATGACAATGCAATACATAATTTGAATTGCCGAATATGACTTGGCTATTAATTAAGATGCACAACATTCATGCAAATATTCGACACATGCTCTGCAAAGACAAAGATCCCCCCTATAGCCAGAGCAGACTGTTGGGGCAAGTGCTGTTAGCGAGCACCTATGAAGGCCGGCACGGCACACGGAGGGAGTGGGTGGTCCAGCACCACGCCCGACCGCCTTTGTCTCCCCAGTGGCGATGTTTACACACCACACCAGGTTCTCATTTGAGGCTGAGTAGACCTCGGGGAGGCCCAGGAACCGGTTCAGATATTCGTCACTTGTGTGTTAGCCGTGAGCGGGAATCGAACTCGGGTCGCCGGGTTAGTAGCGTAGTGCGCTAACCGCTACACCACCGCTCCCCACTTCGGCTGCGCTGTGTGTGTTTGCAAATACGGGCAACAAATATCCCCCGGTCATCCAACCTTCTGAGACCAGTGCGCTGAAGTATGGTCAACAAACCCCATGACCGACATGGTGCTCAAGACACCTTCATCTCGTGACGGATGGAAAATATTTTTTTTGGAAACAAAAGTCTGCTCCAGAGTGAACGGACCTCATCGGAGAGTGCCTCACTGCTCATCCTCAATTGCAACACTCAATCTTTAGGATGACCAATATTGACTTGCCACCAATTGGTACCTATTGTATTGACCCCCAATGGAATGACAAACTTCGTTAACCCTCGATGGGGAATGTGAACTGGCAACCTTCCGATTGCGAGTCGTGTGTGTGTGGGAAACAGATGTCTGAAAAAGGTGTCGGCACAGAACAATTTTAAATATGCGTCCAATTTTCTGCCCACATTTACTCGTAAACTTGCATTCCCAGAGTATGTGGAAAGAGACGATGTCAAGAGAAACCCGTAACTGACAAGTGTTTAACCTGTGCCCAGAATGCATTAGCTGAAGGTTATTACACACGACCTGATGTCTGATCAACGGGGCATTTAGTTTGAATGGTTAGTTATATAAAGCCATTGTATTTTTTATGTGAAGCGGAGGTGCATCAAAAGCACATGGCAGCGATGATTGCTAACAATCATTCTTATCCATCAATTATGTGCTATTAGCAAGAGCTATTGCCTGAAATGTCGCCGATTATATATTTTTCATTTTAAGGTCACACACGGTGCTATTGACGGCTTTGCTATTATTTTTTTTGAAATCCATGGAACTTGCCTCAAAAGCCTACAAAGCTAATCTTGCTGGGGATTTACATATGGACACATGGACAACACACTTTTTCTGGCATAAGGTATTCCAACGGTTTTTAAGTAATTTTGGGGTGCTGATTCCAAATCTGGTTTTTGAGATATCAAATATTGCATTTTTAATAAAAACTGCAGAAGAAAAATATTAAATAAATGTGGATATCTACATAAATGATATTATAAACACACTATCCTAAAAATACAGCACAATATTTTAACACTAAAGCAGTCACTGACTCGCAACAACTTGCAATCATAAGTGACAGAGTTAATTTCGGGTAAAATCAATGAAAATGGGGTATGCCGATAGCATAAAAATTGAGATGTGATAGAGCAAATCTGAGATCAGATTTGGAATCAGCACGGTGAAATTAGTCTAAAACAGCTGCAAAAGTCCAGACCAGAAAAAAAGTTTTTTTTGTTGACCAGTGTAATGAATGAACTGACCTATCAGCACGTGATTAAGATACTATTTGAAACACACCAGTAAATGTATCCAAGTTGTGTTTGCTTTCAGGTCTCACTGAACCGTTCGTAGAACAAAAAATGCAGCCACAATTCACGCGTGAAGCTCCATCATCTTTGGTATGACCGAACGTGCGCATCAAATCGATGGCTTAATTCAAAGATGATAGCAATTCTGTCCGGGTGGAGACGAAGGTCTTCGACAGTTCAGCCAACTGGACCTTCTTCACGAAATGCCTGCACTTGTCGGAACAAACGACAGCAGCCGTGGAGAGATACGCGAGAATGCACAGTTGGTCACGGATGCTCTTCACAAGCGTTGCCTCGGATCTCGTTTGAGAAGCGAGTCGCACACCTCCGGTGTAAACAACGTGCCAAACGCAAGTGCAACGCCTCGGTCAGCACGCAACGTTGGGCCAACACGTCGGCCGTTGGCTCAACGTTGGGCCCGACATTCCGCGCTGTTTTAATGGCACGCCGGGCACTCGAAGGCCGCGCAACGCCGAGTTCAACCGAGCTGCTCGTGCCCGTGCCGCGGTGCCAACTGGCTTGTGAGGCGACGAGCAGGGCAACGTCATCTGTCGCCGTCTGTAGAACTAAGCTAATTATAAAAAAACTTTTTATTTCACAAGGTAAGGCCCACAACTGAGCTATACGCCTCTTTTGCCAGAAGTGAACAGGCTACGAACGAGAGCTCAACGAAAGTGGGCCGATCATTGTGTGGACATTTGCAGTGGCCAAATACCCTCAACGCGCGTTGATTCTAACTGTGAAGGGAAAAACGAAAGGACCCCGAGAAAAATCCACGCGACCACGGGGAGAACACGCACACTCCAAATATACAGGCGTTGCAACGGTCGGGATCGAACCCACGACCTCCTATGTATCAGGCGAGGTGGTTAACATCTCGCCACCGTGGTGCCCAACATACATACATGTAACATACGTGCAACTATGTATGTCGAAGGCTTTTTCGCACCGTACGTAGCCAACCGTGCTCATCGGAGGTGAGGGGGGGGACGGGGGGTCTGGATAAATGTGTGCGAGAGACCTCACAAAGCAAAATCGCATTCAATCATTCACGGCGAAGTGAGGAGCAGAAAGGAACATCCACTGACCCGATGGCCTTGGCTTGGACTCCGCTTGCTGGTGGGCACCGCCGCACGGAAACGAATTGTGTAACAAATATCCCTCCGCTTGGCACTCTGCGTTACAAGAATGGACGCAGAGCGTTAAAGTGAGTGCTTCTTACGGAACGTCATAACACACACACACATCGACATTTGCTACGCAGCATTATATCGCGTGAATTCCAGATGAACATTTGCAAAAAACAACGTTGCGAGCTTCGACCCGGCGAAACGTCGTACTCAAACTTGTACATTTTGTGGATTTACTCTCCAATACACCGGTGTTGCTGTACTCGTAACGAATTGGCATGTTATGTTTACATGACAATCCTCACTAATTGGCTGCGTTGGGTGGTGGCGGGTTTAGCGACACATTTATATTTACGCGATCTAACCCCCACCCAAAAACCCCCAGTATTATGTAGCTACGACCGTATGTGGCTCAACAACCAAACTGAAAGATGCCCTGGCGCTATTTAACGGCACTGCACCTGGCGCCACATCAACAGCGTTTGTAAAAGTTAAGTGCTATTTTCTTTTGGCAAGTTTATTTTGTAATTATCAGGAATATATCTTTAAAAAAAACATTGGTGTGCGTGTGTGCGTGCGTGATATTGTTTTTAAACCAAATTGGGAGTGTAACATTGGACGGAGCATAATTAAAAAGGCATGCTGTCGACATGTTGACAAGCTGGCAAAGTCGGTCCAATTAGTGAGCCTCACATTGCTTTGTGACTGAGAGGTGGTGGTGGTGGTGAGGAGGTGGTGGGGGGAAACATAGTTGGAAGGTTTGGTAGAAATCTCATTACGCCACCACCTGCCCTTCCACCTCAACGCAACTGCTTATGGCACCGTTAATGCAACGCTCGGTCATGTTGCCATTTGAACCAAAAATCAACCTCCTGCTGCTATAGAAACTTAGGCCCAAAGTGATAACTTTCAAGCAAAATGTACACTGCGAACGCACTTTAATGAGGCCATGCATGTGCCAGTACTCGCCAACCTTAACGGGTTCGTTCGAACCGTTGGAAGTCACCCGTTGCGAATTTACGTTGCGTGCAATAGATTAAGAATGGATGAAAATAAAAATAATGTAAAAACGAATGACGTTCATGTTTCATTCCATGTTTTAAAAACATTGCAACATCTCCGTTCAACAGTGCATGGATTCTGTAAGTTTAATTAGTTTTTTCAACAATGTTCGCAATTTGAAAACATTGCTCGTGAAACATGAATGCTTCTTTATTTGCTGAACTAAACTGTAAACGAAACAAAATTTACTCAAATAAATTGCTTTCTCAAGTAGGAAAATTAAGTGGCAAAGAAGCATGTGGCATCATGAACACAGAACATTGCAAATGAGTCACTGTTTGCACAAAGCAGTTGGTTTGCAGTGTATTAAAGCAAATAGAGAGATTTTATCTGTCCAAATTCGTGTGTGTCTGTGATTGTACATATTATAATGCTCTGTGTAACTTGATGTGGATAATAATATTTTACAAAGTAATTTAATAATGATAACCTAAAGAGTATCATATTTAACAATGGTAACTATAAATAGATTTTTTTTTATAGGGAGAATATGTGTAAAAACAATTCAACACAGAAATGTCAAGCAAAGTGCCAAATGAATCAATGCTTTAATGGAAGATTGCACATGTATCGATATATCCTGAAGGGCAACTGGTAGGTTACATTATGAAACAATGGTGTGAGCAATTGTGAATCTCTGGACAATTATATTCCCGAATCGCAATCCGATATAATTGTCGGGCAACAGCATGATTGTTCAAACATATTTCTTTACGACTCACAAAGGTTAATATATGCCCGAAGCTTTTTCAACGATTTATGATGTGGTCTACCGCACACACGTGGAATATTATCTCCGATAAATGCGCTACGCGTACATTCGTGCACGTTGAATACACTCCGGTCCAAGCGTCATCAACACCGCTCAGCGTATCGTCGCAAGGGCGCACAATTTAGGGACCTTTCTGGCCTATAGTCCCGCTTTTGATAAAAAAGCCTCAATAATATTATTTCTGCACGGTGAAATTTGCTGCCGTCTGTCACCCGTCAATCTCTCGTGCGCGTGTGGCCTTGGCGTGTGCTGAAGAGGGGATGGGTCCCTCTCTCTCTCCTATTCCCCAACGCTCGTCCCTCACACCAGAGCCTGCACATTTGTCTGTGAGCAATGGCCCTCGCGACAAGTTCATAAGCACCCAGCTTGAAACCAATTAGACGTGCTTTAACAGGCTCGTGTTGCATAGGCGCCGTGGTGGCGAGATGTTAACTCCCTCGCCTGGTGTGCATGAGGTCGTGGGTTCGAACCCGACCCTGATGCCTGCTGTGGAGCTATCATTTGTGGCCAGGTTGCTTCTGAAAAAAAGCTACATAGCTCAGTGGGCCTTAACCTGGTAAAAGTAAAAAATAGTTTAAATACAAAAAATGGTGACTGAGGTGGCTCAGATTTTACTGGAGCTGACGGTTCTGAGGAATCTGGGTTCGAACTTGCGATTTCAGATTGGTAAAGACGCAGCCCTGCAATTGCTTCGGCTTGCAGTGGATTGACCGTGCTCGATGACGATGATAATCAGATGTGTTCATTTCAAAACTTGCAAAACAATCCCGTACGGATCATAAACTCCTTTAAGCATGTTGTATAATCCATGAGAAGGTTTTGCAAAACAAAAAAAAACCCTTAATTTCTTTATATCATACTTATTGGTTCTTTCAGTAAAGTGACGTAGGTATAAAATAAAATAAATCACGACGTTTCTGGCGCAACACAAGCGTCCATCATCACGTGACTTTACAGAAAGAACCAAAGAGTAGGGATTCCTGCAGTCACGAAGGCTTCAAATCAAGATTCTTTATATCATATGTAGGTTACATTTTTTATTTGGTCCTGCTCCACATGCAAGGCCATGATACAGCTCGGTCGGTAGAGTTAGGCAATTTTGTGAAGCGTGACTACGATTCGCGGTCGGGGTTGACTCCATCCCAGCTTCATAATCCCACCATCATTGTGCGAAGTTAACAGTTTGTGGTTCTACGCGAGAGATTGATTTCCGCCATAGAAGAATTTCCACCTCTGGCTCAGGACAACCAAATGAACACGAGCACCGATCAACAAACGTTTGAACGTGAAGATACAGTGGTCCATTTGACATCCGAATGCCAGAATAGTACCAACAATTGAGCTCCGCATCTGAAGAGGCAAGGGAAAAACACCCGGTGGTATATGTCCATCTGATTCCTGAACTTCAGTGATCAAAATAAATAGCGAAGTCTAAGAAAAATGAAACTTGCTGGCCGAGAAAATATTAATACCAAGACAACATGCATTGAATTGGATAATAATCTGCACCGAACAATGTTAATGTAAAGCACCATGTTTGTTGTTTATTTTGATTCGCCTTCTAAGAATGAGAGTATATGCATCCAGGCAAAAGTTGGAAAGTGGAGGATCATGAATTATCGAATGGGTCATGCCCGGCTTGTTTTTTCTACTCAGTGTAAAAGAACAGATACCAACACGTTGGGAATTCTGCGAGCAAAGGCCCGTTAGCAGAGCAGGGTAATCCAGGTAAAGGTTGTTAATCAGATCTCATCAACTAAAGAATCAGCATCTACAAAATAGGTCATTAAATATTAACAAACAGATTAGGGAAACTCAATTACCTGCAACACGAGCCTGCCGGATAATAATACCCGACATCAATATTTCACCGCGATTTCAATGTTCTACCGTATCGAGTGACACCTGAGGAATTGCACAGTTTGATGAGTGTAGGCAGCGCTGCTGTTGCTGTATGCGCAAGGGTGCATCAACACAGACCCCTGGACTTACCGAAAGACGGGTAAGCCTCAGGTGTGTACGAGTTTAAAGCTTTGGATACACTATCTGCGAGCGGGGAAACACAGACACATCACACCACAAAGATAAACATCTGCTGTCGAGCCTTAACAGACTTTTGGGGCAAGTGCTGTTAGCGAGCACCTGTGAAGGTCGTCACAGCACACGGGGGGGTTGGGTGCCTGACACCTTGCCTGGCCGCCTTTGTCACGACGTTCATACACCACACCAGGTACTCGTTTACGAATGAATCCACCTGATAATCGTCACTTGTGGCTGCCGTGAGCGGGAATCAAACTCGGGTCGCTGGGTTCGTAGCGCAGTGCGTTAACCTGCTTCCACTACCGCTCCCCATATCACGCCACACACACACACACACCGCAAGCAATCGACTCGTTCACCGTGTGCGTGCGACGATGGCGATACGACTCTCAAAAACAGCCTTGCGACTGCTAAGCCGTGCCAGGTTGACTTTGGTATGGGCCTGGTGTGGCCTGGCTGCACAGTGTAAAAGTAGAAGTGAAAAACAGGTCGCACATCGAAGAAGACCTGATGATTCTAGATTTGAAGCTTTCGTGACTGCAAGCATTCATATTCTTAGGTTTTTTCGGTAAAGTCACGGGGGTAAAAAAATAAAACTATAATTAATAAAAGTAAAATTAAATAAAAAATAAATAAAAATCACGACGTTTCAGAGGCAACACAAGCGTCCGTCTTTACCTGAAGACAGAAGCTTGTGTTTTTACCTACGTGACTTTATCAAAAAAACCTAAGAATAAGACCTGATGACACGGGCAGTGATGAGATGGAAACTGGCACCATTTGGACACGTACGTAGGATGGACAGCAACAGGAAAATTTAAAGTGTGTTGCTCGGGAAAAATGGAAGCAACCAGAAGGAGAGGAAAGGCCTCAACTGAGAATGGTTTGACGACGACGTGCGAGGTTGGTGCCAGAAAGATGTGCGATGCTGACGACACGTCGCAGTGGATATCTGCCCATGGACCGAGATGATCATGACGACGACGACGACTACGACGAAGATGACACCAGAAAGGGACACCAGGGTTCAAAACTTGAAACATTGGCGGCGCCGACTTGGCAATCTGACCACAAGCAATTTCATTAAGACCCCCACGAGCCACAAAAGTCGCCTCATTCAAAATGTATTTGGTCTCTCCTCTGCATTTTACATGCGCAGAGCGCGCAAATCAATGCTTAATCAATACTAAATTAACTTTTCCTATTTGCACGCACGCCCTACTTGGCGTCGTTCCCGCATTCGTCCGGCTGCGTTTAGCGCCGAGGTAGCAGGGCATTTATTTTAATGTACAATACGTGGTTTGACAGCTTCAACATCGCCCTTTAACAGGTGGCAAGATCGTCATTGCTACACATCGATGCTGCGTGGAAGTCACGACTGCCCTGCGCATTATATCCCTTATCTCCATTCCGTACTTTGCCGTAAGCTCGCTTCAGTAAATCTCTAACCTTCACAGCTCCTTTCTCGAGCCTGGGCTGAGGGATAAATGTGCAAAGCGCATGTTCTGAGTGCACTCGCCATCAATATTTCCCGCTGAAAACGTGTTTTTGGCCTTCCAGAGGCATTCAGACATTACACAAAGCAGCTATCTAAAAGGCCTAGATAATAAAGTGAGGTTACAAGACATCTTTCTGACAGATGAGCAAAAAAAAATCGCCCAGAGATGTCTATATCAATCCAAACCACACTTTGCGATTTCCAATATAGCTCGTAAATAATGCAGATCTTGGTCTGCTGAATGGCAATATGAGTTATGATAACAGTTGACTCCATCCAGTGTTTTCCTTTCAAGTCATCATGAATGTTTCGATTTAAAGCTTTCGTGACTGCAGGGATTCATCTTCTTGGTTCTTTCGGTAAAGTCACGTAGAATGGAAATAATAAAATAATAAAAATAAAACATAATAAAATAATTCTCACGACGTTTCGGCCACAACGCAAGCAGCCGTCCTCAGGTGAAGAACAGGTCTGTCAGAAAGACATTCAGATGCTGTCTTTCTGACAGACCTGTTCTTCACCTGAGGACGGCTGCTTGCATTGTGGCCGAAACGTCGTGAGAATTATTTAATTATGTTTATTTTTTTATTATTTTCATCATGAATGCTTTAATGCCTTAAGATCCATAATGTCTGAGGCTGTACATACGGTTCGTTTACATAAGTCTGTAACAAAAAAAACTGTTCTTAATTCGTCTAGAAGCACTATGTATTGTTAATTCTATGTGCAGCAAGTTCTGGGGTGAGTTTCGTGCAGTTCATGATATTATAATTGAAGTGTTTTCTCTCGTTGGTTTGCATATTCCCACCTAGCAATGCCCTGGAACTGCCACCACTGCCAATGGTCTTGGGCTGTGGTCTATGAGTCTCTATGTAACTCTATGAGTCTCTGTGAGTCTCTATGTAACTCTATGAGTCTCTATGTAACTCTATGAGTCTCTATGTAACTCTTTGAGTCTCTGTGGATCTCTATGTAACTCTCTGAGTCTCTATGTAATTCTATGAGTTTCTGTGGATCTCTATGTAACTATGAGTCTCTGTGGATCTCTATGTAACTCAATGAGTCTCTATGTGATTCTATGAGTCTCTGTGGATCTCTATGTAACTCTATGAGTCTCTGTGGATCTCTATGTAACTCTATGAGTCTCTGTGGATCTCTATGTAACTCTCTGAGTCTCTGTGGATATCTATGCAACTCTATGAGCCTCTATGTAACTTTATGAGTCTCTGTGGATCTCTATGTAACTCTGAGTCTCTATGTAACTCTATGAGTCTCTATGTAACTCTATGAGTCTCTATGTAACTCGATGAGTCTCTATGTAACTCTATGAGTCTCTGTGGATCTCTATGTAACTCTATGAGTCTCTGTGGATCTCTATGTATCTCTATGAGTCTCTGTGGATCTCTATGTATCTCTATGAGTCTCGATGTAACTCTATGAGTCTCTGTGTAAATCTATGGATCTTTATGTAAATCTACTGTAAACTGTGATGCCCTGTAACAGCCGACGGTATGGGGCTGCAGCCATCAGTATAACAGGGCTGCTTGGCTGAATGGGCCTCACCAGCTGATAGAATAAATTCCGAGTGTGACCGGTGAATAATGATGCATTCGGGAGGAACAATTTATTTTCCTGATCATTATCAGTGTGAACATCTAGTCAGAATTATTGTGCCAAACTTTGAATGGTATCTGCACCATCGCTGAGTGACATCTCCTTTCTCATTCTAGAGGAAGTTAACGCCGTCCGGATATAGTTTCAAATTAAACAAATTTAATTCTTTAAAGCTATCCATGCCATCAGAGAATATCGTGCTCGCAACAGCCCCTGTGTCTCGGTGAGATTTGTGAGTTATCTCCATAAAATGTAAATATTCATGTGCTGTGAAAAAAGGCCATTGTCACAAAAGTTGCGTATTATATCATTGCCCTTTTAAGGCAGTTATATCGATGAACGTGCACGGGTTATTTTCGCGTTTGTTTTCTCACCAAGTTAAAACAAAGAGAACGGGTGAAAAAGCCGAAATGTGAATGGAAGGAATTAATTGGCATCACCACCAGCAGAGACGGCTGCAAGTGACTTTTTTCCTCAAGGTGTCCTCCGATGCTCTCCGCAGTTTGCGAGTGTACGCTGAGAAGACAGCGGCTTTAACTCCGAGATCACCGACATGTGCAAGCTCAGATCCTGCCAGATGTCACCGGTTCGTAGCTAATAAGGCCACCTTCTTGTGAATTTTGGCAGCGGTGTTTTGGATTACGCATCGTGCTGCTCCTTTGTGATCTGTGTAAAGGGGATCATTTTGGCTCAATCTGAAGTCCTGCCTCACTGACTTCCAGTACCACGTGCGCGTGCATAGGAGCGGTGATGCAGTGCGCCCAGGGCACTGCACTACGACCCCGTGAGCAGAGTTCGATTCCCAGCTGGTTCTGGGTCTACCCTGGGCCGACTCATCGTTAAATCCGTACCTAGAGCGGTGTGCAAACAGAGGTGGCCAGGCGTGGTGTTGGCCACCCACACACACCCTCGTGTGCCGTACCAGGCTTCGTTAGGTGCTCGCGAACAGCACTGGCCCCAACAGTTTGTTAAAGACCATATTCGAGACCTTTGCCTTCTTAACACCGAGCAGAATCAATATTCACTTCTTCGAGTAATTATCTTTCCCCTCCATGGTTTTTTAATTTGTATTTAATCAATTAGGATTTGTTTCAAGTAAAAATTAAATAAAAGCGTCTCCCTGTTCACGAGAACACGACCAAGTTGCCCCGTTGCTTTGGTGGCCTTGAGTCAGCGATGGGAATTCCACATTCGTACAGGACAACCGCCATTCACTTCCCACAAAGTGGTAGACATTTCCGAAATTATGTTCCAACTGTGCTTGCGCAGTCTATTTACAAGACACTCATCTTATACTCTTAGTTTTTTCGGTAAAGTCACGTAGGTAAAAAATGAAAGTAAAATTAATAAAAATAAAATAATAAAAATCACGACGTTTCGGAGGCAACACAAGTCTCCGTCATCAGGTGGGACCGTCACAGCCAGATTTGCTGTATCACACTTGATCAGGTTGGACACAGCCAGATTTGCTGTATCAAGTGTGATACAGCAAATCTGGCTGTGATGGTCCCACCTGATGACAGAGACTTGTGTTGCCTCTGAAACGTCGTGATTTTTATTATTTTATTTTTATTAATTTTTATTTCATTTTTTACCTACATGGTGACTTTACCGAAAAAAAACTAAGAGTATGAATCCTTGCAGTCACGAAAGCTTCAAATCTAGAATTAAGACAAACATCTATTTATAATTCTCAGAGTCAGCATATTATTACTACTACTACTACGCCTCTTCAGAGAATAAAGATGACTCAAGTAATAAGTTCTGGAATCACTTCAATACAACACGATTTAACAGTTGATGCCCTTGCCTTCATTAATTGGGAAGAAGCAGCACTCGTCCAGGAGTCAATGGCTGTTAGCAAGCACCCATTAATCGCTGGAGCTGCACACAAGGGGATAATGTGGGCCACTTGTGATGAACTAGTTTTATGTTGACCATACCATTAACAAAAGCAATTCCAGGTATATCTTTTTTTTCAGTGAGACAATGCAAGTTGAAACCAATCTAGAGTTTGTTTGCATCCAATCAATGCTGCTGAAATTATGCACTCCCAGGAAGCCATATGGCTAATAAGATAACACTTAATTTTATATTAAGTGGAGGGGAAAATATACTGTAGCTGGTTAAATTTTAATAATCTCAGGGGGTTTGGACATCTCCTTGCCCATGAATATTCAGCTCCTCCACACTGCCATAGAATGAACATTTACATGCCCAGTGGGCAACATCACACCACCAAAAGTTTATCAGATTTTCCTTTGATGACGAAGGCCACGATTCTGACTGATAATGTAGTAACAAGACAGCTAAAATATAAATGTTCTAATATTAATCAGCTTGCCAAGTGTCCTGCGTAGTTAAACAAGATAATTAGCACAGTTTAAAATACAAACGTGAATGATGAGAATTCAAGTTTCCCATGATGTACATCGGTGACATATAATTTCCACCGGTACTTTTCTCTTGTACACATGCACACACACCCGTGCATGCACTCATACACAGGGGTGATTACAAATTATTTAGAATATTTTGCTGCTATAAATTTCCACGCGATAAGCCACTTCGTTGAGCTATCATATGTGGCCAGGTCGCTTTTGAAAAATAAGTGAATAGCTCAGTGGGCTTTACCTGGTAATACAAAAAAAGTTTCGTTTGATTTGCATATTTATATATTTTAAGTGATTTAGTTACCTATCCTATTCTCTGCACTCCTATCGTGTTTTTTGTACTGTTTGTTGTTTCACAATTCTGATCCGCCCCCTACTGGACAACTGTGAAAATAACTTTATAGCTCATGGGATTCTGATTCTGAAGACCTGGCTGCGCTTGTTAAAGTCACGAAGGTATAAAATAACAACTGCAAATCGGCAGTTGTCCTGCTATATCGGTTCCGCCTGATGACGGTCGCTTGTCTTGTGATCGAAACGTCGTGATTTAATTGAATTTATTACATTTTATACCTACGTGACTTTACCGAAAGAACCAAAGAGTATGGATCCCGGCAGTCACGAAAACTTCAAATCTAGATCATATGAACCATATATGCGGTCTGCTTCGCAGCGGACTCGACATATCCCATGGTGACATTTGAAGACACTGCGTGGCAGTGTGAGGCTTATTTGAGATTCAATGCAGCATATTTGGTCGAATTATTATAATAACAAAGACAAAGATGCCCCGTACAGCCTTTACAGACTGTTGGGGCAAGTGTTGTTAGTAAGCACCTATGAAGGCTATCACAGCACACGAGGGGGTGGGTGGCCAGCACCATGCACGGCCACTTCATTTGTTCGCATCTGATGCTGAGTCGACCTAGGGGAGGCCCAGGATCAATTCGAATATTCATCACCGATTTTTGGCTGTGAGTGTAAATCAAACTCGGGTCACCGGGTTCGTAGCGCAGCTCGCTAACCGCTGTGCCATCACTCCCTAAAAAAAGACAAAGATCCCCCGTATAGGCTGAAAAGACTGTAGGGACAAGTGCCGTTGGCGAGCACCTATAAAGGCTGACACAGCACACGCAGAGGTGGGTGGCCAACACCACGCCCAACCGCCTTTGTCTCCCCAGTGGCGATGTTTACACACTGCCCCAGGTACTCTTTTGAGGCCGATTTGACCTACGGGAGGCCCAGGAGCAGTTCAGATAATCGTATTGGCTGTGAGCGGTAATCGAACTCGGGTCTCCGGGTTCGTAGCGCACACACACAAACACACTAGGTCTCTAATATATTGTCAACAAACTGGGTCCCTCACAATCTGGTCCACGAAACCCACAACTGTGCTCCTTTGTCATTCACCGCTCCTCCAATTGATTACAAATTAAGCCATTGCACGTGAAAGTGTGCATTGTGATGGGACACACCGAGTGGATCGTGAGATGCGCTGATTGAGTGGCGAACATCGTTGCAAGATGCCAATTTACGCAGGATCACATCTGACCATTAAATTCCAACAGGACATTTTGCAAAACATTATTCTGTTCGCTACAAAACGTAATAATAAAAGCCCTGTGCCATTATTGGCAATAGCACAACAGAGTGTGCCAATGCCATGATCCGAATGAGTAAATTAAAAACTCATCCCCAATAATAAATAATTGGTTTTAAGGATCGCATGCTGTCCCTTTAATTAAGCATGCAAAGCACCGCCAAAATGAATGACCCCTTATGCCCGGGATATGGGCACAGTGTAGTTCACTGGTATGATTATCCATTTTTAATAAGATATTTGTAAACATTATTAATGTAATTATATAGTTGACTATAAAGTAAGTAAGGAATTAATTAGATTTTCTCCAAATAAAATACAACTTCTTTTCCCAGTTGGAATCACGTGGCCATGTAAATGAGTCTCGGTGGATACCCTTAAAAATTGTTCTGCAATGAAAATACACTTTTTAATACACTATAGCAGCAAAGTTTGCCTGTAAGCAAGAGCATAATTCGATTTAGCAGAACATTTTAACGTTTTGTTAGGATTCCTATGGAATCGGTTGTAAACTACAATTATTGCAAATTAGTTTCACATCTGCAACACATCACATTGTAAGTAGTTACGTGATTTTGCTTTTCATTAACGCGTACATTTCCGAGTAAGTTAATGGATCTTGTTCGTACAAGAAATGGAAACAAACGTTTAAATGTTCGTTCGAAAAAGACGCGGGACGACATCTGCTCAAAAAAAACCTACGTTTTAGGCAAATCCGATCTGTCGTTTCCCTCCTTCCTAAATCTGCGTGCCGTCCGCGAGATAGACCGTCCTAACGATTCTGCCTTCGGTAGTCCTTGCGAAGAGTTTTCGCGCACCTCCGATTAGCACGGTTTTCTACGTGCGGTGCGAAAGAAATTCAAAGTACGTACGTACATACAGACACCGAGCCCTGTCCAAACCGCAGCGTCAACAATTCCCGGTCTTCTGGGCCTGGCCCCACTTTCCTTGGACCGAGACACTTTTTGATTTTGGTTTCCCTTTTCTCCTGGCAGCCTCCGGGATTCTGCAGCGAATGGTCACCTCGGTCTTCTTGATCGGCTCAAGGAAACCCCCACCCCTCTTTGCTGCCCGTTTCTTTGAGGGGCGATTTGTCTGACGGCAGCTGCCCAGGGGACCACAGCATGAGGTGGAGTCCTTTCATCCCAAAGGCCTCAGGCATTTCTTTCTTCGCCTCTCCCCAAGTCAACGTGACACGCGTCGTCGAAATGTTCACGAGATCCTCACACTTCCGTTGCCCCCGGCAAAAAAAATCCCTCAATGTTGCCTTTTAAGGATCCTTTGCTCCAGGACTGATCTGAAAGCGTGCTGCTTGGTGCCGGGGGAGGAGGGCCGTTATGGTGGCTTGAGTTGTTGCCACTTTGGAGACCAGCGGAGACCGCTGATCGACGAACGCTCGTCGGGTTGACGATGGCGTTCGTCGTTGGTTTCTCGCTTAACAGAGCGCACCTCCGATTAGCACGTTTGGCAACGTATCATCCGCGCAGCGGCTTTTGGCTAACCGTCGAAGATGGTCAACACATTGAGCACTTTCAGCTGCACTTCTGTGGCCATCTGGAATGATCTTCCTTCCAATATTAGGACGCCACTGTAGCGATGCACTTTGTTGTGTTTCATTTGTTGTCATTCCCCCGCACCTCCAATTAGCACGGTTGGCTACGTATGGTGCGAAAGAAGTTTAACATACATACATGAATGCTGCTACCATCTTCCACTCCCCTACTAACGTGGCCAACCCTCGCGATCCACACGAAGCTACGGGCAACACAGGTTCTTTCCAGAGGAGGATCTTGGTTTGTTGGGAGTGCGATGATCCGTTCGCGCCAGCTCGGCCGGAGAGAGGCTCGTGATCCACCTTACATCCATCTTCTGTTTCAGCCGAGCCAAGGCGTGGAAAAGCGTTGCGACTCGCAGGCCAAGCGTACGCGTATATCTTCAGCGACATTTAACTCGCGCTTGTGTAGAATTTTTGAGGTATTGATTGTAAGAGCAACAATATCAACACCTAGGTGAACAGACTGGATAATGTATGGACACATAAGCCGGAATACATTTAGGAGAACTATTTAAGCAATTTTTTATTTGACCATTTATGGCCCACTGAGCTATATAGCTATTTTTCAGGAGTGAACAGGCCACAAATGATAGCCCAATGAAATGGCTTATCACGTGGAAATTTAGAGCAGCCAAATACTCTAAACGCACGTTGATTCTAAATATGGGAGGGGAAAATCCGGAGGACCCAGAGAAAACATTAAAGCGACCAACGGAAGAACATGCAAACTCCAAATGTACAAAAAAAACACTCATCACCACAAAAACTAAAGGGGAGCAATGATCTGTACAGATCGTGTTTACAAATTCACATACACATCTTATCCTCAGGGTGACTTCCTGCTCAAATGAATGTGGAGGTGGCACTCATCTCCTGCCTGCCACTCTGAGCCAGCGGTGGTAATTCCTCATTCCTATGGTGGGGGCGAGTCTGTCCAGAAGACAACAACCGCCCTTGTTGACTTCCCCACAAAGTGGTACTTCATTTTATTAACCCCGGAGAGAGATGATGGGGCTGAGTCTACCCGCAATTGGGAGTTGAATTCGTAAACCTTTCCGATTTCAGCTGCTGCCTCTACAGCTGATCCAGCTGACCAGATTCAAGATTCTAGATTTGAAGCTTTCGTGACTGCAAGGATTCATATTCTTAGGTTTTTTTCTGTAAAGTCACGTAGGTAAAAAATTAAAATTAATTAAAGTAAAATAAAATAAAAATCACGTTTCGGAGGCAACACAAGCTTCCGTCTTCAGGTGGAACAGCACGATAGCTGTATCAAGTACTTACTTGATACAGCTATCGTGCTGTGACGGTTTAACTTGATACAGCTATCGTGCTGTGACGGTTCCACCTGAAGACGGAAGCTTGTGTTGCCTCCGAAACGTCGTGATTTTGATTTTAATTTGATTAATTAAAAATTTTACCTACGTGACTTTACCGAAAAAACCTAAGAATACAGATTCAAGATACTCCATGGCAGTACGGACCGGGCGGTCACGGCTACGCGCATAGGCCTGGAACCCAGCACCGCAGAGGCGAGAGTTGAGTTGGTGAAGCCAACATCCGGGCTTGCTGGGAAGAAGGTACGACAGCAAAGTGTGGACTCCTCCTGTTCCGTCTGTCTTGAGTGCTGCCCCCGCCCCCCTTGTTGGGTTTCCTCTCGGTACTTCGGTTTCCTTCCCGCATGTATAAACACACCCGTGAATGAGCTGTGCGCCTTTTGGCGTCCTCTGGTCTAGCACCAATTGAGACGAGGCTCAAAAGAAAGCCGTCTCTGGTGTGGACCAATCAGTTTCAAGGACAATGCATATATTGTCAGAGTGTGTTTTTTGTTTGCATTTTGACCACAAGTATTGTGGATAATGCACTCGTGATTCCTCGTAAAAAGGTTTCAGTTTTGTTGTCAGAAACAAGGGGCAAAACCCTATTATTACACTCATAAATTGGCAAAAAAAACATCTTAATATGTAGGGAACAGCAGAGCTTGATTGGCAATTGTTTTGGTAGTGCTGGCTCGCTGCCTGGCTGCCTTCCCGCTTGGTTTGTGATTTCTCAGCGATGGTGAGATTCGATTTGATTGGAAGAGGCGATATATATCTAAGACGCTAAACATTACTATTGTAGAGCAAAACAGCGCTAAGTCAACTGCTATTACGCGATGGCAAGTACACGTTTAAGATGTGGAAAAAACTGTACTTTTTTACTTCATGGAATACTGTATGAAGTAATTATTTTATTAAATATATCAAACAAACAAATAAATCCAGATATGTAAAACTCGTTTTGTAAATGTGGGAGCATTTCTTTCATCCCAGTTCTAATACGCACATTTATACAAAACGAACGTTTTCATATGAGACTATAAACACGTTGCAAATAACGTTTGGTACGATATTTTATTGCAAGCAAACCCTTTGAAGTCCATTTCTATTATTAAAGATGCTAGTGTACGCGAAGGACATAATGCTAAAACAATTCATGTTTGTCTTACCTCCTTCAAATTCCACCGCGCATGTTGTTTTCCATTTAATTCAACTCTTTCACTCGAACGCTCTTTCATACACGCCGATTGGGTTAGCATCAGCCAGAACGTTTGCTTACTCTGCTCTATCTTTCATCGGCATAATTTTAATCCTGTCTGTAAGTTCACGAGCATTTTTTCACCACCGCGCTATAAATAAACTCGAGGCAACGGTAGTCGCGCGTGCAGAATGGCTAAATGTAAATAGCATTTTACTCGCCTAACAGTCTATAAACGCCGACGATTTGCTCATTAATGTGCATGAATTACCACGCACCTTTACATATTGCTCTCAATTTTTTTGGGTTGTCGGCCATTTGGGTCCACACGTGACAGCACTGCATGTTACGAACAATTATTAAATACACCCTCCTATAAAAAGTGCGTAAACACCAGCTGAGTTGAGCTTTTTGCAGGGCGCCTGGACTCAAACATCAAATTCGAGTTCATGATCACATTCGCACTCATCATCATCGTCGTCGTCTTCTTTATGGGGTCAATAAAAACGAATAGCACTTTGTCGTGTAAATTAACATTGCCATGGAGAAGACTGGACACTGCAATGTGAAATTTCAACCACTGACCCAGGTCACACCATTGGAGTTGAGCGCTGCCAAAAATGCCCATTTGACTTTGATTATCCCTTAACGTTACATAAGTTTAGCACCGAGCCTTTTTTGGTACGTGTTATTGGACACGCGTAATGGCAAAGCCTGCAATCCGTAACGGTGAATGAGGGTGTGATGTTGACATTACCTTGTAACTGCTGCAATTTGGTATTCTTTTCTTCAGCCACAGGATTTTCAAACTGAGTTTTTCTGTTGATATGACTGCAGAATGGTGGGGAAGGGAGGGATAGAGGGGAAAGCACACGAGTTAAAATTGTTGGCTTTTCAGTTACGGAAATTTACACCCAACAATCAACAACTTTGGATAACCTCATCACCCCTGCCATAGGATAATAGAACTTTCACCACTGAACTGACATTGCAGTGTTGTTTTTTCATGGTGACAATTTGAGTAATTGCCACATTAAATATGCGTAAGCACACCGCACTTTTCTAATGTCATTTTTTTTTACGTTACTTGTTTTATTAAGGTGCACTATATATTCAATTCATATTCGGATGGACACAGCGTTTAAGGTGTTCGGTATTCATTGGAATTTGGAGTGCACGGAGTTATTTTCTGAATACATTTGAGCACTCTTAAGGGAGGAAAGTAGATTTTCTACTGTTTAGGGGGAAACACAAATCTGAAGTCATTGTTTATTTTCAACAGAAATAAATAAATATCAATCGCTCCAAAAACTAACCAAAAACTTTCGGCGCGAATTAAATCCTGAAAATGTCATTCAAATATAATCTTGTCCAAATGAAATAGCTTTTACAAAAAAACATACTTGCAGGGGTTGACATTTCATCAGTTGGCAATTTCAGATCGACATTGCGTAACTGCCTATCTGATCTTTAAAAATGTCTTTTTCTCCATTGGAAGCGGCTGATTATAATGTGGGCACATGAACGTTAAGGGTTTGTGTTCCTGTCATGGAGTCACTCGTGGAAAGGAGAATATACACCGACAACGCGTGTACGCAGGCCTTCTGTCAATTATAAATAAAGGTGCGGCCTTGCAATTACTTGCTCCATAGAACTCCGCTCGAGAGTACGTAGCCTAGAAGTGGGAGTTCTCACACTTGACCCCACCACACACGACCTGCTGATCGACTCACTGTGGCAGACCCATTTACACGCACTCATTACGCACAAAATGCTTGTCACGAATGGACCACAATGCATTGCTGATTTCGTCAAGAAGCATAAACCATCGTGTCAATTCCGGTCACCCTCGCAGCGGCTTTCGGCTCGCCACTGAACAAAGACGGTCACAGCATCGTGCGCTTTAAGATGCACTTCCGCAAGGCCGTCTTGAACCCTCTTTTCCATCCGATATTAGGAAGCCACTGAAGCTATGCACTTTTAAATCTAGACTGAAAACTCATTTCTTCAGAACTGCTTTGTGTGTTTCGTTTGTTGTCCTTCCCCCGCACCTCCGATTAGCACAGTTGGCTACGTACAGTGCGAAAAAAGTTCAACGTACATACTTGCCAACTGTTTGAAACTGCCGCTACGGATATTGAATTTGCGAGCTCTGGATTGCAAGCCCAGTGCGCTAACCCTCACACCATGTAGGCATCCCTCTCTTTGTCAATAGTTTACTCAGAGCCAAAAATCACAGCATCACCACTCTGCTCTAACAAATACGGCGTGAGTACTCAGATTTATTGGTGGCCGCGAGCCGGTGATGAGAGCTCCACATTCCTATGGTAAGGGCCAGTCTCTCCAGAGGAAACACAATGTTGACCTATTACAATGCTGATCATCTGTATTGTGGAGTCTTTAACAAGATCACATCGGTTCTGAATCTGTGATTTGGTAATTTCGTAGCAGCTAAGCTGCCAATGTGTGATCAGCATTTAATAAAACATACCGTATGTGCCATGAATCAACAATTTTTAGTCAGCGTCACCCCGCTGAAATCATCGTCATGGACTTGAGCCAATGGTGGAAATTCCATGTTCCCACGGCAGGAGCCAGTTTATTCACAGGACAGTCACAAAGTGGCATACATTTTATGATCCGCAAAGTTGATGACCTGGGCCGATCCCCCCCCCAACCCCCCCACCCCCTCCACCAACCCCCCCAACGCCACCACCCCCTACCCCCAACCAGCGTTTGAAACTGCAAGCTGACTGCGAGTCGAGAGCTCTAACCACAGCAACACAAGCTGGGTGGATACGCAAAGCGGACACGCGGTCAGTCGCTCGCTCGCTCGAGTACAAATTGGCGTCTAAAAGCCTCCTGCTGCACCGCGCTCTTGTGCGGCAATGAAAGCGAGGGATGATGGGTCACGGGCGGAGCGAGCCGGGCACTCGGTGCAGGGGTCACGTTCTTGACCCCCGCGGGGGTAATAATGCTAATGCGCGGATTGACAGCCGAGCCGTGGCCCCGCTGACAACGACGATCGCAACAAAAACAAACAAAAAAACCCACACGAATGCATTGCACGACCTGTAAAATATCAAACGTAACGAGCTTTCAGGAAGACGAGTGTTGCAACACGGAGCGTGCAGTCAAATATCACTCTCATTCGGGGGAAGAAAAAAAAAACGGGCCAAATGTTTTCCCCCTACGCAGCCTTTGTGGTGGTTCCCCAGCGGAACGTTGCGGACAGACGGACCGGGTGCCAGGGTGCTCTACGTTCAATGTCGTCTGTCCTCGAGACACAAAGGGTTTGTTGTTGTTGTTGTTGTTATTCAAGCAACATTTTTTTTGCTTTTAAAAACGGTCGCGGCCTTTTCCATTTGCGCAGATGCAATTTGTCGTCAATGCGCAAAAGCTGCGCAAGGGGTAAGATCACGGCAACAATAATTTGAGAGAGAAAAGAAGTGCACGAAATGTAACTTACTCTACATAATACACGCCATATTCTGGGTCATCGACCTTCTCCCAGCCAAAGGGTAGTTCTGAAATACACAAAAACAGGAGCGGCAAAGCACACAACAAACACTTTTTTTTAATCACAGACGTCAACATAAACGACTATTTAACACGTAGGCTTTCACCGAGCAATATTATGATTCGCAATTTATTCCTGGGTATGGATTATGCGCGAGTATAATGCCGATGTGTGTCATACACCCTGCTCCACCGATCAGGAGGATTATTGCAATTGCCTGATTAGCAGCGAAATGTCACACCTAGTAGTTAAATGTTGTGGCTTGTGATGCAATACGCCAGTGTGATGACGGAACGATAAATTAGTGCACTTATTCACAGGACAACTTTATTTTTTTCGGCTGTGCCAGGGTGGAGGAGGGTGTACAACACACATGCCGCCATTTTACTTACAAGATCGGACGCAAACAAAAACAATTATGAATAAATAACAACTCAAGTTTTATTCTTCAAATCACAAAATCTGCTGCTGCCATACTTTGCACAGCGGATGCAAATTAGGGGTTGTGACCCAGAAGCTTCACGGAAGATGGAAGCCAGGGATTTTCTGCATCGGTTCTTTTGCAAAGCACAATATCCCTTGGCTAACAGTAAATTGGGTCAAGTCTTAGTACAAAGTTTGAACCTTTGGACATAACCAAAAAGGCAGTTAAAATATTACTCAGCACCGGTGTTACCAGCGGCCAGGAATCAAACTCGGCATCGCCCAGTTCATAGCGCAATGCGCTAACCACTATACCACCATCTTCTTGGTTCTTTCGGTAAAGTCACGTAGAATGGAAATAATAAAATAAAAAATATATAAACTTTTATTATTTTATTATTTCCATTCTACGGCAAAGTCACGTAGAATGGAAATAATACAATAATAATAAAAAGACTTTTATTATTTTATTATTTCCATTCTACGTGACTTTACCGAAAGAACCAAGAAGATGAATCTCTGCAGTCATGAAAGCTTTAAATCGAAAAAAACTATACCACCACTCCACTGCTCACGTACAATTTTACACAGGATCCAGTTAACAAACAGATCATTAGGAATATTCTTCACACGCCCGTCTCTGCTTCTTCTAGGAAACTAAAGAGACAACAGACAGCTCTTAGATATTTACAAAAAACATTATGCAGCGTTGCCGGACTGCATATTTATTTGCACCAATGGTGCATTCACTTCAGTTGGTGTATGCAGCACACATCACGTGAGAATGCGAGTCTGGAACATTTGAGATCTTTTCAGGTTCAAGCCCTGGACTGGACAAGTGAGAAATGAACATCCGTGCTTGAGCCTGACAGGGTTATCCACCTGGAGAGAGGTTGATGGTTTCATCTCAGCCTGATGGCTGCGCACACACACACACACACAAATATCTGAAATTGCCTTTCCCCACTTGATTCAGTTGTACTCGTCTCCGTGAATGGACTTGAACACGGTGCTACACTTCAACACTCAGACCTCAAACCACCGTTTGGCTCGGCGGGCTAGTATTCTGTGGCAATGTTTGTCAAAGTATTCTGTGCTTCCCCCCCCCCCCCCCCCCCCCGCTGCTTCGCAAACATGCAAGCTGCTGGTAGCAAATGCGGATTGCATGAGGCGGCAAAATTATCCTCAGGGTGAATATCTGCGTGTTGCACTCCTTCGTACCATACGTAGTCAACTGTGCTTATCGTAGGTGTATACAGTTACTGGACGTCTTTGAAAAAGAGCTTCATAGCTCATCGGATTTCTCCGGTCTTTATCGAGATTTTGTTTCTGTACCCTGGTGGCTGGCGTGAGACCTCTTGAAAAGACAACGAGCAATCACGCCCTGTACATCGCCACTCATAGATGACCGCGGTTAGTTTACCGCGGTACGTACATATCCGGTGAACCCGAATTTGATTTCTGGTCACGGCTAAAATCGCTGGGGAGTGATATCCGAACGAGTGTTGGCCCCAAACCTCCGTGTGCCACCTTGCACCAATCTGCACTGAAGTATGGTCAGAACACCACCACAGACCAACAGTCTGGGGAGGCCTTCATCCCGCAGTGGACTAGAAATAGGACTCTAACATATAACTAATCATTGTTTAGTTATTAATTGGTTTATCACCCTTTTATCTGGCAACAAAACTGACACAATACCTGCGGTCGGAATGCAAACAAAAAAGACAACTCTGATAATGTATGCACTGTCCCGGAAATTGATTGGTCCACACCCAAGACAGCTTTTCGTAGAGCCTAGTCTCACATGGTGTTGGACCAGATGACGCCTTTTGACCAATCAATTTCAAGGACAGTGGCATACATTATCAGAGTTGTGTTTTTTGTTTGCATTCCAACCGCAGGTATTGTGGTCAATACAAACATTAGTCCTTGTAAAAAATGTGTCAGTTTTGTCGCCAGATAAAAGGGTGAAAAACCAATGATCTTATTTTGCTACTGGCAAAGGAGGTTTCAACATTGTTTAGTTATTAAACAATAATAATGAAATAGAGGCCCATTGCTTTAAACATCACCTATTACGTACCTTTCCTTCACAAGTTCACAGTGCGAATGTGTTCAGTGTTTGTTGTTGTTATTTGTAGGTACGTTGAACTTCTTTCGCGCTGTACAAAGACAACCGTGCTAATCGGAGGTGCTTGTGCACCACTGCCAACGCAGCAGCAGCATCAAATAATGTATTTGATTTCAGCTGCGGTATTAACATAATTTCTTTGACTCCATCTCTGCTCGTAGTTTATTGCACGATCACACGTGGGTGAGGCCCAGTGCATCTCGTATCGATACTCATTGTTTCGCAATTGAATTGCAGGCTTCTTTCATTTGATGGTCCATCCATGGATCATCAACGAAAGGGCATTACTCACAACTTGAGCTTTGCATGAGGACGCGTCATTCGTCGTGCTGTTTTAAGCGACGAGTGGATGCAAAGTGACTTTAAGTAAAATGGGTTAACGTGCCCGATTAGCAGCTGAACATGCAACAATGTCGAGGAATGCCCATATTTGTACTTTGTTTACCACGGAGCAGGATCTTTAAACAAAGTTTTGATAATTGTTTTTTTTACCATTTTTTCTGGCAACAAAACTGACACCTTTTTTTACAAGGAGTCATGTTTGCATTGACCACAATACCTGCGGTAGGAATGCAAACAAAAAACAGAACTCTGATAATGTATTGCACTGTCCTTGAAATTGATTGGTCCACACCCAAGACAGCTTTTCTTAGAGCCTAGTCTCACATGGTGTTGGACCAGATGACGCCAAAGAAAATCAATTATCATATTTTGCTACTGGCAAAGGAGGTTCCAAAAAAAGTGTTGCATACAATTGATAAAGAAACAAATATTAATAGCTTATACTTGTTCCACACAGCGGGCATTATCAGTCTGACACCAATCTGCCACATAATTATTTCACAATTGGAATGGGAGGTGATAGATTTTCTGTGCTCAATGCCACTGATTTAAAAATAATATAGATTAATATTTATAAATGTTGCTATTCACAGCGACGTGCAAGACGGCGGACAAGATAGATTTGTGTGTTGGGTTGTGGCAGGAATGCTTCGGCCCCATAAACCTATTTCACATTCACGACATTGTTTCACCGATTGCTACAAGTGAAGTACCGGTGAAGACGCTTGACGCCGAGGTTGAGGCACACGTATATTTATTTCACAATACGACAGTGGGCATATAACACTCGAGGGGGTATCGGCCCCCTCACCCGTATAACTTGGAATACACCCCTAGCTAGCTCTGTCCTAGCCCCGAATCCTCCACTACTGGGCTAGGGGAGGCTATCTGGCCCGACACTGGTAAGTCGGGCCCAGTACCCGGAGTTCCAGACCAGCTCTTACAAGAGCACCGGCTCTGGCTTTCGGGACCACGCCGCTGGCTCAGTCCTGTCCGGCCCTGAAAAGGACATCGAACTAGGGGAGTCCAGGGCTCTATCTAAGACGTCTTCAGTCTTCTTCCCTTAGCTTAAAACATAACTGACTCGAGCCCTTTGAACATCCCCTTTTATACCCAACCCCTCCCTGAGGGGTGGGGCCCCGGGGGATCATAACGTTCGAACCAGCCCCCCCCAGGGTGTCTGGCTCGGACGTCGTAGAGGGCATCTCCTCGTGCACTTACGTAGCCCCGCCCACTGTGTTTGTTTTCCATAGGCTGCCATGCATAACGGGCCCTCTCTTTAACACCCCTACACAAGTAAGCAACATTAACATTAAAAAGCTGTAAACACAAAACTACATTAAGTAAAAGAAAACCCTGCCAAATACAGGCGAATAATTTCCTGTTGACAAATATGCACTCCTGTGCTTACACAAATCCTGATTCATGAAAGACTTCTGAAAATGATTCATTACATGTTGACGTACTATGCATGAGTGATTCACGTTGTAATGAAGTGGGAGGGGAAGGTGGCGGATGGGGGGGTGGTGGGGGAAGGGAGGGGGGAGATGGGGGAAGGGAGGGGGGAGGTGGGGGAAGGGAGGGGAGGGGTTAGGTGGGGGATGGGAGGGGGAAGGGGGGGGAAGGGAGGGGGGAGATGGGGGGAGGGGGGAGGTGGGGGAAGGGAGGGGAGGGGTGGGGGAAGGGAGGGGAGGGGTGGGGGAAGGGAGGGGGGAGGTGGGGACGGGAGGGGGTGGTGAGGGAAGGGAGGGGGTGGTGGGGGAAGGGAGGGGGAAGTCTTGCGATCGAAACGTCGCAGTTTTTTTGAACCTATCTACGTGACTATACCGAAATATCCAAAGAACATAAAAAGAACAAAATCGTGTCTTTGACAATTACGAACTCGTTGACGAACAATCCCAGACGGCTCAAACCACGCGTGCATCTCCACGTTTTACCGCGCTGCGCGTTAAATCTACCTTGGAACACAAAAACCAACCATCCTCAAGGGGCGTTAACTGGGGCGTGCCCCCCCCCCCCCCCCCAATGTACGCAAAAACACAACTCAAGCAGCAGGCGAAATTTGCCCCAAATCCCCCCCCCCCCGGCTCAGCGAGGGGATTGCAGTTGAGCCTTTGTCGCGAGGTCACGGCAGGCTGTGAAGCTGTACACCACCTCCCACCCTCGCTATTTTATCTGCCTGTGCGTGGAAATAAATAGCGGTCGGCTCGCTCGTTATAAAAAATCCAGGATTTACATTCCGTGCGCAGTGGACTTGGAAGTAAACATTTTTTTACTCGGTTTTAATGTAGAAAAATTGCACGACGCACAGAATCTATAATACTGGAGCATCGCACGCACGCACGTACACACACACATGTAGCTTAGTTTTTACAAAATAGCTTATTCTCATTATTTGAGTGTACCTTCAAATGCCTTTGCAACGCTTGCTGTCGGCCTGTATCGTACATTATAACCATAATAGATATATATTAAATGTACAACCACCCACCCCCCTCCCACACACAAAAAAAACAATCCATTGGACTGTGCTGACATCGGTGCACAAATCGATATCCCCCAAAATCCAACACATCCATCATTAATGTTGCCTTATCAGGAGGTGGCTCTCGCAGGTTCGGGAGCCGAGAACCTGGGTTCGACTCCAGGTTTCAGCCGCCGGCGATTAACGCAGGTTTTCAAGTTCGAGTGAAACCATCGAAATCTTTATTTGCACCGGAGGAATCCGATGAGCTATAAAGGGGCGCGCGTCAGAAAGTTACACCAACAAACACTAAAAAACACGACTAGGAGTGCAAATTATAGGAAAGGTGAACAAATCACCAAAATACAATACCGCTTTGAAATTGGGTCCATCTTTTAAAAAACCCTGTATATAACAAAAACATGTTTATTTTAGCCAGGTAAAGTCCACCGAGCTGTTAGGTTATTTTTTTCGAAGCGACCAGGCCACAAACAAAAACTCAACGAAGTGGGCTTATCATCATGTGAAAATTTATAGCAGCCAAATAACAAATGAGTTGATTGTCTCTGCCCGTTCTATTCTATTTCGCATTTATAAACCTCCCTTTTCAGGGTGCTTTAAAATGCAAGCCGAGGGCGTTCAGTGAACGAGGTGACGGAATGGACGGAGGGACAGGGGCTGGGAATGGAGCTGATATTTCTGGGGTGGGTAACGCAGAATAAGGTGGAGTGTGATGGTGAGTGAGGGCGTCCGATGGGTGCAACGTGGGGATGGGGCACGTGCTTGAAGTGGTAAAATGGGCACGGATGAGGGTAGGTGAAGGTGGAAGGGGCAGAGGTCTTGTGGCCGGATTGTTGAGCTGATGAAGGAACACAGTGTAGGGCTGGGGGAGAGATGTGGTTAGGTGCACATAGAAAGCGAGACGTCAACGGACTATCATAAAAAAACACCATCCTATATATTTGGTTCTGCACTAAATTTTGCTAAATTCCGTGTCTGAGAAACAAACAAATCATTGCTCTTGTCGTGCAACGGACGTTACTCTCAGTCACAGGGCCGGTGGGCAGAGGTCGCAAACGGGTTTTGATTCCTTACCTGTACCCGTACCCGGCCGCACCAGGGTCGCAAATGGGTACCCGTACCCGGCCGGGTATCGGGTAGGGTACGGGTATCGGGTACCCGGTTGCGACCTCTGCCGGTGAGAAAGTGCTGCCCCCCTACTTTGTGGGACAGAGTGGACCGGGGCTCTGTGAGGCAGCCCTATGATGTCTGCTTCTGTGGGCCGTTCTCCATTCCGGAAGGATGACACTGCTCAGCTGCGCAAAAATCCAAAAATTGATGTTTTTGGTCTCGTGAAACGATGCCGATAGCGCAACCGGGATAACATTGGAGGAGAGGGGGAATAAAACAAATCAACCCGCCTTATAACATAAAACGAATACGGCGGCTGGTGTATGTGTCTGGTAATGGCATTGTTCTGCTCTCAAGAAAGCCTGTCAGCACACTACCTTGTTGTACAGCGGTGTTAACGGTGAACGTGGTCAAATTTATTTCATACAGTGCACAGTGCAATCTTTAAGGCGACATTATTTATTTAGTTTTTTTATCGTAAAATAACTTTTTTTTTCTATTCAAAATGTTAAATAGAAATCCCACAGCTTGTGTAAAGTGTCGTCCATTGCAGTGATATTAATTAAACGTTTGTTTATGAGATCATGCGGCATATCATACATTATGGATGAAAACATGTTGCAAACGAACATTCACGCCACACATGGATAAAGTGGAGAATCCACTGCTCTATTGCAAAATCACCACCCAAGACTTGGTATTCCAAGACAGTTTCCCATCCATGTGTAGTGTAATAGCGCCGGCTGATAGGACAGCAGCGGCAACTGTGGCGGACAGACAGCACACACGCCGGTGAGGGTGTGCATGGTTTGTGAGCAGAGGGGAGGAACTAGGGTAAGGGTGGGTCACGGAAGACCCCGTCTGGAGGCCCCTGGGACCTGCTAGCGGGTTCAAGAAGGGAGGCGCGGTCAGGGCGGAGCCAGGCCACGCCGGGAGCATAAAAGGAGCCCAGAGCGGGAGCTCGTGGCTGCCGGTTCTGAGAATGGACTCGTCTCGTCGTCGCTGTCGTCTCGTTGCCGTCGTCGCTAAACGTCTCCGCTAGACACTGCGCTACAAGATAGTAGTTGGCTATCTCAGTCAGCGCCGTCAGTGTTAGGCGGCGAGTGTTGTATACAGGCTAGGCTGAGCTAATGTGAAGAGTGTGCGGACGAGACCATGAAAGTTGTTAAATAAAGAAAGTGCCTCCTAGCAACTCTAGATCTGAATCGTTGACACTACACATATACCAACCAGGCTCAACCCTGCGTTAGCTTCCGATGACACGTGCAATATTTACCCGAGTCCCAAGCAATGATGCACAGGATGTATTCCCACCCTTACCAATGAATAAACGTGTGGCATACAAATCAGTATAGGCTGCTGCAAGGAGGCACAGTGACAGAGTGCTAGAATCTTAATCAGGGGGAGGAGGAGGAGGGGGATGGGGAGGTAACTCAGCCAATCATCATTCTGGAGTCAAACTCAGTATCACTTTAAAGTGGTTGTCGTATGGATTAAACAAACTTCGGTCATAGAAACGTGAAATTTTCATCGCATAGTGGACGAAAACATATCTGGCAAAAAAACTCATTTGAGCAGAGAGACACTTTGACCTTGATGCATGCTGTGCTGTAATACATCTAATTTGCATGCACCATTCAACTTTTTATTTAAAAATATATATATATAAATTTCAGACACTTGGAATTAACTTCTAAATCCATGTGGGTACGTAAAAAAATGCCCACTAGCACACAATCGTCACTGCTCTAAGCCAGGGCACAATCGATGCGGTTAATTTAATGATTGATAGATTCCACACGTAATTCACATGAAATGGTGCTGAAAACAGCATGCTCCTCATTTGTTGTTGTTGTTGTTGTGTGTGGACTGAAAACAGAACTCTAAACGGCATGGCGGATGACACCCAAGGTGGGTTAGGACTCATTAAACACCAATGGATGGAAACAAATGTATGGTGCAGATTGCTCAGCGCTGATAAATTGCCATTCCCCAACTGCTAATCACGTCCCTCACTGAACTGCCTACACAAAGGTAAGAGCCATGCATCATTAAAAACAAAAAACTCACCAGAGAGAGAGAAAATGCACATCTTTCAGAGGTGTCTTTGGACCAGATCTACACGATGGCATTCCACAATGCTGCATATGCCGAGTCGAGAGCTCGGTTTAGGTTCAAATTGAGAGTGCGCGGTTTGTCTGGTGCATGCGATGTAGGTGGCAAATAGGGAATTTCATAGCCGTGCAAGGGCAGTGGTTCTTAAGCTGGGGTGCGAGATGCCCTTTCTGGGGTGTGCGAGACACGGCCAGATCTTTTTAGAAGGTAAATCGTCGAAACACAAATTAAACGCGGGGCACGTAAGGGACAACCGCTTTGTTTCATCAAACCTATGTATATACTAACATACATGTTTTAAAATGTAAAGGAAGCCAACAATCGGAAAGAAGCAATGGTGAAGTGTGGTAACTATTGGCTCCGATGACTTCGAGACTGAACTTTTAAATATATATTGCCTTTGATCTAGATTTGAAGCTTTCGTGACTGCAAGGATTCATATTCTTAGGTTTTTTCGGTAAAGTCACGTAGGTAAAACATTAAAAAGTGTGCTGTACTTGGCCCTTCCCCCCCCTCTCCAACCATTATATAAACGGAGTGGTAGCTCCTGCAATCTCTCATTTACTTGATATAGCTGTCGTGGCTGTGACGGTTCCATCTGAAGACGGAAACTTGTGTTGCCTCCGAAACGTCGTGATTTTTATTTGTTTTGCCTTTGATCTGTTTTAGGGATACAAATCTGTTCTGTACAGGCCTCAGTGGCGGGGCTGAATCACACCTAATGAGTTTCCCGGGGAACTAGGAAAGCAGTCGAAATCGATGGTCTCAGTTATCTTGTCCCACTACTTAAGACACGAGCGTCAAGCCGCTTCCGCTGGCTTCGGCTCTCCAACCACCGCCAGACGAGAAAGTTCGGGGCATTAACCGGGGCACACCATTGCTCTGGCTCCAGTATCCCCGGCCCACACCGATACACACAATCTCTCGCTGTGGAGGTCAAGGCCGAACATGGGGATTAGTTCCCTTCCCGGAGATTAGCGTAAAGCTAAAGCGTGCACGTTTCTTTTTTTTGACAACCGCATGCACGGGGCCGAACACGCACGCACGTTGAGCGACCGACTGCGCACTGGAAACAATGTAACGGGCGCCACTTTTCTTCCCCTGTCCTTGATTAAACACATGGTTTGGCTGCTACTATTGCGTGGTGTTTAGTTTGTTGTCCTTACCCGCGCGCTGATGCTGTATGCAATCCAAGGTCGTAATTACAATATATATTGGGGGGGCACATCCCCCCCCCCCCAATCGTGACGGGTCATCATAACCATAGCAATAGCAATATATTGGGGGGGACATTTTGAGCATATTTGAATATTGGGGGGGGGGGCACATCCCCCCCCCCCCCCCAATATTCAAATATGCTCAAAATGTCCCCCCCAATATATTGCTATAAAATATATTCTGTTGATAAGATTGTGGTTATGGTTGTACTTTATTAATCCCTAATCTCTGCCATTACATACAATGAAACAAGAAAAGATGAAAAAGAAAAAACAAAGCAATGTAATACAATACACTATTAGACATTATTGTAAAAAATAAACAAAAAGTCCATCCCATGTGTTAGTTAATTTTTTTATATTTTAGGCAGGAAATTCGTTTTCAAATTTAGATTTTTTTTTCTGAGGCGGGGGACCCCTAGACCCCCTGGAAGATTTGGTCACCCCCAATATTAACTCCATGGCTACGTCCTTGATGCAATCCATACAGCTTCTACTGACACCTTGGCTTGGTTGAAGGACCTTAACCTTCAACTGTGACATCTAAACACAACTGTTGCTTGCATGCCATATACGAAGGAAGAAGACCCCCGCAGCACCTCTGATTAGCACGGTTCGCTACGTGAGGTGTGCAAAAGACGTGCATCGTACGTTGCCACTGGTGCTTAAGCACAATCGACAGCAAAAAAAAATCAACGCATTTGTCAATAACACTGTGGCCTTAATTGGGTAATGGCCTTACCTCAAAGCACGTAAATAAAGAGGCCGGATGGATGGATGGAGTGAGAGAATGCACGTGTTTACACCATGATGAGAATTAAATATTTTAAATAGTTTTCTGATGAGCAGTTTTTATTTATGTATTGGCCATATGAATCGTTACCTAATAGTGGCTATTACGTACCAGACAAACCCTGTTGAAATTTCAGTTTTGCTCTATTTGTGGCACACCAATGTCAGCCCCAAAATCACACAAAGGTATCATGCACTGTTATAAAGAATTATAATTGCACAAAAGTTTTGGCGAGGTGTCTTAAATCGCACACACGACGCGCTCGGTCGTACGAGGATTTCAATTTTAATTGCACGAGTTGCATACCCTCTCTCACCCTCTGTATGCTTGCCGTGGCATTGACGACACGGACTGTGTACCCACACCCGAGGTGATCGCCAACACATTGCGTGGATCCCTCTCAAATAGCTCTGTTAACACGCCAATAAAGATCACCGCAGCTTTTAGGATTGCCAAATTATCGGTCCCTGGATCGAATCGCAACCTTGAATCGTGACGGGTCATCATCGCATCGTGGGGGTCATAGGGGTCGTGGGGCGGGGGAATCGGTGTATGGGGCGCCGTAGTGGCGAGATGTTAACTACCTCGCCCGGTATACAGGAGGGCCTGGGTTCGATCCCGACCCCTGACGCCTGTATATTTTTAATTTGTTTGTTCTTGCCGTGGTCGCGTGGATTTTTTCCCGTGTCCTCCAGATTTCCCCCTCCACATTTAGAATCAAGGTGTGTTTCTATAATTTGACTACTATACATTTCTACGTGATGACAAGCCACTTCAATGTGGCCAGGTCGCTTATGAAAAAAAAAGCTATACAGCTCAGTGGGCCTTACCTGGGGAAAAAAAATCAAGTATTTAGTTTAGTTTTACCATTCCTATCAATGGTATTTACGAGTCGTGCCCACCATTAACTCCACAATGCACTTCCAGACAGCACGGCTAAAGCCAAGCGTCGAGAGGGACACGGGATAGACGTCTGGGCCGCGGTGTTCGAATCCATTCCGACAGGAAACCCAAGACAGACTCATGACTCACAGAGAATAGATTAGAAGTTGGGGGGGGGGGGGGAGGGGACATGCAGGCGAGACTCGGTTAAACGTGACCAGGGGAACAAGAGAGAGATTGCTTCAACAGAGTTGCTTCGATTGGCTCGGAATCCCAGAGGATTATGGGCAGTGGTGAACGTTTACTGGTGCACTCTGCCTAAACAACACCTCTCCAAGCATTACACATGCGTGCTAAAAATAAAGCAAATATGAAGCTTCGGTTAACCACCCCAAGGAAATAACGCTGGCGTATTGTAAACGTGAATAATGCGTGATTGGATCATGGTAGCATTTGTTTAAATGTGGTCACATACCGTGAAGCAAATAGATATAGCAATGTTCAAGAGACATACCTAGGCCATGCTACCCAATTCAACTCTAAAGCTTTATTATTGAGGGGCCAGAAAACAATACAGTCTGTTCCCCTATAACGCGGTAGTTGCGTTCCTAAAGAAGCACAGTCTGCAATAACACGTGAGATGCGCACGCAGGCTGAGCAAAGACCGGAGGTGTGGGGAGAATCCAGCAGTATCCCAATGCCTTGCGTGGTGATGCTACACCGAGGCAGCTACACAACCGCTTATTCCTAGTCCCGCGATATAGTTACGTTCACTCGGTCACGTTATATCCAATTCGCATCCGCCTTATCTCTAGAAATAAAAAAGTGTGTTCCCCAATACATTCATCGCGTTCTATTCAATCCGCGTTATGAAATCACCCAGCGTTATCGGAGAACATGACTTTAAATTGAAAGCTCTGATCACATGACTTCATGTAGTTCTGTTCCAATATCCTCTTCCTGACCCGCCCCTATTTGACCTCGGTGAAAAAAAGAGCTTCATCTCTCACCGGATTTCTCCAGGATGAATAAAAGATTCCGATTCCGATTGACATAACGGAGGCATGATTTGCTGTACGTTTTAAAATAGCGATTTGGAAACAGGCAAGTGCCACTGCGGGAGCCAGCACTAAAGCTACATCACAACGTGTAAAGGAGTGAGCGCATGCTGCGAGCATGCCGTGTTAATCCAATGGAGGAAGGCACACTTGTTGCTTGGGCTGGATAGATGGAGATTCCCAGGTGAATCAACGTTGTTACATTTACATGCGGTATATAAGAAGCCTGAGGCCGTCATGTGGTTGAAGAGGGATTTTTTTGATGGAACTGTGACTGCAGTGGGGTTCTTGCTGTGTTTTATTTTTTGTGTTTTATTTTTTGTGTTCAGTTTGTTGTCCCTCCCCCGCACCTCCGATTAGCACGGTTGGCTACATACGGTGCGAAAGAAGTTAAAAATACACACGTACATTTATGAATTATGTATATATATAAATCCTGGCCACCACACAAGAAAGAACACATTAAAGCATCGCCTGCGACGTTATATCAAAATGCACCCGCTTAGTTTGCTTGTCACCATTCTTACCTCGTGTAAACATGGAGAGATGTGTGTGCAAGGAAAAATAAAGAGAACATGAAAGCATCTTCTTCAATGACCAAGATTCGCTTCTTTTCTCAGCGCCTCTACTCAGTGTGGCCTAGGCCCAAACTGCTCCCTTCGTAGAGCCGCGATATTCACCAAACCACGACACTCACAGAAAAAAAAATCGTCTGCATTTTATATATATATCAGAAGGCTATATTTGTGTAACAGTTGTTTTTTTGTGCACACACCAGCCAAATTAAATGCCACCGCTCACGCCCCCTTTCCCCACAACTTCATAGGATCGGAAAATTCACAGCGCAGCTTGAGTTCGCTTGGAATTTCAAGGTCTTTTGCCTTCGGGCCATATCATTTTTGCATGGTCACGGGCTCATAGCTCTGGGTTTCCGAAAGCTTATTTGACTACTACTTTGCACAAATCCCACCAGAATCCATTAGTTCGGGGGATACAAGAATCAGGCGCGGATAGGAAAGGAGCTAGAACACGTGCACAGCGGTGCCGGGGGAGGGGGGGGGGGCACCAGGGCCAGGGCTGGTAAGCTGCGGGCAATTCCGTTTGGGCCACAAACCGACCTCAAGCAAATGAACGACTCGGCGGAGACACGCACACGCGTTGCCTACACAGCGCGCCTGTGCTCGCCGGGGTCAGTGTTGGTTAGCTGCGGGGAATTCCGCTCAGGCAACAAGGCGACCTCAAGCCTGACAAATGAACAACTCGGCGGAGACACGCGCACGCATTGCCATTGCGGCCCTGTAAACAGCGAGTATATAAAACACTATGGGCTTTGATCATGCACGTATGTATGTGTGCTGAACTTCATTTGCATCGTACGTAGCCAACCGTGCTATAATTGATGACGCGCTTCAGTCTTTTAGCTTGAAAGAAAAGTCGCTGAATGGCTTTTTTTTTGTTGCAAAATTGAAAATAACATTCGAGCAGTACATTGTTTCACTGCTCTACCACATGAATTGAGTTGTCGGAATCATGTTCTTTGGGTCTTTCGGTAAAGCCACGTAGATATAAAAAAAATACAAATATCATTATTACTTTTTACATCTACGTGGTTTTACCGAAAGATCCAAAGAATATGAATTCCTGCAGTCACGAAAGCTTTGAGTAAAAATTTGTCGGAATCAATTTGACCAGGTGAGACGTGGGAATCCAGCATCGGCAAGACTGGTCGCGAACTCCAAACCGAAAGGGGATTCGCGTTTTGTCTGGAACTCGGATTTCATAGTCTCCTATGACAACATTTTAAACAACAAAATTGCCAACAGAACTATTGAGTGTTCTGCTCATTAAACAATACCCACCACATATATACGGGTGCAACGTGTAAACACGAACAAAAGCCAATTTAAAAATAAGAAGAGTTTTAGCCCTTTCTGGCAATACAACAGGTGTTAAGATGTTCAGACACCAAATAGAGACCTTTTGCAAGTAATGAAGTCTGCATTAACAACAAACTGTTGTCGTGAACATGCAAATAAACACGCTCTGATAATAATAATGCAATTTATAACGCGCGCAAATTTGCGGACGTAACGGCCGCAACTCAGAGGCGCGGAGCCAAGCTCTGAGTCGCTCAAAAGCACGTGGTTGTAGAGGTGAGTTTTAAAGTGTCTTTGAAGGAAGTGATTGAGGTGATGCTGCAAATGTGCAGAGGGATATCGTTCCAGACTGTTGGGGCTGCCACCGAGAAGCGGCGCATAGACAAATCCATCCTGGACTTTGGTATCAAGAGGAGGTCGTGAGTCGCGCTGCGCAGGCATCTGCCGTGTGCTGAGCTGCAAGTTGTCAATAATGAAGAAAGGTACGGCGGGCAGGCGGATATGAAGGCATTGTGGCAGAGGCAGGCGATCTTGTATGTGACCCTACTGGCGATGGGTAGCCAGTTGAGAGCGCGGAGACAGGCTAGTGAGTCGAGACGGGGATGAGTGTGGGCAATGACGATGAAACTTATTGGCCTACACCAGAGGCAGCCTTCTTTATGGCCTTGTCTCACCAGTGTCAGACCAGAGAACGCCAAAAGGTGAACAATACAAAAACAATGCCACACGTATCAGTGCCAATTAGTCAATGCAAATTTCAGCCGAACTTGTAACCCTGTCTGGTCCTGGCTGAACGTTAGATTCTCAGGGTGCACGTCCACCTCCGATTAGCACGGTTGGCTATGTACGGCGTGAAAGAAGTTTAACGTACATACTGCCCATAGACTTACACTGCCCACAGACTAACACTACCCATAGACTCAATACCACCCATAAACTCAACACTACTCATAGACTCAACACTACCACCTCCGTTAAGCACGGTTGGCTACGTATGGCGTGAAAGAAGTTTAACGTACATACTGCCCATAGACTTACACTGCCCACAGACTAACAACAGTACAAATCTAGAAACAACAATACCCATAGACTCAATACCACCCATAGACTCAACACTACCACCTCCGATTAACACGGTTGGCTACGTACCAGAGGTTGCAAACGGGTTTTGATTCCTTACCCGTACCCGGCCGCACGAGGGTCGGGTACGGGTAGGGTACGGGTATCGGGTACCCGATTGCAACCTCTGGAATGAAGCCATGCTGCAGGCGCGGGTGGGTTGATTCTAGGAACTTGAATTGTGAGAAGAGTCAAGACGTTGGGAAATGAGTGACAAACGGTTACTCACCAGTGACTCACGGCCTACCCGTACCCATACCCGGCCGCACCAGGGTCACAAACGGCTACCCGTACCCGGCCGGGTACGGGTAGCCGGGTATCGGGTAGGGTGCGGGTATCGGGTACCCGATTGCGACCTCTGCTACGTACGGTGCGAAATAATTTCAACGTTCACACATACACCGGGACATGATCCCTGCAGCATGACTCACAACCTCCTTCTCCTCCTCCTCTGTACACCGAGGAGCGGGACCAGGGTCACTGCCTGGCATCGTTTCTCCAATTCCGACTTTCAAAGAGGGACACTTCAAGGGCCGACTCCTTTGTCTGGGCTTTCGAGCAACACCAAGTCACGGTCATTTATATCGCCAAATAACGCGTAAAAATGTAAATATGTACAGGGTGCTTCAAAACAATGTTAACACTTACATGGGCACTATAGTTTTTAATGGAAAAAGAACAGATGATATGCCGTAACATGATAACAAATGTATGTTCATAGCTTCAAAAAGTCAAAAGAGTCTCCCACTTGTTCGCCATCATTGTCAACACGTGCCTGGAATCTTTTCTAGGTGGTCTCCAGAGCCGGGAGGTACATTTCTCGTGGCATTGATGCAAATTCTCGGAAGCGTTAAAACATTTTTTGAAGCACCCTGTAAATACGTATGTAAAAAAAAGTGAACGGTGGGAAAATGGCACTAAACGTAATGGCAAGAAAGAGTCTAAAGACATCACCTCCAAAATGATTCACATCCTGAAGCAAGCGGCGCTTTAATTACGGTACAAGCAAGCAACTTCCTTGGTATTTTGAGATCGACTGCTCAATATTGACTGACGCGAGACCAACAGCAACAGGAGACAACGTGCATTGCAAACAAATCGCCCGCAAAGGACAAATCAAATTGAGCTCCTTTTTACAATTAGTGTAGACCCCCCCCCCCCACCCGATCGTTTGAAACAAACCCAGAATGCACACTTCAACCCGCCAATTAGCATATAAATGACACGAAGCGAAAATTAGTTGCTATTGTAAATTTGCGATCTCTTCGTCACAGAATCAATTATTTAAAATACCTATTCTTATTGGTTACACGACACAGCTGCACGACTCAAAGGTGTCGAGATTGCTAAGGAGTTTAACATGGATTGGGTTTGAAGCCGTAATCGAATACAGATGGGCGCTGTGTTGTGGGCCACAGACATAGCCTGTGTTCTTCACTTGAAAAGGGGGAAAGATCAAGCGAGCTTAATATTCATGTCTCAAAGCACGTAACATGCGCAACATGTATTGAATACAAAAAGCCTGCTGCTGTTGCATTTGCATGGGCCAATTAACTAGTCTGCAGTCTTCTCAAATTAGTTTCCGTGCGTCTGGAACATTTTGTACTTCATCGACTGATGACAGAAAGATGGAGGCCAAATGGAAAGTTAGCTTTGTAGATTTTTTTACCGTCGCCTAAATTCAAGTTGCGTTGTAAACATTTCGTGGTGATATTACTTGGCAAGGACGTGTTAATGAGAGAACTAATATGCCTCTCGGACACTACGTTTCCTTTTCACTTGATTGAGCAAATAACGAGTACAGTAAAACCTTGGATTGCGAGTAACTTGGTCTGCGAGTGTTTTGCAAGACGAGCAATTTTTTAAATTAAATATTAATTTGATAAACGAGCGAGGTCTTGCAATACGAGTAGTACGTGTATACGCTTTGTCTGCCGAGCGTCACGTGATCACAACTGATATACGAGTGCTTTCATATACGAGTGCTTTGGATTACAATCACGTTTCCGGAACGAATTCAGCTCGCAATTCAAGGTTTTACTGTATATAATATGGCGCAATGCAATGGCTAAATTGATTGTTTTTGAATGTGCAAGATACATCTGTGATTGTGATTAGAATTATCTAATTGTTTCCGCGTTTCTGATTTTAAGAAACATAAATCAACGTGTCTATAAAGAGACAGGCACCACATGGATACATAACGGGTCCAGTTTCCACGTTTTGCAACGATCAATGAGCTGCATGTGATGGCAATCTGCGCTCACAATTGGAATCTTTCTTTAGGACTGGAGGAATCCGATGAGCTATGAAGCTCTTTGCCACCTATGTCCAGTTAGGGGCACGGGGGTCAGAAAGTTACAACAAAAATAAAAAAAACAACGATGGGAGTGCAATGCATAGGAAACGTAAGCAAATGACAAAAAAGGAAATAAAAGAATAAAATGCAAATAAATAAGAATGGTAGAGACCGGCGAATGTGATGAAACAAGAATATTATCCCAATTATACCCTCAACGAAAACCTTTGCATATTCTGCACATTGTCTGTAAGCGGAGAAGAAGAAAAAAATCCGCGTAAATCACAGCTCTAGTTATTTATTTTAGTTCTTCCGTAATACGATTTGAGATATTTCAATACGAAAGGTGCTTTATTAAAACAAAGATTATTATTATCAAAATTACTTACAAATATAACCAGAAGCAGATTAAGATAACAAAAGAAAAACCACAGCGACTTAATCCTCGCGCAACGTGACATTCAATCGTGCAACTAAACGGCGCAGATTGCCCCACGCGGCAGGCCAGCGGACAAAACGCGCTCCTGGGAGAAATGAAGCGACGAACACAGGACAGGCAGAGGATCACGCTGTGGCTGCAGAACATTTAATCCGGCCGCAAATAAGGAATGGCACCATCAATGTTGTTTACACCCAAAATGTACGCTTTGTCGTAACCAACTTTAGTGATTACTTCGAACCGTGCCTTGGCAGAGCGCCTTATTCGGCGAGAACGTTGAGAGAGTTTAACGTTACAAATGGGGGGGTGGGGTTTGCTCGGTCTCTAATATCATCTACAATAGATATATACAAGATGGGATAAAGGTGCGGCTCCGCAATTGCTCGCTCACGCCGCTGCTTGCAGAAGGGCCTCCTGCTGAAAGCTCTACACAGAGATCCTTCAGAGGGCTTGCGGCCCAGATTTAGAATCATAACATTGGTCAAAAAAAAAATATCTTGGAATTAAGCCATCGATGATTTGATGCGCACGTTCGGTCATACCACAGATGCTGGAGCTTCACGCGTGAATTGTGGCCGCATTTTTTTGTTTTACGAACGGTTTAGTGAGACCTGAAAGCAAGCACAACTTGGATAGATTTACTTAAAAATTGGTGTGCTTCAAATAGTATCTTATTCACGTGCTGATAGGTCAGTTCATTCATTACACTGGTCAACAACAAAAAAACTTTTTTTCTGGCCTGGACTTTTGCAGCTGTTTTAGACTAACTTCAGGGTTCTGATTCCAAATCTGATCTCAGATTTGCTCTATCACATCTCATTTTTATGCTATCGGCATACCCCATTTTCATTGATTTTACCCGAAATTAACTCTGTCACTTATGATTGCAAGTTGTTGCGAGTCAGTGACTGCTTTAGTGTTAAAATATGGTGCTGTATTTTTAGGATAGTGTGGTTATAATATAATTTTATGTAGATCCACATTTATTGAAAATGCAATATTTGATATCTCAAAAACCTGATGTGATAGACAAAACTGATGCCAGATTTGGAATCAGCACCCCAAATTTACCTTAAAACCGTTGGAATACCTTATGCCAGAAAAAGTGTGTTGACCAATGTAATGTTTATTGAGACTGCAGGAGGAATCCGATGAGCTGTGAAGCTCTTTTCAAAGATGTCCATTACGGGCGGGTGAGCAAGCTACAACAGCAAACAATACAACAAAAACGATCGGGGTGCAAACTAGAGAAAATGGTAAGCAAGTCACAAAATAGACGTAAATAATAAATGAATAAATAATATACAGTAAAACCTTGGATTGCGAGCGTAATTCGTTCCAGAAGCGTGCTTGTAATCCAAAGCACTCGTATATCAGTTGTGATCACGTGACGCTCGGCAGACAAAGCGTATACGTACTACTCGTATTGCAAGACCTCGCTCGTTTATCAAATCAATATTTACTTTAAATTTTTGCTCGTCTTGCAAAACACTCGCAGACCAAGTTACTCGCAATCCAAGGTTTTATTGTAAGTCCGATTTATCAAGATTGGGCAAGGTAGCAAAAACAACAACAACAGCAACACATCAGTCCCAGACCACACCGAGATAACGCCACTGTCCCACCACACGATGAACTCACTGTGGCGAACCCATTTATTCTTCTGTGGAGTTAGAGGTGTGGGCGGATTTTAAGAAAGCCCGCGCTCAATGTTGCGACGGGCACCGCTGGCAGATCAAGTGAAACGGGTGGCCTCTGGAGCGCAAGTCCAGACGTGCGAACCCGGCGTACGCCACGGCAGCATTACCGATCGATAAAAAAAACCCAGAATAAACGTTTTTGGGTTAGATCGCATTATTTATAAATGTGTCGTAACCCTCCACCACCCGACACGGCCAATCAGCAAAAAAGTGTCACGTTGACAAAAGACAAATAGTTCACTACTTTAGCCCACCGGTGTGTTGAAGAGCGAATCCACAATATTTACAATTTTTAGTACTGTGATGTTTCGCTGGTAATTACATTCAGCATCAACGGGCAAGTCACCAGAATGACACTTTTTTGCCGATTGGCCGTGTCGGGTGGTGGAGGGTTACGACACATTTATAAATAACGCGATCTAACCCAAAAACGTTTATTATGAATAATATTGGTCGCGAAAGCCTGCTACGTGTTAAAAAAAAAAAAACAGATCACCAATGCATGGCGAGTCAATAATGGTTGTCCTATGGAATGACTGCTCTGAAACATACAAATGTGGAATGTCTACGGCTGGCTCAGGACAACCCAAAGCTTGTTGAAAGCATGGCAACTGTTTTGTTGACGTTGACTTTGAATGTGCCCATACTCAGTATTACATTTAAAATAACCGAGATCAACTCGATGTGCGTGGGTGACTCAGGGGTCGTTGGAGCGTTGAGCTGGCACCTATGGGTTGACGGGGGGGGGGGGGGGAGTGAAATCCCAGGCAGCTATCTGTGATTAAAACCGGGTTCCCGAGTGTAGTGAGATGATGTGTGTCTCAGCCCGGTCATTAAAACGATCGTACGAAAAACCCATCACATTAAATACTTTAATTAACTTAATTTGACTAAATTTCACCTCGCGATTCTGGTCACACGAGCGGGAATGAAATTTGTGGGGAAAAGGCAAAAAAAAAAGTCAGACCGTCTCGGGAATTGCGTGCTGCACATTTAAATATAAAATGACCCAATTCTCGCCGCACATTCTAGCGAGAAAACTCTGCGGGACGCGAGGAGAACTGAAGGTTGATACAGCGGCCGGGCTGCAAAACGAGCGATCCGAGCAACTGATGTATCACGTGGGGCTCCGTTGCAGGAGCCTCCTCGGGCGCAAAGGAGTATTTTATTCACACGGCCGCTTCTTAAGCGGAGGATCAATGTCGCAACAGTCCAACTGTGTCCTGATAACTTCCAGTGCTCAATGAGGGCTATTTGTCTTTACGCTCCTTAAACCAAACAAGGGCTTTTAAAAAAAGATCCCCTTTTCATACAATGAGGTTAACACGAACTCTTCTTTGGATGTAAAAAAAAAATGCTGCTTAACTCTCCATTGATATTTTTTTTTTCAATGTGACAAAAAGGGGGTAACTTTTTGGCTGCACTTGATAACATTGACAATCAGAATGTTAATCTCAAGTCGAAACTTGCCTAAGCATTTAAACGCGCTAAAGGTGGAATTCATTCCCATTGGTGAACATGAGCCAGGAGTGGAATTTACACATTTAAGAGAATCCTCTACTTACGAACATTTGACTTACGAACTTTAAGAGATATGAACAAACCTGCCCGTATGCCCAGTTGCCTGTTCAGACCGAGAGTCGTAAGTTCAACCGCCACGCAACAGATGGCGTTGGTGGCATTTACATCTGCAGAATGTGAAGAACCAGTGGCATCTACAGCTACAGAACGTGAAGAACCAGTGGCATCTACATCTACAGAACGTGAAGAACCAGTGGCATCTACAGCTACAGAACATGAAGAACCAGTGCATCTACATCTACATAACATGAAGAACCAGTGGCATCTACATTTGCAGAACGTGAAGAACCAGTGCCATCTACATCTGCAGAACGTGAAGAACCAGTGGCATCTACATCTGCAGAACACGAAGAACCAGTGGCATCTACAACTACAGGAGATTATGCAACGTTTAAAGCTATTCCCTGTGTTTAGTGTACATGCAGTTAAACATATTTGAAATCGACAGGAGTAAAGTTGGACTTACGAACAAATTGACTTACAAACAAACCTCTGGGGCCTAACTAGTTGGTAAGTAGAGAAGTCCCTGTACTATTATGGATGACATTCCACACACCCACCATTATTTATCACAACAGTGCCACCAATTCTCAAAAACCTGGGCCGGGTAATTTCCCAAGTGGGAATTGAACTCAAACTTTCTGACTGCGAGACAGAGTGCTCGACTGCAGTGCCAACTGGTTGTATAAACAATGATACCACCCACTTACGTTACATCCTTTCTCAATCCACTGCTACATGCAGGATTTTCTATGCCATATCAGCCTTTGAGGGGGTTGTTTGACTATGCTTCAAACATGGCTGATCAGAGCAAGTTGGTGAAGTAGCACAGTGGTGCTGGGGTTAGGGTCCCGGACCTGTTGAGGTATCACTCTTCACTCATCTTAGCTGTGGCCAGAAATCACAGTATGCCAGGTTCATAGCAAAGTGTATTATCCACTGCATCATTGCTCCACCCCATAAAGTATACACGATGCATTTTTTTTATTTAAAGCTTTCGTGACTGCACACATAGAAGGGAAATATTGTTTTATATAATTATTATTTTATTATTTCCCTTCTACGTGACTTTACCGAAAGAACCAAGAATATACAAGATGCAATCAAAGAGTTATTCATTTCCACTGCACTTCAATACTCAAACAACAAAGGTGAACCTTGCAAAACTTTAATCGAACGCATCGATTGTTCTATCAGGTCGTCAAATAGATACACTGCACTCAACTTGGGCAAGCTTTGTATGGGAATTGTGAGAATTCAGGCGAACAATGCGGGCCAGTGCTCCTGGGGAGACGATGCACGGCAGGAGGCTCTCTCTCCGAGTAATAATGGGAGCTCATATCGCTTGCAACGGTTGTCGTTAAGCATTAGTCACGTCCCGATTAAACGACAGAGCGCTGCAACGACAATTGCGACGCCGTACAGAGAGGCCAACGTGGTGATTTTTTCTCTCCCTTTTACCGCAGCCTGCAATGCGCGGTATGCGACCTGTGCGATACGCCGCCGCGCTGCAATTACACCGCCCATTCGCGTTGTGCAGTAACCAAAGTCCCCCCCCCCAAACCCAGTTGTGCACATCGGCCTGGAGAGATGTGTATCGTATACACTGCAAAGTGACAGCACAATGTTATTGTAACAAACCGCCGCTCCCGCGATATTGCCACGTGCACAATGGTGCCAAGTTTTGTTCTTACACCGACTGGCGAAAGTCAGTAAAAATTGTGTCTGATTCTGGAGCACTTAAGCTAGATACTCCCACGCCGGGTACACGCAGGGAGGTCCTAGGTTCGATCCCGGATCCCTGACGATGCCTGTTGTACAGGGTGCTTAAAAAAAATGTGAACGCTTCTAATAATTTGCAACAATATCACAAGAAATGTGCTTCCGGGCTCTGGAGACCACCTGGAGAAGATTCCAGGCACGTGTTGACAATGATGGCGAACAAGTGGGAGACTCTTTGACTTTTGAAGCTATTAACATTACATTTGTTATCATGTTACAGTGTAGTATCCGTTATTTTTTCCATTAAAAACGATAGTCCCACTTAAGTGTTAACATTTATTTGAAGCACCTTGTATACAGGGTGTTTCAAAAATTGGACCCGATTTTAAATCGCTATATCTCTGCAACCACGAACTGCCCATTAATGAAACTCTTACCACTTGAAAGGGCGGGGCATAGAGAGGGCGGGGCATAGAGAGGGCGGGGCATATCGTTTCAAATGATTACTGAATGATTACTGCTTGATGCCTCTCCCAGCGTACAAACAGCCCCGAGCCTCAGTCATTCACAAGACACACTGCCTCAACGTTGGATAGGTCGCACGGGACCCCAAGACTTGGTGCTACACCCTTGGCCCCCAAGATCCCCAGACATCACCACACCCTGCGACATTTTCTTGTGGGGATACGTCAAAGACCGTGTTTTTGTGCCACCATTCGCGACTAATCTGGATGACCTCAAAAACAGAATCACGGCAGCGGTGACTTCAGTGGAAGAAGACACTTTGAAGGGCATTTGGGACGAATTCAACTATCGTCTCGATGTTGTCTGTACAGCAGGTGAAGGGCACATAAAGCATTTATAAAATGGTTAGTAAAACGTGATAACTCATTAAACCGTTTGTAACTTTTTGTGTAATTGTAACATGTTGCCATCGTGAATTATACTGCTTTGAAATTGGGTTCATGTTTTCAAAACACCCTGTATTTGGAGTCCGTGTGTTCTCTCTCCCCCCGCGTTGGTGGCGTGGATTGTTCTCTGTGTCCTCCATTTTTTTTATTTGGCTACTGCTGCTGCTCTAAATTCCCACGTGTGATGATATAGCTACTGCGATGAGTTATCACGTGTGGCCAGGTCGCCTCTGAAAAAATAACTAATAGCTCCGTGGGTTCTAGCTGTTAAACAAAATAGTTTAGTTTATATACACGCAGCAATTTAGATCATTAATTAAGACTGAATGCAGAGCCGAGTAATTTTCAGTGTTTTGCCCATGCATTGGAGGGTAGTACGTAAGTTTGAGCGCCTGAAAATGTACGGCTGGGACCTTATTAGCGAACACGCGGGGAAAAGGACGGCAAAGACAAAAACACAAAGCGCAGTTCAAAAGAAATTAGTTGCTTTTTGCGCTTAGTTTGTTGTCCTTCACCCGCACCTCCGATGAGCACAGTTGACTACGTACTGTGACAAAGAAGTTCAACATACATATATACATTCTGAAAAAGAGCTGTAGAGCACAGTGGGCCTTACCTGCTGAAATAAATCTTCTTGGTTCTTTCGGTAAAGTCACGTAGAAGGGAAGTAATAAAATAATAAAAATAAAACATAATAAAATAATATATTATTATTTCATTTTATTATGTTTTATTTTTATTATTTTATTACTTCCCTTCTACGTGACTTTACCGAAAGAACCAAGAAGATGAATCCCTGCAGTCACGAAAGCTTTAAATCGAAATTTAACTACTGAAATAAAAATTCGGCAAAAATAGGTAAACTTCATTCAGAGAGAATAACATGACTTGTGTTGAATCGTTTTCAAGAGAAAGGCGGTGCGGCAGAACGTAAATACGAGCACCAACATCACAGTGCTTCATTGTGCTTACTCAGGTTACTATGGCGACAGACATCTGCACTGTGGGTTCAGAGCCATTGGCTAGCGTGACAAACACCGCAGGTAGGAAAGACGTTTTTTTGCAAGGTGCGCGGACGACAACAACAACAACAACAAACGAAACGATGCCATTACGCCTGCGGTTTCCTTGGTAGCAGGATGAGGCACGAAAGCTATCGATACAGCTGGTGGTTTGCTTTGACAGGGCGTTGTTAAAAATAGCTTTGAGAAAACTCGCTTTCACGTAAATTGGCCAAAAAAACGGGATCGGGTAATTGGTGGCCGTGTCTGGACGAGCGAGGGCCAAAACTACCGTTTTTTGTCTCAGCCAAGCTCCTGTGCGGTTTCCAAAGCAGAATCGACAGAGTCGGGCTGAAGCCTGCATCGATATTTCACGGCCAGAAACACCGGTGCAAATGGCACGGAATGGCTGGTTTGAATCGGATCCATATTATATCCCCCGTGGCGGTGGATACGTGAATAAGTAAAGAAATTAATAGAAAAGTCTACAAATGTCTACGGCAGTTTAAGGAACGGGTAACTTTATCATCGGTGTAAACATGTGCCCTCCCAATGGACGGAATGTCTGGGTTCGTGGTGCTGTACTGGGCTCAGTTGACAAAAAAAAATTGTATCGTGCTATGGAAATGAATAATGACTGCGATTCAAAAATGGGACAGTTATAAAGTCTCTAACTCTGCTCGTTAATTTGCCTTGGACAAGCGTTGCAGCATCGTCAGGAACACAGAATACTTGGCACATGAAACTAAACATCAATATTTATAGCAAGGGCACAGTTTAAACTTGGCCTATGTGCATTCTGAATGCACGTAACTTTGTATATACGAAGCAATTTAAGATACGTACACGTACAGCTCTTTCATCAATCCACTGCTGGATGAGACTACCAACACCCCATCCTCTGCCATTAAGATGATGGGGGTTGTTGAACTGTACATCACCACACTGGTAAAGTTATACAAATGTTTATTCTACCAGGTAAGGCCCACTAAGCTATGTAGCTTTTTTTCAGAAGCAACCTGGCCACGAACGATAGCTCAACGAAGTGGCTGATCACGTGGACATTTATAGCAGCCAAACACTCTAAACGCGTGATGTCGATTCTAATGTGGAGGTGGAAAAACCGGGGGACTCGAAGAAAAAAATCCACGCGACCATGGCGGACAGAGAGAGAGACACACCACAAACTCCAAATATACAGCAGGCGTCGGGGGGGGGCGGGCCGGGGATTGAACCCCACGACCTCCTGCATACCCGGTGAGGTAGTTAACATCGCTCCACCGCGTCGCACCAAACAACATGAGGGCAACAGACTCGCTTCAAAGCCACTCCGTCCTTGGAGTGGCGAGCGGTGCGGTGTCTCTCCGCCAGTCGTCCGGAGCTCACTCGGCTCGTGGCTATCACCTTGGGGCCCACCGCACCTCCGAAGAGTGTCAACAAAGACTGTCAAACACTTATTGTCTGAGCAGCGCACAGATTCAAACTAGATTCGAAGCTTTCGTGACTGCAGGAATTACTCTTTGGTTCTTTCGGTAAAGTCACGTTAGAAGAAATAAAATAAAATAATAATTCATCTGTACCTGATGATGGTCGTATTCTATTATTATTTTATTTCTTTCCATGTGACTTTACCGAAAGAACCAAAGAGCATACAGATTATGTTCAAATTAACTAATAAACTAGCAAGTGTCCCTCAGAGTCTTTGGAATAATGGTGCATTATAAACAGAAACTCTTTTATTATGATTGTTTACAGCGGTCGGTGCATTGGGGACAAAAAAAAAGATAACGACTGGCCGCGGGCAGGTACGTGCGACGCGTGAAACACGGCCGGAACGGAGTGGGGTCAGTCGGCGTTATTCCCAAAGTGCTCTGCGGGGTCACGGAGGCCGAGCTCCACGTCGTCCCGCACGGACAGCGGTGCTCGCAGTCCGCCACGAGCGGCTCGCTTGGGACGTTTTGCAATGGCGTCCTCTGGTCTAACACCGTTCGAGACGAGGCGTCAAAAGAAAGCGGTCTCTGGTGTGGAGCAATCAGTTTCAAAGACAATGCATATGTTATCAGAGTATATATTTCGATTTAAAGCTTTCGTGACTGCAGGGATTCATCTTCTGCATTTCCCATAAATATGCTAAATTCCTCTTGATATGCAAATGCATTTGTCAAGGCGCTCTTCCCTCTCCAACCCAGCTTAAATATACGCTGCCAAGCGTGGTGGTGTTCATTCAGACGCTGTCTTTCCGACAGAGCTGTTCTTCACCTGAGGACGGCTGCTTGCGTTGTGGCCGAAACGTCATGAGAATTATTTTATCATGTTTTATTTTTATTATTTCCCTTCTATGTGACTTTACCGAAAGAACCAAGAAGATTATCAGAGTATTTTTTTGTTTGCATTTTCACCACAAGCATTGTGGTTAATGCAGACATGATTCCTCGTAAAAGGTTTCAGTTTGGTGTTTGAACGACTTAACACAGCTGTTTTGTTGCCATAAAAAAGGGGAAAAACTTATTCTCAAATTTTGTTCCTGGCAACGATGGTCCCATGACGTATTTAGTTTTTTGCGTAACCTGGGATGCCACTCGGATCTTGCGAGCCCGTAATCTCCGCTGGCAGGACTGTACCCTCGTGTGAAACGCGTCAACGTCGTCCATCGCCTTTGCGCCGCACGGGAAATCATGCAAGTGGCAAGTGCGCGGTTTTATTACATTTAGCCAAATTATTTCGCGATTTTGTAAACGAATAACTCCGCGTTATGCAATTGTTTATATTCTGCCTATAATTTTGTTTCAAATTTATAACAGCAAAACACAATTCCAATTTCTCGACCGATAATTACGTAACACTATTTTTTTCGACTAAAATGGTAATCATGTTTGTTTCAGTCAATGATTTAACAAGTAAATATTTGGGCTGTGCTTATGCAAATGTACATATTTATTCAGCTCTCCTTTATTTACGCTCTGTTCCTCCATCGACACCATGCTATCATCCAGTGCTGTATGTCGTGCGCCTCCACAATCACCGCTGCGTCGGTTTTATGTGGTCGTGCTTTACAGGGCCTTTACCCGTTGTGTTCATGGGTCATACCGCCACGCGTTGTGTTCATGGGTCATACCACGCGTTGTGTTCATGGGTCGTACCACACGTTGTGTCCGTGGGTCGTACAACGCGTTGTTTGACGCCTGTGCTACTCCCCGTAGGAGCTGAGTATTTTATAGTCAGTCAGCAGAGCGAAGTGCCGGTCGTCGTGCCAAACAGCACACGTTACATCCCGCAAAAACCCATTATTATACAATGTTATGTTTTGAAAGGTATATTTAGTATCGACTTTAGTACAGCTCTCCGATGTGTTTTTGCAACGATACAGCGCGTGCTGTTTTACAGTCTTCTTCTTCGTATGGCTGATGTTGATGTGGAGAGCAGCAATAATAATTTTAGCTTGAGGTGGTCGAGCCAAACAATTGTACTGCACAAGTCGCGGAGCGGTGTTTCACGGCTGTTCATGATGACACCTCCCCCGCTCCTTCGCATTTGCGAATCAGGCAACCCGAGTCGTTCTATTATACACGCTATGTTCTGGGTGTCCACCATCGCGGGCCATCGATGGGGCACATCCGCACGTGACCAAAGCAAAAAAAAAAAACTAAACGAAGGCCGGCTCAATAAGACAAAAAGCAGGACGAAGTACGCTTATATGCCTCAAAATGCAAGCAAGCTCAAGGACAGCAGTTGTCGTGATTTTTTGAGAGGACGGATCATTGTCCTTCTGACATGCCAACCCGCTATCGTCTCCCGAGGCCACGGCTCAGACATGGCGTACCGCCTTTCACGTCAACTGCAAACGTAAAGCTCATTGACCAGACGTCTCGGTGTGCGCGTGTGCGTGTGTGTGCGCGCGTGTGTGTAATCCTCTCAAATGTGTTGGTGAGCGGTAGTATAGTGGCGGTTAACGCGCTGCGCTACGAACCTGACAACCCGGATTCAATTCCCGCTCATGGCCACCGACACCAGTGACTTATCTGAACTGGTCCTCGGCCTCCCCTAGGTCGACTCAGCCTAAAATAAGTACCTGGTGCAGTGTGTAAACATCGCCACTGGGGAGACAAAGGCGGCCGGGACGTGGTCTTGGCCACTCACCCCCTTGTGTGCCGTGACGCATCTTCATAGGTGCTACTCACCAACAGCACTTGCCCCAACAGCCTGTTAATGCTTTCTGGGGGGGATCTTTGTCTTTGTGATCCCCTCAAATACAAGTAAATGTTCAGCAAAGCACGTGTTTTCTTACCATCATCTTCCAGCTCTTCCCTCGGTTTCAGCGAGCTCGCTATCTGCTGCTCCAGAGAGACAGGTCCTTTTGGATTATGACTACAGAGAGAAGGGGGGGGGGGGGAGACAAATCCAGAACGGAGGCATCAGGCCACTGCATTATTGAACAGAGGCTTCGCGAAATAATAAATAAATACATAAGCAAAGCCTTGCGTTAGTGTCAAAGCGTTTTCGCCGCGTGCAAAAAAAAACCTTTCTGAACGCGACCAGGACAAGCACACATGCGACTGAACAGACGGGCACATATCCGACTTAAGTCCACCGTTACACGTAGGGTACTTGGCAAAACGCCATGTGTTGTGTGTGTCTCTACCAATATGAAAGCACGAAGATAATTCAGCTGTCATGGTTTTCGGGGGTGCGTGCCTGTGGTACGTGCGTGCGTGTGTGCAGTCGTGAGCGCGTGTTTCAAGTGTGCGGAAACGTGAGCGACAATTTGTAATCGGGTGCCATGGTGGCGAGATGTTAACCACCTCGCCTGGTGTGCAAGAGGTCGTGAGCTGGATCCCGACCCCGATGCCTGCGGCATATTTGGAGTTTGCATGTTCTCGTTAAGGTCGCGTGGATTTTTCTCGCGCCCCTCTGGTTTTTCCTTCCACATTTAGAATCGAAATGTGTTTCGGGTATTTGGCTGCAATACATTCACACGTGATAAGCCACTTCCTTGAGTGATCATTTGTGGCCTGATCGCTTCTGAAAAAGAGCTATATAGCCCAGTGGGTATTACATGCATATGTCAGCTGTTATTTCAACTCTGTGTCTCCATGTCTCTCTCTTAGATCTCTCATGCTCACATGTCCGTTGAATTGCACTCTCGTGCCTTCGGATTGCCCTCTCATGCTCACATGTCTTTTGTATTGCACTCTCAAACTCACAGGCCCTTCGGATTACACCCGTTGGGTTGCACTCCCTCGTCGAGGAGGCCGCTCTTCTTCACCTTCTTTTCTACAGTTACATGCCAATCTCTCACATTAACATCACGCTAATCTCTCACATTAACATAGCCACTTCCGTGCCTTCTAATTTCTCACATTAACATCACGCTAATCTCTCACATTAACATAGCCACTTCCGTGCCCTCGAATTTCTCACATTAACATCATGCTAATCTCTCACATTAACACTGCCACTTCCGTACCCTCTAATTTCTCACATTAACATCATGATAATCTCTCGCATTAACATAGCCACTTCCGTGCCATCGTCGAGGAGGCCGCTCTCCTATCTTACAGTTACACGCTAATTTCTCACATTAACATCACTAGCCCCGGCCACCTCTTTATAACCCTTGAGCTACACCCATTTCAAACATTTTTAAACAGTCTGCCTCAGCAGCAGACCATGCTTTCCCACCTGATGATAGACGCTTGTGTTGCGCCCGAAACGTCGTGATTTATTTTATTTTATACCGACGTGACTTTACCGAAAGAACCAAAGAGTTTGGTTATAAATAGTTAGTTTGTTTATGATGAAAATAAAAAGAATAGGCTTGACCATTTTTGGCAATAAAACAGGTGTTAAGATGGTCAAACACAAAATAGATACCTTTTGCAAGACATGAAGTCTGCATTAATCCTACATACATACAAACAAGCCTGCTCCAATAACTATATAACATATGCATTGTTTTTGAAACTGCATTGTCTTTGGCCAGATCGCGTATGAAAAAGTCGGGCCTTACCTGGTAAAATAAAAAATGTATAGTTTTAAAAGTTTTAATCGAATGGAGCCAAGCTTGGGGAACAGTGGAGTGAGAGAGATGACGAGTCCAAGGCACTCGAGGCAGAGGAAGCGCCAACCCTGTATCTATATGTATATAAAAGGGAAATGTGTGAATATGTGTACTCTTAGGTTGAATATGTGTGTCTGTTCGAAATGTTTAGCATACTTCCCGACATGCAACAAACTTGAAATTTAGCATGTGGGTAGTTTCCAGACTGTACACAATGCAAAAAGTATAAAATTAGACTTTTGTATTATGGGAGGGGGGGGCACAATAATGCAGATATTGCACGGCAAGTGAGCGGCGACGTCACATCTGTGATGTCACCGGCACGCGGCAGCGTCACGCAGTGTGCCTGCTGACGTCACGCATCCCCCCCCCACCCTCCTCGCCGGCCGTGTGTTAATCCAAGACAAGAATCCAAGTCCTGGGCGAAGCCGGGTAAGTAAAGCTAGTACCTGATAAAAACACATCGCTTGCGCGCGTATGGAGAAAAAAATATGCAATTCCCACATCGCATTTTCTATATATGATGACACAATTCCCAGAGTTCTGTGGTCGTTATGTCTGTCAGAGATTGAATGAGCAATAGGCGTGATTTCATAGCGCACGTTCGTAGAAAATTTGCTGCGGGCAATAAAGCTCGAGTGAAGCAGGCAAGGCGTGTGACGATCTCCCAACGGACAAAATATGAAAACTGTGAAGTTTAAACGGGCGACCGATGTGAAGCTATAAATTTCCGCGCGTGCAGAAAACCAGCGTTCACATCCACGCTCCTCTTAGTCAATCCACTGCTGGATGAGGGCCCCGCCATGCCTCTATCCAGGCTCGAGCCGGCTTAGCTTTCCGAGATCTGGCGAGATCGGGTATATGTTGGGCGATTTGGTCGTACGCAAAAACAAACAATGAATCGACGAATACAATCGCATTTTCACGGTGCAACCAACGTTCCTGGCAAAATTGTGGACGTGGCGTAAATTATTTGAACGAATACTGTCTGCTATGATACGCAAATTCATATGGGCGACTGTAATGAACTTTAAAAAATATTAATTAGAAATAAGGGCTTTTAACACACCCTTCTAACGACAATGCATTTCGATCTTCATGGAGACATGACAGAGAGAGTGGAGATGCGATAGAGGCATGACGCTCGCCTCTCCTGGTTCGAGAGACGACCGGCTAGACATGGGCAAGGAGCCGCCTGAGGCATGTCGGAGGTTGTGAGATAGAATGAATGCACCATAGGAGCGAGCTGGTTTCAGAAAAATCGTGCATCTGCCATTGACCACATGCGCACTGTCGATCTTATTGCAGGAAAGACAAATGAATGGCGTAACGCCATTGTGCCTGGCTTTTGCAGAATGTGAAAAGGAATTTGGCTCCGTGGAAACTGATTCGGTCATCCAAGCTTTTCTGCAGACAAAGGCAGGCGTTAAGCAAACACACATGGAAATCATTAGGGTGGAACAACTGCACTGAGGTTGCACAGGGGAATAACGAAAGACAAATCCGACTAAGAGTCGGGCAAAGAGATGCACTCTGACCAAAGTGATTCACAGTGGCCCCGGAAAGATATCTGCTGAATTTTGAATAACACCAGCAAAAAATAACAACAACAGAGGCAGCAACAGGAACAATAATTAGAATCACAAAATGGCCAATAAAAGTAGGCTCACGACCTGCATTCCCTTTATTGCAAGGGTTTACCAATTATTATGCACGGGCGTTAGATCTGGGCGATGCAGAGAGCACTCGTAGAATGGCACACACACATTGCAAGGCAGTTTCCTACTTGCTGTACTGCCAACGTAGGCAGTACAAGCAGGTGGTCTCCGCTTGATCCATCAAAGGGCGTTCGAAGCACAGTATTTGATATCGCACACATTGCATGGTTGCTCTCAAGAGGGAAGTTAACACATTTATTAGATACGTAAAAAAAATACCAATTGAATTTTTTTCATGGTTATTCACAATTCTCCCCCAATGCTATTAATACGGTCATAACACTGCAATCTCAGAAATTGGTTTTAAAGTCTTGTTGTACAAAGTATAAACAATAAACCGCAGCCTGGTGGCAAATGTATGGTTGCATTTACTGGTATTAAATTGCCAAGGGCCAGATGAAATAAAAATGACAAACAATATATATTGATATTCAGGCAACTGACCATAGTACTGGCTATTCCAGACGTAATTGGAGCTGCTGCAATTTTATAATACTGGTTAATGCACCTGTTGCATATACAATATTCCAACGTAAAACATGCAATGAAAAGTGAACAATGTGCAACTTAGCGTGGTGAGATGCATGCTTCGAATTTTATTGAGAGACAGAAAAAAGAAACACATGGATTTGGCTTGCCATCGAACAAAGACGGTCACCGCATCATGCACTTTCAGATGCGCGTCCACGGCCGTCTGGAACGCTCTTCCTTTGCTATATTTGGAAGACACCGGAGCTATGCCCTTTTAAATCTCGATTGAAAACTAATATCTTTAAAACTGCTTTCCATGTTTAGTTTGTTGTCCTTGCCCCGGACCTCCGATTAGCACGGTTGGCTACGTATGGTGGAAAAGAAGTTCAACACGCATATATTAGAACACAACAGGTTAAAGATTTGCATTCGACTGTTAAGAAAAAATAAGTGAGGCTTGGGCAGGGCAGGCCACTCGTGATGACGGCCAAAGGTCAAGATTAACGACGGAGCAGTAGTCGAGCGTAGGAATGCTCCAGAGAGGACATACACCCGGGAGATGGAGCAGTGAAATCCGTTCGTGTGCAGGTGCGAGACGAACTCTTACATCGCACGCCCATGATAGAAACAGCTTAAACCTTTCCTGTTCTAAGACGGCTGCAGGTTGCAGGGTGGGTGTTCCGTTCACTGCTGAATCTTGGAACGCGCAAGCGGGTCAGCGTTAATTTTATTCAGAGAGGCGTGGTAGCGCCGTTGTTTTTAAAGACATTGTTACTCACCGTAGAGAACCGCAGCGACACAACCGCACTCTCCGATAGCTGGCGCCAAACTGTGCACACACGCCCTCCCGCATGGCCTTGTGGGAGCCTCGGTACCGAAAAAGTGTTTTTTTTCCTTCCGGTTCCGTTCCCATGACGTACACATACGTACATCATGGGAATTGGGTTAAGGAGACCATCCAGCAGTGAATTAATCATGGCTAATGAGGATGATGATTAGAGAGAGGGGGTCAAGTTACCGCTCTGTGCTGTGAACCCAGCGTCCAGAGTTCGATCCTGGACACGGCTCACATCAGTGGCGAGTGACATCTTAACAGATCACTGAGTCTCCCATTTCATCACCACCCCCGCAACCACCGGCATGGTAGCGTTCCGTCAGACACCCCTCATTACTGACAAAGCGTGGCTGACAAAGCGTGGGAAGGCCTTCATCCATGGCGGTAAATTGTTAAATTATTTACTTTTTTTGGCTTTATTTTGGGGGAATTTTATTTTGGACAAAGACAAAGCAAAGCTCCCCTGTATAGCCTGAACAAACTGTTGGGGCAGGCACGGCCCACAAGGGGGTGGGGTGGCCAGCACCACGCCCGGCCACATTTGTCTTTCCCAGTTGCGATGTTTACACATCACAATAGGTACTCATTTGAGGCTGAGTTAACCTAGGGGAGGCCCAGGACCGGTTCAGATATTCATCACTGGTGTTGGCCGTGAGCAGGAATCGAACCCGGGTCGTCAGGTTCGTAGTGTAGCGCACTAACCAGTACACTACCGCTCCCCACTTATATATTTGGGACAAAAGACAAAAAAACACAAACATGGGCATTCGTTCGAATCCCCACACTTTCTTTAAAATGATGATAAAACACATCACAAAAACAGGAGAGTGCACACACGTGCAGGCTGAAAATAGTTTTAAGGACAAGCGAAAAAAGGTGCGCTGCTCACACAACGGGGAGGAAAGAACGACTCCCAGGATGCTTTGCATGCATGTCACGTGACCACCACATTACAGGCACAATGCTCTCAGCCTTGTCGATGATGTGGCGTAGTTGTCGCACATCACGAGTGCGTGTTTGTGAGAAGAACATTGGATGTTTTTCTTTCTACATGGTCAGTGTCAGGCTTGTTGTTGCGACCGAAACGTCGTGATCTATTATTTTTTCTACCCACGTGACTTTACCGAAAGAACCAAAGAGTATGGATTCCTGCAGTCACGAAAGCTTCAAATCAAGATTAAATACAATTACTTTGACAAGTTTCTGTAAGAACGACTGACCGGCAGACGGGGATTAAATCACACCTCCTATTAGCACGGTTGGCTATGTACGATGCAAAGAAGTTCAACATACAAACACAAACACAAATCGTCAACTTTGTAGACGTGAGTGCAGGGACTGGTACGTTCACCGCTCGCCTTTCCAGCTGCCTGAATGCTGGCAACCGCTTCGTAAACCAGTGTATAGTCTGTGCTCCTTCAATGAAGGAAGAGCAAGACCACACGAACACCCAACCTGAAGCCCTCTCGTGCCTTGCAGACCTCGACATTCACCCCCTGAATGTATCGCCACGCACCACAAATATTCGTGACACTCGCCATCAAGCTACGTCACGGCCGCAGCATTGTCCCGGCGGCAGAGGTCGCAAACGGGTTTTGATTCCGTACCCGTACCCGGCCGCACCAGGGTCGCAAATGGGCACCCGTACCCTACCCGATACCCGGCTACCTGTACCCGGCCGGGTACGGGTAGGGTACGGGTATCGGGTACCCGATTGCGACCTCTGGGATGAAGCCATGTTGCAGGCGCGGATGGGTTGATTCTAGGAACTTGAATTGTGAGAAGAGACAAGACGTTGGGAAATGAGTGACAAACGGTGACTCACCAGTGACTCACGGCCTACCCGTACCCGGCCGCACCAGGGTCGCAAACGGGTACCCGTACTCGGCCGGGTACGGGTAGCCGGGTATCGGGTAGGGTACGGGTATCGGGTACCCGGTTGCGACCTCTGCCTGGTGGCCTGCTACTTGCGACGGAGGGGGGGGGGGGGGGCATCCACTTACTTTCTAAGGAAGCTGTCGGCCGAGATTACAGACGAGTAGTCGGGGAAGTGTGGCAACCCCGTCGGCATTCCCCCGAAGTCTTGGCTCGCGGGGCCTGGCGAGGAGTCGACGTCTTCGGGGGGACTGGCTGGGATGTCGGGGAGCGAATGCTGATGGTGATGATGCTGCTGCTGCACCAGCCGACACTGCAGCGAGGACGGATGCATGTAATCTGTAGGCGGCAACAACCGCAGGGTCATGAACGGGCACCGGGTCTCGCGGTACGACAGCGGGCATCACCGCGGGGTCATGAACGGGCACCGGGTCTCGCGGTACGGTACGACAGCGGGCATCAACCCCTGCGGGCGGGGGGGGGGGGGGGACTGCTACAGAGCTCTATTGCGAGTACATTGTTGCCCACAAGTCTGAGGACAACAACAACGACAGCGGAGGTTTTCGCGCTCGTGCTTAACGTTAAAATGTAGAATTCGAAATCTTGCCTTGAGAAAAATAAACACATTCGAGGCGTGTGTGTGTGTGTCTTTGTTTGTGTTCGGGCACGGTGCTGGCTACCCATCCCCTCGTGTACCCTTCCTGCTTTCGTAGGTGCTCACGAACAGCACTTGCCCCAAGAATCTTTTTGGTTTTGTATTTTTGTGGGGAGCGGTAGTGCAACGGTTAGCGTGCTGCGCTACGAACTCGGCACCCCGAGTTCGATTCCCACGCACAGACAATAACAGTGGTGATTATCTGAACCGGTCCTGTACCAAGTATGATGTGTAAACATCGCCACTGGGGAGACAAAGACAGCCGAGCGTGGTTTTGGCCATCCACACCCTCGTGTGCCGTGCCGGCCTTTATAGGTACTCACTAATAGCACTTGCTCCAACAGTCTGGTATGGCTATATGGGGGATCTTTGTTTGTTTGTGTGTGTCAGCACGTGACGGGCAGTGGTGGAGTGGTGCAGTGGTTAGCATGCTACACCACGAACCCGGCAGCCCGAGTGAAAACTTGCGGCTACGACCGAGATCAGTGGCGGGTTGCATCTGAACGAGTCGTGAGTCTCAGCTAGATCGACCTCAGACTTAAATGAGTACCTGGTATCATCATAAGCACTGGGGGCATGGTGCATGCCATTTAAGCTGCAGACTGGTCATAAGCAGTGCAAATGTGTGCCTCGAGCAGTGGTTCTTAACCTGGGGTGCACGCACCCCATGGGGGGGAGGTGCGAGATGCCCTTTCTGAGGTTGCGAGACACGGCCAGATTTCTTTAGAAGGCAAATAATCGAAAACACAAATCAAGCACGGGCCCGTAAGTATTTTTTAACATTATAATTTTTTTAACGATTGAGAATGCTGCCGTAAAGGTTAAGAACAACTCTACGAGAGGTATAACGGTGCATCAATGTATTGTGTTCATGATACACGCAACAAATTTCGCGAGTAGGAATCGACGTCTTTTTGCATGTTGCACGTCGTGGATTCATATAAACCCAGAAAGCAGAGGTGCTACCGTTTGCCAACGACCAAAACATTTAAAAAATACATTCCTGAACGAAGGCAATTCATCAAATCGTTTGGGGATCTAATCCTTAAAGGCCTACGTGTCACCCGACACTTTTGCTGCAGTTGGTCCTGTTACGCTTAGGCATCCGTCTTTAATTAAACATCACGAATGCTTCTCCAACAGCTCTGCTCGGAATCTGTTGCAGCTGTTATTGGTTATCTTTCTGCAGTGCTCGGTATATGTCGGCGCATCGGGGACGAACAACGCTTAGGTGTAAATGAGGCTGTATGTCATCGGAGGTGACATTTTACGCGGACAAAAAAAACAACAACCCTGGCATGCCGAATAAAACGGCAAGTGAAAAGTCAATTTAATTGTGACTGGTGGCGCCAAATGACTCGCGCTGATTTACAGAACGGTGTAATATTTTAAAACGTCTCTCAGCAGCGCGACTCTTCGGTCGAGGGGGGAGAGTTCAAGCCGGCTGGCGCGAGTGGCGGGGGAAGCGGACGTCGCGATTGCACTTGACAACAAAATATGACGCCGAAATTGACTTGAAGAAGCTTCCGCACTCAAAACGAAGTGTTCACTCGGCCAACACGCAAGCGAGCCTCTCTGCCCAGGACATTATAGATTGAGACACTCGTGCTAACACCGTGATACTGACCTTTGTTGCCAAAAGCTTCACCTAAGCTAGCACATATATATATACATGCTTTACAGGTCTTTTCCCATACTCTTTGGTTCTTTCGGTAAAGTCACGTAGGTGAAAATTTTAAAAAAATTGAAATAATCTAATTAAATCACGACGTTTCGGAAGCAACACAAGCTTCCGTCATCAGGTGGGACAACCACAGCAAAAAAAAATACAAAATTACTGTAGTGGGCAAAGAGAGCTGTTAGTGACAAGCGATTATATAAGGTAAGAGAGGGGGGTAAGAGCCAAGGAGGAGAGATGCAGGGGGCGGGGGGTGTGGAGTAGGGGGGGGGAAGCTCCTGTAGAGACACGGCTGGTGCGAACACAATGCTCGAGTTGGGCAATGTTTTGTTATTTTTGCTGCGGTTGTCCCACCTGATGACGGAAGCTTGTGTTGCTTCCGAAACGTCGTGATTTAATTTGATTATTTTTATTTTCATTCTTATTTTTATTTTTTTTACCTACGTGACTTTACCGAAATAACCAAATAGTATGGATCCTTGCAGCCACGAAAACTTCAAATCTAGAATTAAGTCTATTTCCATCAAGCCTGGGAACCGTTCGTTCGGCAACACTCATTCAAATATCTTACAGACTATCTCAAATATATACGTCATATTCCATAACGGGGGAGGAGGAGGCGGTGGATAGGGTTCATGGTGGTGTAGTTGTTGATGCACTGCGCTTTAAACCGCGGCGACCTGGGTTCAAATCCGGGCCACAGCTAATATCGGTGGTGGGTGAAAACTGAATTGGTCTTCACTAACCTGCACTGACCAGCCTGGTAAAGTATGGTGAAGTATGGTGAAGCAACCTGCACGGCCAACATGTCATGGGGAAGGCTTCGTTTAACAGAAGATCACCACAACGCTGTAAGTATATATGAATCAAAGAACAAACTAAAAATATTGTGGAATTTAATACATTCCGGATGACTTGACGATAATGCCAAGTGAGAGAGAAAACAATCTTGAATATTAACGCTTCAGGGATGATTGAAGCATTGGCAAGCTTAGCGAACTCATACGAGCGCTTTTGGAAACGGTGAGATTTTTAAAACGTGGCCTTTGACCTGTGACCTCAGGCAAAGCACTGCGGTCAGACAGCGCCGTTTAATTCACGTCAAGGTCGGCCAAATGGCGTGTAAGATATCGATCGAGGCAGCAGAAAAGGTGCATTAATAGCACCGACTTTATCCTTCAACGTGAGAAACTACGCGTTTTGTCTACGGATTTTCACACAGCACTGCTTTAGTTGTATATTCTTTATAAATGTTATCCAGTACATGACGATCCATTTATAGATACCCCAGTGATTCATAATATCCCTCTTTTGTACTTCTCTTCTCATCCACTGGCTCTCAACGAAGATCAGAGTTTCACAATGCCCGAGTATGAACACAGAGTATGTCCTTTTTTTGTTACATTTGTAAAAAAAAAAAAAGTATTTGTTTTACGTGGATATTCGTATCGCATTATCTTTTGGGGGTAACACTGACAAAGCAATTTTGCTTTGCTGCACAGGGGCGATCCATTTGTAGATACCCCGTCCATTTTTTCCAACGTACGACCGAATTTTCTTCTCAACAGACGATCGAACGCTGCGAACGTGACGGCTCCGTCCGTATCTTACGGTGGCAGAAGATGAAGCAAGTGTAATGAGATTGGTGGTATAACACAAACATTGCTCTATAATTCCCACCCCCCCCCCCCAATTACTTTAGTATTAGTGTGGGTATCCGAAAAGGATTACATACTTTGCAGACTGAGTGGACCTGCGTGCTAAAAAAAAACCCACAACTCTTTGACATTTTTGCCAGCATATCACAGTGTTGCATGTCGATGTTCACCCGAGTAATATTTTTTCAACGAGTTAAATAATGCATGTTTGGTTTCACGCAATTGCATTGTAGTGTGCGTATTTAGGGTAAGATTAATATATAGTTAATTAAACAACTCCTGCTATTTTATTAATGCGATTGAATCAGCAACTTGTAATGCTAAGGGAACAACTTTTCATGTACATACGTAACAAAAAACAAGGGTAAGTTGGGGTTCATTACTGAAAGTCTCCAAATGACAAAAAGACAGCTACTTTCGTTGTTTCTTTCAGAATCCGAATCTTTATTTTAGACTGCACGAGGAGGAATCCGATGAGCTATGAACCTCTTTTTCACAAATGTTCAATTATGGGCACGGGGGGGGGGGGGTAAGTAAAGTTTCAACTGCAAACAAAACCCCTAAAAAAAAACGATGGGCGTGCAAAACAGAGAAAAAATGGTGAGCAAATCACTAAATATATATAAGTCATGTTTTAAGAACGATTTTTCAAGATTGAGTAAGGCAGTAATAAGTATAACCCGTAAAAACAACGTTTTTCACTATAAATCCTTTATATGCGTGGCGGCTAGAGTCCTCTCGTCCTCTGGCTTGAGATGGCTGTCACCTATGGGTCAGATGATTGTCTGCCAGTATTAAGCAATTGGTAATTAAATATTTAATTTGTTTTCCCTAAACAGTGTAAAATTTTGGAAAAAATTTTCACGAACATTAATTGTCTCGCACAACGAGTCTGTGTGCAAAATGTCAGCTCGATTGGATCACGGGAAGTGGGTTAAAAAACGACCGAAAGATTTGCACGGTCGTAAGCAAGCAAGCAAGCACGCAAGCACGCAAGCAAGCAAGCAAGCGAACTTAATATAAAGGATTTAAAAACAACAACAGTCCCAGACCACACCAAGATAACACCACAACAGCAGTAGTCCCTCATTAATACGGCACATTAACATTGAACTATCAATACTACACAGGTAATGATCAACGTTACTAATCACGTTTGCACATGTGACCGTATACGTCCAGCAACACATTCCTGCGGAGGGAGCTGGTAGGAACGTTGGGTTGCTCGGTCAATGGCCAGGGTCAACGGCGGCGTGGTGTATTCCGCAAATATGCCCGACTGTGAGGGCGGGCACAAGCCGGCGTGAGTAGGTTAAACGTTGAGTTTTATAAGGGCACCACGGGGTGACCAGCCCCTCCCCACCCAGCCCCACCCCCCACCCAGCCCCATCCTCCCCACCCAGCCCCTCCCCACCCAGCCCCTCCCCACCCTCCCCACCCAGCCCTTCCCCACCCAGCCCCTCCCCACCCAGCCCCTCCCCACCCTCCCCCCTCCCCACCCTCCGCACCCAGCCCCTCCCCAACCTCCCCTCTCCACCCAGCCCCACCCCTCCAATTTTTGTATGCACGACGGACGGACACAATAATCCCCTGTGGGCTGGTGTAACCAGGGGGCTCCTACCAGTACTAATCTTCTGCTTCAGGATATTTGACCTGGCACGGAGGAGACGCGGCCATGTGAAGACTAATTCCGCGCCCAGCACTTGTGTCGTTAAACCCGGCACCACCCGACACAGCCAATCGGTAAGGTTTGTCACGTGATCAAAACGTGTCGATTCGTGACTAGTTCAGCACACCGGTGGGTGTGTTGGAGAGCAAAGCCACATTCACAAGTTAGCATTATAACGACTTTCGATGACATTCTTTGTAAAATATTGTTCGTTATTATAACAGCAATTGTGTTTGCAAAGCTGGGATTAATACAAGGCGTGAGATTTAATGAATATTCATGGCTTGGGGTCGTGATTCGATTTGAGGATGAATAGTTATCAGTGAGGGGGCACAGCAGTGCCTCTAGCGGCTGCAATGCAGGGGGTCACGTCAACGAATTATTATCCGCACGACCTACACAAATAACAGGGGCCGTCCATAAATGACGTCACGCGATTTTTGACGATTTTTAACCCCCCCACCCCCTCGTCACACGACGTCACAAAAAGTCAGACCCCCCCCTCAAATGACGTCACAAAGCTCTGTCCCCCCCCCCAAAAAAAATAAAACATGCTTCAAATCGCTTTAAACTATTGTCATTGTAGTGCGTATTTAATGTGGCGCTGCACTCTGATGTTGTAGGAGAAAACATTTATTACAAAGTCTATTTAATTAAGTAGAACGTGTTGTCTATATTTATTTAAAGTTGCGCATTTTTACGTGACATCACATTTCTCAAACACCCCCCCCCCCCTCGTCACACATCGTCACAAATGTCTGACCACCCCCCCCTCTAGGTGTGACATTATTTATGGACGGCCCCACAACAGAAACATCTCTTTTCAGAAGCACAATTCCATGCGTGCACTGCGAGGCAGGCATCGGGTTTGAGTCGACGGACATCATCGCCGTCACACCACTCGCTACGAAATCTCGAGGGTGATGCCCATGCCCCCCCCCCCCCCCGCGTGTCTCTGTGCGCGTCTGCCGCACGGGAAGTGCAACAATTTGAGTGTTGGTGCAACACAACGTCAACATAAAACACAAAGTAAGCTCAGCGCAACACACACGTCTGTAATTAAAATTCACCAAATACTTCTAGATTTGAAGCTTTCGTGACTGCAAGGATTCATATTCTTAGGTTTTTCGGTAAAGTCACGTAGGTAAAAAAAAATAAAATTGAATAAAAGTAATAATGGAAATAAAATAGGTACACCGATTGTTTTCTTGCACATGACGTTGACCAATTTCTCTTGTAGCCCCGCCCACCACCCCCACGTTCCATTCCCTGGTCACCACATTCAGATAAGCCCCTCCCCCCTTAACTTGTATTTAAGGGCTGGTCTTTTGTAATTTTCCTCACTTGATGCAGTAATTCTAGCTGTGACGGTCCCACCTGATGACGGAGACTTGTGTTGCCTCCGAAACGTCGTGATTTATTATTTTATTTTATTTCCATTATTACTTTTATTAACTTTCAATTTTATTTTTTTTACCTACGTGACTTGACCGAAAAACCTAAGAGTATATATTCACAAAATACGTTTTTTTTTTGTTCAACGCCGCATTAGGAATCTAGACGAGGCATCTTTTAAACACGTACAGACGTGTTTCAAGATGTACGTACGCCTGGGCGGAGGAGCTCGGTAATTGACACAGACGTCATTAGGCTTCAGAACACGCACTCGATGCTCGCTGGCTGGGTCGACCGTCTTGTGTTTGGGGTGGTGGGTCGAAACTGCCTCTGCTACTGCGGTGTTAATAGACAACAAACACATATTTACATGCAGGTGGCTCGCTTGGCCAGACGTGCACACCGCCAAGCCCGTTATTCCACCTCCTCAATAAATTAGCGGCAAACTTGCGAAACCGATGCGTGCAACAACAACAACAACGAAAATCTATGCACTTACACCCTCTTTTCAAGGTTATCACGCGTAGTTTTCACACGCTCGCTCGCGAGTCGTTCGAAGTGCGGCTCGAGTCGATGGGTTTTCAGAATAAGCACACGTAAACAAGAGACAAATAATTAAGGCAATGTTGTGCGTATGTACGTTGAACTGCTTTCGCACCGTACGTAGCGACCGCACTAATGGGCGGTGCGAGTCAAAAGCCTCATTGAATCCCTTACACCAAGAGACCGTTTCAGCGCAGGAAACAATCACGCCAACACTCGCGGTCCCGCGGATGTAAATTCTACATTCCGACGACAAAAGCCAGTCACCCCCCACACCACCACCACCAGCCTTTCGTAAGATCTCACCACGAGGCCATCGCACATTATGGACAAGCCATTTTTGTTTTTAAACACGTGCAACAACCGCCGGCAGTTCAAGACGGGAGGGTTTTCCGCGGACCATTCTGCTTGTGCGCGTGCAGGTGCAGTAAGTAGCAGGGGAGGGGGCGCAGATGCGTGAGCAGACATCATTGCTCACTTGGCTGACGGAGAGAGGAGCTGTGGGTAACGTCTGAAGGTCAAGCGAGGCATCGCACAATGTAATTTTTTTTATCACGAATGCAGGAAATGTAAAACCAAAAAAGTCGACTGAAAAAAATTCCTGGTGGTATGCACGGCGACCTTCGTGTTCGTGGTTCAAGGAATGGCGGTTCAGCAACTTTTTCAATGCAAAATCGCACAAACAAAAGCTTTGTGTCGCATGCCCACGGCGCGCACGTGACCTCACGCGAGTGCAAACATTCAGGCAGATCAGTTAATTCTTTGACGACGACCGGTTTATGACGAGGCATTTTACAGGCAAAAGTGCTCAACAACGGCCCATGCTGTTGACCGCAGCGTGACGCAGCCGTTTAAATTCTGCTCGTTGTCTTCAGCAAATGCAGCGCGAAAGCAGAACGGTCAGCGCCGTCGTAAATAAAAAAATTTGAGGTTCAATTCTTGGCAAGCTTTCATCCTTCCCAGCTATTACGTGATGAGTCACCAAAAACGGTCGTCTTGCTGAGCGTATCCCTGCCATGGCAATGTGTAATGGACACTACTGAATGGCTCAGGGCTGCACCATGGAAATTGTGGGACCCCCCCCCACCCATGCTCATTTCACTAAAAAAAATTCATATCATTCTCGGCAACAGAGAGATTCTTCAACTTGGCCCACAAAATGTACGTTTGCACATGTCAAATCAATCTTCGTAGAATCTCTCCAGTAATATCATGGTTTCTTACCGTTTTTTGCCCCACTTGAGGCTGTGGGAAAAACCCATCAGCTTTCCTTATTAGAGTCTAGCCATACTACAGATAAAGCCACAAAAAAATCCCCAATCATTACATTCGTGGGTTATTGTCCACACAGTGCTGTAATTTCCAACACGTGCTTCGAACTCAATTGGACACATCTCCCGAACAAAGTAGCCCTGAGGAATCAGCGTAAATGTATCTTCTTAATTCACAAAGCACTTTGCCGTACATGCTAAATCACAATCGAGAATATATCTAGTTTTCAATATCAATGTTATTTTCTTTTTTTGACAATGTTATCAAACAAAGTACAGTGGCAGTGCATGTATTTTGGTCTCCTGCCTGCAATGCATGACAAGTTTTCAACTTTTTTTTTCTTTCTCCAAATTTCCCCATTTAAACGTATCCAAAACAGTGCAGGCCCCATCCAAACTTTAATAATGCATTTTACATACACAAGGCGTTTTGAAAAATACCAAGAGATCACAAGCAGAATCTCATTTCATGCCATTTCCAATGCGAGGCACAACCCTCGGAATATCATGGGACCACGACCGCATATTAAAATTGTTTCCCTGGATTCTCAAGCAATACTTTATTGCCAGCGAGTGTAAAGACTGACAGCTCTTGCGCCTGCAGGGCAACATTTAACATATCTTTTGTGTTTGTTTATACCGTACCGTAAGCGTGTGCGAGAGGCTGGCGGCATGGTGGCATTCGCGTTTAGCGCTACGCTGCGCTACGAACCCGGCCGCCCGGGTTCGATTCCTGCCTCACGGCCAACACCGGCGACGATTATCCGAACCGGTCCTGGGCCTACCCCCTAGGTCGACTCGGCCTCAAATGATGAGCACCTGGTGCGGTGTGTAAACATCGCCACTCGGCCGGGCGTGGTGCTGGCTACCCACTCCATCGTGTGACGTGACGGCCTTCATAGGTGCTCGCTAATGGCACTTGACAAAACAGTCTGTCAAGGCTATACGGGGGATCTTTGTCTTTGTGGCAAATAGCACATTGCACCCCGATATCCTTACTGTCGAACGCCACCTTACCTCGGCGCTGCGCATAATCAAAAGTGGCAGTGAAATGCAAATTCGACGTTTGGGCTTCACCGCTCATTCACACCGATTGCCGATACAACGGAGCGGTCCCCGTGAATCTGGTGACCGAGGGGTGGAAGAGGCATTGGAGACCATATGGTGGGGGATACTATTCGAACAGATTTTGGAGGTATAATGATTTAGAGCAAGGGGCCAGTGCATCGCTGGCAATGGGCACCTGAAAGCGAGCGATGCAGTGAACTGTTTTCATTCGAAAGACAGTCATTGTTTACAGAGATGCAGCAAAGAAATCTGTGTGTGTGTGTGCAGGTGCGAGATGGATTTTTGCTGTATCCCGGAATCATGAGCGGTGGTGGTGGCTCAAGGAGGCCTTTCATCCAGCAGTCGCTTTACCACGGCTGGTGATGATGATGATAAAATGGCAAACAAATTAGTGAACATCTCTTCCATTTATAATCATGGAACACCAACGTTACACAGGTGGAGTAATTACATTTTTGGACGATTTTTTGCCTCGTCCATTTTACATCATCTTACACGGACACATGAGGGCAGACTTATGCAAGATGTCATCGGCTCTTTTACTGCGCCACTTTACAGCCGATGTTAAGTTTCGGTAATTCCCGGCGTTTCGATCGCAACACAAGCAATCGTCATCAGGTGGGACATCCACAGCAAGAAAAACTGCTGAAGTCGGTTTTTTCTCGCTGTGGTTGTCCCACCTGATGACGATTGCTTGTGTTGCAATCGAAACGTCGTGATCTATTATTTTTCTACCCACGTGACTTTACCGAAAGAACCAAAGAGTATGGATTCCTGCAGTCACGAAAGCTTCAAATCAAGATTCGGTAATTCCCTTCAGCTGTCACAGACTGAATGCCTTGCGATTTCTCGACTCGTAAAATCCACGATGCTCGGCAAGAGCAGCGACTACGACGCAATTCGCGTTGTGCCCTTCACCGCGTGAATATGCGAGCGCAACTTGTGGTGCGCACACGTACAATGAACGTGTAGCCGTGTAACGCACGTCTGGCGGCTAGCACTCAGATTACAGAATGTGAGACAATGGATATGTTGCGGGTTCAAAACTTCCGCCAGCAGTCGACTCAGAACACGTGGGAATTCACCAGCGAGTCTACTGAGGAGGGGAAACAATGTTACGCAGATGGGAATGTGTAATTCCTATCATTGGCTCAAGAACCACCAAATTGGTGAGCTCGTTTGAGCCATAGAGGCTCGGAATTTAAACATTAACACCCCCATCCTCCTCCGGCCTCCCTTAGAATTTGACAAATTGCTTCGATTGGGAGTTTCCATACTACTAAAAACTAGATTAAGTACAGGATGACCTAGATGTCAGGGCACACAGGGTTATTATATATTTCTTTTAACAAATCACAAAGGGTTATTCCATTTATTTTAACAAATGTTCAAACTGACTTCAGGTGATATTAATGCATAGATGAATTCTCCTTTGAAACTAATTTAAGACTTTATGGAGCTTACAGGTGTAATCTTTGAACATTCACCAATTATGTTTTGTCTCGATTTAGTAAAATTGTTCCATTTCATTTTTTATTTAATCTGAAAAGGAAGACGAAAAATAGATATTAACTTAAAGGCTAAATAATTTAAACGTTTTAATGCGAGTGTTGAAACAAATATAACAACCCTATATATTCTGACTTTTGGGTCAACATGTTTTTATATATTTTATTCCTGAGGCAGTTTTATTGACAAATGCGTTGAGTATTTTTTTCGTCAAAATAATGCAGAACACATCCATACACGCTTATGAAGACACTATCCGTTTTGGAATGACTGACGTGCACAATGTCTACAGATAGTTGAACTCGAACATGTATCGATCTCACTAGGAGACCTCCTTTACCAGTGGCAAAATATAGTAGTAGGTTTTTACCCTTTCAACTGGTACAAAACTGACACCTTTATACAAGGCATCATGTTTGCAATAACCACAACACAAGCAGTCAAAATGCAAACAAAAATAAACAATTCTGATAATGATAATAATATGCACTGTCCTTGAAGTTGATTGGTCCACACCCGAGACTCTAAGGAAAGCTGTCTCGGGTGTGGGCCAATCAACTTCAAGGACAGTGCATATCATTATCATAATCAGAGTTGTTTCTTTTTGTTTGCATTTTGACTGCTTGTGTTGTGGTTATTGCAAACATGATGCCTTGTATAAAGGTGTCAGTTTTGTACCAGTTTAAAGATTAAAAACCTACTACTATGTATCGATCGGATTGCATCGCATGCCTTTCTCTGCGATCGGATCTGTACAAAGTGATTTTTTTTTAAACCGCACAATGTCATTTTTAAACAGCACAATGCGATGAAAACCATCGTGTTTTAAAAGCCCAATGACAACATGCTAATAGCCTGACGTTGTCTGACTCAGGAAGAGGAAGGGGGACTTGGCCAAGGCATGCATTATTGAGCAATCCTGAATGTGTGCAAAGCGGACTCCGCATCTTTTCGTGAGCGGCTCGCGCATTTTAAAGACGTGCCCCTTCAAAAGATCCGGATCCAAAAAGGTGACGCTGAAATGTGAAACATCGCGCTCAACCGCCCCCACCCCCTCCCCCGGGGCGAAGGAAAACCCACGGCACAGGATGGGCATTTGCGTGGCGAATGCCTCTGTGGCGTAAATGAGAAAAATTTTACCCGTAAAAACAAAGTTTTTCACTATAAATCCTTTATATGCGTGGCATCGGTTTAATTTTATTATTCATTTCTGTTTTTCTTGAGTAAGAGTTTCATTTTTATCACATTGGTATTTTAAATTAAATATGAAATTTTTTTTTTCCTAAAAAGTGGAACATTTTGGAATTTTTTCACGAAAATAAATTGTCACGCACAACGAGTCTGTGTGCAAAATGTCAGCTCGATTGGATCACGGGAAGTGGGTTAAAAAAACGACCGAAAGATTTGCACGGTCGTAAGCGCGCAAGCAAGCAAGCAAGTGAACTTAATATAAAGGATTTAAAAACAAAAAACCCAGCGCAAAAAGCAGCTCGATGCTCACGGTGCAGAGCAAACGACACATTTTGCGCGGAAGAAGCCACTGCGAGGCACTGCCGCCATGACAGCGCATGAACTTACGTGGACAAGTGAAGATTCGGAGCGTCAAGTAAGGTGGCTCAAGAAGAAACCCTAATGTCAACTGCATTCTCACGTATGACCTCTGCAGAAGTACACTTATAAATGAAGTTGTACGTTTGCAGCTCATTACGATATAGAGAACATGGTGTTTCAGAACCAACTTAAAAACGTGTAATCAGCTATGCACCCATCTTAGCGCTGCGTTTATTCCAACAAGATGCAATCTGTAGCATGTTCAGCCTATCTTGGAAACATTCTAATTTAGTTGGCATGCTGCATCAAGGACACATCTTGAACAACCTTTTTTAAAATGTCGAAGTCAAAGAGTGCTAATTAGCGATACTCACTATATATATTTTTTAAAATAAATCTTTATGTTGTTGTGACATGAGCACACAGATCGATACGTTCAATTACATTCTGGGAACAGAAAGTGCCATATGCGAATATGTTTTGTGTTTTTTTACTTTAGACGTGCTATTCCTTGTACTTTAATGTTCAAGGTTAGTAATTATACAAATAATGGCACAACCATCATCGCAAACAGTCCCTAGGTGATATTCTTTGGGTCTTTCGGTAAAGTCACGTAGATAGGTTCAAAGAAAATAACAAAAAACTACGACGTTTCGATCGCAACACAAGCGCGGTCCTGATGACGATCGCTTGTGTTGCGATCGAAACGTCGTGGTTTTTTGTTATTTTCTTTGAACCTATCTACGCGACTTTACCGAAAGACCCAAAGAATATTAATTCCTGCAGCCACGAAAGCTTTAAGTCAAGATTTAAGCCCCGAGGTGACTTCATCCAGATAAAGGATCTTCACATATTTTGCCGTAAATCACAAAGCAAAAATACGGCACACGTGTAAAACAAAGAGAGTCTCAATTATTCCCATGACGGTTATGTGAACTCGGATGAATAATTGCTCGTAACGGCTACCAATTTAATAACGCTGTGGCATTTACGGCATCACTTCCATCGGTCTCAGACAAAAACCCGCCATTAGAGTAACTACCGCCAATGCATTAATCATTAGTTCTGAACATATCTGGAGAATCGGATTGGAGTTAGAAGCCAAATTGTGATCATAACAATTGCTTTAAACATAGTAATCTCTTTTCTACATTGATTCCCAAGCAGTACACATCGCATGCAGCATTGCATTCTATCAATGGTTGATTACGCGACACAAACGAAATAAATTAGGCTGATTATTTTCACGTTGCACCGAGACGGATTTTTTTCAATGATAATTAATGAAAAGTTGCCATTAAGCAATTGCAGTGTTAAGCAAGTGCATATTTTGCCGTTATTGGATTCTCATCAACGCAGGATTCTCAAATAATGGACGCATTTATTGGTAGATGTCCATCAATCTGTCACTAAAAAAGCCATACCAATGAAGCCACACTGGTTGCATCTTCAAATTTGACTTCCCACGAAGACAAATAGAATATGTATGAGGGGCTGTCAAAATGTTTTGCGAGGTATGGAATATTACACAAATGGATCATAGCGAAGTGTAATATCTGTAGGAGAGTTTGTGCCACATTTCACCACTGACCAAACAGTTTGAAAACCGATGTGCCTACACTTGACCACAAACAATGTTTACACATATTTGCTGTGTTGTAATAATTTTATTTTTTACTGTGCAGCTCGCAAAGGCAACTGTGGGTAAATAAACACACGTAAATTAAATGTTAAGTGAATTAAATATTAATTCAGAGACATTTGTGAATGTATTTAAGAGCTCCTGTTTATCCCGTTTGCAGTAAGTTCTGGCATGGTTTTGTGTAAATAATTTTCGATTTTGCTCTGTTAGTTTGCACATTCCCGCCATGCAGTGTGCCCTGTAACTGCCACCACTGCTGACGGTCTTGGGCTGTGGTCTGAGTCTCTATGCAACTCTACGTAACAAAATTAGTCTCTGTGTAGTAACTCTATGGATCTCTATGTAACTCTATGCAACTGCAATGCCCTGCGATGCCCTGTAACTGCCGATGGGACTGTGGTGGTACTTCTAACAGTCCAAATTTGTATCCACTCATGAATAAAGGCCTCCCTATGCCCATGTCAGTCATGGAGGTTGCCTGACCATACTTCACCACAACGGCGAGTACAGGTTGGTGAAGGGGGGCTCTGTTATGATCTGTTCAGGTATCACTGGGACAATGCGGTTGGCCAAGACCGGCAATCAAACGCAGGGTCGCCAGGTTCATAGGCCAAATCACCACAGCACCGCTATGCCCCGATACAACACACGTGTCTGCAAACTGATGGAAACGTGTCATAGAGAAAACACACGACTCCACAACCGCAGCTAATATCAATATTCACTCAACAAGCTAAAGCTAGTATCTCTATAAAACCATTGGAATGGAAACCATTTGCGAATGTTTTTTATTATATTGTTGTCGATACGATGAAGCTCTTATTTTTTTCTTTTTCTGTACTTTATCTTCAGGAACAAAGACCGGATAAGGAATACAACATTTCCACAAATTCTCCAGAGCAGTGGTGAGTGAGGCTCCGTAACCGAGGCGTCTGTGCGGAACAGAGCCAGCATTGCTCCCATGGGAAGGGCCATCATTGAATTGTCCACTGCCCATGGCGCACGGAATGGCCTGACCAAATTCTGTAAGTAGGAAGCGGGGACACGTTTAGGTAATCGAGTTTAATGGCTTTTGGCGAGGCAAAATACGGGCATTGGAGGAGGGCTGGCTCCGTTTGCAGCTGAGTGGTGAAGTGTATAGCAGAGCACGGCTATGACACACAACTCGATGCCTTTTGATTCTATGCACTGTTGACAATGTTGCCGTGCCTATGCCACGGTTGCAGATTTATGGTTGAAATGCACGTGTAAGTGAGGTATTGGCTGACCTAAAATAGCCTTAAAGGGTACACGGAACAACTGGAAATCTATGAGCACTGGGTATGAAACCGTCATAAAAGATGGCATGGTGCACACCCTGATGATCTAATCAAATTTTTGTCTGTTGTGTTTTAAACCACTCTCTCAAGCCTTGGTTTAGATTTAGCGCAGCTATGGGGAGTCAGTAACTACTGAGAGAAAGAGAGCCACGCTAGACAAAGCCAGGCCACAGAGAAGCAAGTCGTCGTTGTTGCAATAGATACAAAGAATTTCGATTTAAAGCTTCCGTGACTGCAGGGATTCATCTTCTTGGTTCTTTCGGTAAAGTCACGTAGAATGGAAATAATAAAATAATAAAATAATAAAACATAATAAAATATTATTATTATTTTATTATGTTTGATTATTTTTATTATTTTAAAATAATAATAAAGCATAATAAAATAATATTATTATTTAATTATGTTTTATTATGTTTTATTATTTCCATTCTACGTGACTTTACCGAAAGAACCAAGAAGAAGATACAAAAAAGGCGTGATGTCGTTATGTGATACATCTTTTTTATGATGCAACAATTTCGCAAATAACAGTTTCCCATAACTATGCAATGCATATTTCACATTTGAGTTTTATTTTTTCATGCTTTTGCTGCAAATACAAAATGAATAAAGATTAATTAAAACATATATAACTGCATTTTCACTTAACCACAAGGTTATCTGTAGGCTCTTTTAAGTTCTTGTAGAGAAGTAGTACCCATGCAAAATATTTTTTGTCAGTTCTCATACTGCATGCTAATACAACATTTTTCAAAGGTGACTTGCTGCAAGTTAATTATTTGAATCTCAAGATGTTCGACACAATTTTTCAAGAACAGAGCAAATTATCCGACATGAGCCTCAATTCACTCTCTTTAGTGTTCAAAAGCGTTGCATTTTCTGCCTAACAAAAGGAACTGCCGATGATTAATTATAACCTGCGTGACATGAATGAAAAAAAGAATATGTTCATGAACTTAACTTTGTGAATAAATTTAGATGTTGGGGCAGCGACATGGTCCCCTCGACACTTGTTGCCGAGGTTCGCGGTTCGAATCCCAGTGGCCGCCCTGGTTACTCCTGCGCCGGGTATATTAACTGTAACAATACTACGCGCCGTCTGCCTCACAGTGGACGTTAATGATCCCCATTACGTCGTTCACAAGGGTGGGGGCCATTGTTGTGTGCCGGCGTCGTCGTCCAAATGTTGCCAAAATCTCCAAAAATTGACACGACTGGCATCATGCATGGCAATCCTTGCCCCCCCCCCCTGGCTACCAACACCAAGCGTAGGACTTTCCTAAAAACAAGTCAGGAGACTCAGTGAGGCTTTTCTGAAATAACACAACAAATAAATTCTGAATTTCACTTGAATGCCTGTATGGAATATTCACTCTCGGCACAAAGGAAATAGAAAAAAAATAACCCCAGCCACCTGCAACGCATGGTCACATAAACGTAACGTGGTGTTTGTTAAGATTGCGCCCGGTTTTGTTTTGCCAATCCACTGCTGGACCACGCCTTGTGGGCCGCGAGAGGTTCTCAGACTCATGCTTGACCACATCGGGTCGGCGCGGGTTGGCGACGCGGAGATCTACGAGGATTGCACATTGCCGAAGCAAGACGCGGTTTAAACGACGTTACAAATCTTAACACGGTGTCAAACATTACGCAGCGCGTTTGATTTTATAAACAGACTGGGTTTTTTTTAATTCCTTTCTCTTTTTTTCACTCATCTTTTCTGTTCGGAACAGCAGAACGAATAGCCATCCCAAGGGACCGACTGAAATACAGCGGGGCAGATAAGACAGGGCCCCCCCACAGTACACAACGTCAACGCACGGCTGGAGAGATGCGCAGATGAATGTGCGCACACACACAGCTGGAAAAAAGTTCGGAGCTGGGAACGTATCTCTTATTTAGATGCTTTTAAAAGCGGCGAGGCTAAATTGCATGCGAGAGAGAGTGTCTGGCATGAGGCACGCGCAGAGGGCTGCGCCGGGTTAAAAGCACCCGCAGAGTTGGGCACTAACTCACGGGCACGACCTTGGTCACTTCATCAGATGTTTACACACACCAGTGCCCGAGAATCTCTTCCATCAGGACAGCGCAACTCGGTGCTGCGTCAGGGTTTCTTAATAGTTGGCACATGCACACAGGAATCCAATTTAAGCCGAGGAAGTAGCAAAGACGACAAAGTCACTGTTTCAGATGATAGGCCTTTAAAAAAAAAAACAAGGGCCTTCTCTAGGACACTATCTTAATGTGGACTGATCGGCTAAAGAATTGACCAACTTAAGACTCCTATCCCTCTATTAGTTTGGGGGTGTCACCAGAAAACCATTTTTTCACTCGGATGAATGAAGGGAGAATGGCAGGCGAAGGAGTCACAGGGGTAGATGCTGTGTCATCGTGGCGCATCGGTTTCATGTCTAAAATATCAACAAGCCTTGCTCTCGGTCATAAGGTGACGGTCAAATTAAAGAGGGAAGTGAGATTATATTGGAAGTCAAATATCTTTGTCATTAACCTCTGACACTTGTAATTGACATCTTTAATCAGTTTCGCCGGAGACCTCAAATGTGAAGCCCTCTTCGAGAAGATCGATTTGGCAGGGCGTATCTCCATGGACAGAAGAAGTCAAACTCGTGAGGTTACCTTTGTTGTGCGAGAGTCATAAAATGTTTTGACTTGCCTTTCCGTCTGGGGCTAAAACCCAAGATTTCGCAGAAACTGGCACTGGGAACTTTGATAAATGCATCAGCTTTCTAAAGCACTTGCCCTTGCCCAGACTTTCCACAGCTATTTTTTTTAGATTGTAAATTGCTTTGAAAAAAAAACAAAAAACACCAAGAGTAAAGCTGAAATGGTTGACTTTGTAGGCTTTGACCGGTTGGAGTTCGCTAGCCATACCATCAAAATGTAGTCGTTTGAAGCACAACATTTGTCAGTTCTTCACGGCTGGTTAAATGTCATGGAGTAGAAGTCAGGATCGGAATATTTATTTGTACTGGACGAATTCGATGAGCTATAAAGCACTTTTTCACAGATGTCCAGTATTCTGTCTGCCCCCCAAACACTCTCCTCTGCATCACGTTCTGTCACCCTAATGGCCATCGCTAATTGTTAAAATTAACGAAGTGATCACTGGGCGGCGGACATGGATGCATGGAAATGACCTGAAGTAGAAGTAAACAAGCGAAAGGTTTCACCCTAGGCAGCGTCTGTACTGGCGCTGCCGATGATGGCTTGCTGGGCTCATGTTTTTCAGGAGGTGCTTTGTATGCACATGCTCACTTTCCTTCTCCAACCGCTCATAACCAACTGCCAGTTTTTTTTTCCACTACACGAACTAAAAGGTGGTTTTAAGAATGCGGCTTTTTATCATCTTCCAACAAAAGGTCAGAATTGCAGAAAATTATAACCGAGCTTTTGCAGTGAGCACCCTGACCTTTCCTGCACGAAGCTGTGAAAACACTTACCATTTTACTTGGATAAATTGGTGAGCATTCTTAAAGGTAAAATGGTAAACATTTCAACATGACTTCACATTAATAGGGTATCATCCGAACAATGTTCAGAGCTTTAGAAAAACGCAGCTGGGTGAACACGTGGTGCGCCGTGGCAAGCACAACGCGCTCAAATGATAGGGCTCAACAATATCGTAATCATATTTAGTTTTTATACAGTGGCCTGACAAGTCAAAGGTAACTCACATCTGTGAACACATCGCGAACCCAATAAATTGCGTCGTCGTTAAGCCCATCGCACAACGCAGTGCAATCCGCAAACATCGAGGGGCATAGATTAAGATCCATAAGAGGTTGTTGGGTTAGATCGTGTAAATATAAAAATGTGTCGTTAAACCCGCCAGTACCCGAGAGCAAATTAGTAAGGTTTGTCTCGGAAACAAGACATGGCAATTCGATACTCCTACAGCACACAGGTGTTGGAGAATAAACCCACAACATTGTAAACACCAAGCAACTCCTCACCCAAACACCTCTATTATGGATAATATTGGTCACGCGAGCCTACATGTTAAACATATTGAGATGTTTCCAGTCAATCAATGAGTGTTTCCCCCCTCACACGCGTGTATTTCTCCTGGTGCTCCGGTTCTCTCCCATGTGTATAAACACTCATTATCTCTTTCCCGTTTAGAGACTTCTACAAGTTGCAGCGTGGGTGGGTGGGTGGGTGTCCCGTTCACCGCTCAATCTCGGAACGCGCGAGCGGCTCAGCGTACATTTGTTTTTAGAGGCGTAGCCCCGCTGTTTTTAAAAGACATTGTTACTCACCGCAGAGAACTGTAGCGACACGTGCGCATTCTACGATAGATGGCGCCAAACTGTGCCACACGCCCAATCGCATGGCCCTTTCAATGCATTTGCAAAGTGTGCGCCACCTAGAGGTGGTGCCATTGTGGCGCTACATTAACTCTCTCGCCTGGAATACGGGAGGCTATGGGTTCGATCCCGACCCTGACGCCGGCTGTATATTTGGGGTTTGCATGTTCTCGCTGTGGTCACGTGAATTTTTATCCGGGTCCTTCGGTTCCCCCCCCCCCTCCCCCCAACATTTATAATCAACGTGTATTTAGAGGAAGGTTTTGGCAAATTGGGAAACACTGAAAAGAGGAAAATGGTCAACCAGTGGATTCAGGAAACAGGACCACTGCAGCAACATAATCGGCATGGAAGTGAACGTTTTTTATTTAAATACCCCCAAAATATTCTTGGGTATGGAAAGAGCCGCATTATTTTTTAGCTCAGTCTTTATCGCGTACCAACAACCTGCTGGTGCGATTTTCTTTAGTATCATGTTAACGCACATTTGGTCTATTCATCACTTTCAATTAAACACTGATACTGATCTACCGCAGAGAGGATTGAATGCCTGAAGAGAGGGCATTAAGATCTTTGGGCTGAGAATCCAGGCAAAAGTCTTTCAGGCTTTCCGGTACCTATTGAGCCGAAGCTATTGTAGCCCACTTGCTCTGAAAGTCAATGGGAATGTGTCCCAAGGACATTATAGATCAGAGTGCTTTTAAATGAACGAAATTCTACCCAGCGTTACGGCCAAAACATAATGGCAAACTGTGTTTGCATCCCGAAACACGTCTCTCTCTAGCACGCGGTAGCAGCAAGCGCCCCGTGATGCGGAACGACACACAACATCATCGGGGCCGACTTCCTTCAATCTTACCCTAATGATGTTTGATGCTAGCTTCACAAACAAGGAAGTCATTGTAACTTCCTCGATTGTTATTCCGACGGGTCTGGATCTTGCCCCGATGATGTTTTTTTACGTAGTTTCACACGATTATGTGGCCTTACTGAGGATATCAATTACACTGGTCAACACACTTTTTCTGGCATAATCTATTCCAACGGTTTTAAGGTAATTTTGGGGTGCTGATTTCAAATCTGGCATCAGTTTTTGTCTATCACATCAGGTTTTTGAGATATCAAATATTGCATTTTCAATAAAAACTGCAGAAGAAAAATATTAAATAAATGTGGATATCTACATAAAATGATATTATAAACACACTATCCTAAAAATACAGCACCATATTTTAACACTAAAGCAGTCACTGACTCGCAACAACTTGCAATCATAAGTGACAGTTAATTTCGGGTAAAATCAATGAAAATGGGGTATGCCGATAGCATAAAATTAGATGTGATAGAGCAAATCTGAGATCAGATTTGGAATCAGGCCAGAAAAAAAGTTTTTTTTTTTTGTTGACCAGTGTTATGAGTGCTGAGCAGGTACGGACGACGTGGCGAGATGTGAACACAATAAGATCGTGTGCATAAAAGGAGAGTGCTAATAATGCCAACAAAGGTGACCTGTTCAAGAGAATGCTTAGCCACCGTTCACGTGACGACTGGGTAATGAGACAAGGTGCACACGGGCAGCTCGGAGGCGGAGATTTTCCTCGGTCTGTCAGTGTTCTGTGTTCCATTTTTGGTTGAGTGACACCCATAGATGTTGCTGGGCTCCTGGCATGATTGATTAGCACCTGGCAGACACTTTGAAGGCTGCGCTTACATTTCAGGTCCCGTTGATGTGTGAGGGTCACGGAGGAAAGACTGATGTAGAATGAGTGAAAAGGCTTTTTTTTTTTGCAACGATCTTAAGAAAGGCGACGTATATTGTCGAGCGGAATTCGTTTAAGCGTACAGTATTTACGCATGCAAATTTTGCTAAGATTTGCGTATCCCATTAGGATGGATGTCGGCCCTCAAAAACCAGGAGAAATTAGCAAAAAGGGAGCGGTGAATTTTTCGCTGCCATTCAAAACATTTTACGGGAGGAATTCAGAAAATAATTAGGTCAGACACAAGCTCGTTGTACGGCGATTTGGAACAATAACGTCGCTGCAATATTAACCGGGCACAGTTTTAAGGAATTTCAGTCACCTCCTTCATAGCTCGACAAATGTTACGTACGATCAATAATGATGAAGTGTGAGGAATGACGGGGTGGCTGTCAGAGGTTGTCGAACGGAGACGCACTGCCGATACCCTGGGTTCAAAACCAAGTCGCCACCATTGACTAAATTGGGTTCACGAGTGCAGTGCGTTGCTTGCGTCAGTCCATTCGCCCGCATGGCTGCACAAACAAACGATCACGTTGAATTTAACGTCCAAAATATGGCATTACATAACTTCAGAGCCCTTTTGTCAATCCACAGCTTGATTAAAGGCCTACCTTCTCACGACATTTTGTATGACCATACTTTACCACACCGCTCGGTATGGGTTGGGGCGAATGGCTCAGAACATCACTCGGCCAACCGACATTAGCCACGGCCAGTAATCAAACTGGGGTAACCAGGTTCATAGCACAAAGTGCTCCAAATACTGCACCACCAGTCCCTCCAAATGGCTACGTATAGGATACATTTTCGTGCGGGCTGAGATGGCATGTAAATTTCTCGATTGCGAATTTAATTTAATGCCAATCGTGGGTTTTGCAAAGGAGTTTTACGGCGCACTTTGGAAAAGCAGAGAGGCTTTTTTATTTATTGTGAAATTTGACTCTTTTTCGATATAGGCGTTAGCAATATCCCCGGATAACCACAGCTCAGCAAGAAATAGATTTTCATTTCAAAAAGGTCAAGGTCGTTAAGCGATCCAAACAGCGTACGTTTCCGAAATATCTGTGGCCATGATAATATAATACGTTGACGTTGTCAAGATTTTTCTTTCTTTTTTTTACAAAATAACTTCGCAGAAATGATGAGGATGTGAATTACTATAGTTTGGAGCACAGCATGAAAGATGTTGAAAGAATTGTCAGGTTCGTTAGAAATCACCCCTCCTCCTCTGCTCAGCCCAGTAGCATTAATGGGTTCACCACAGCGAGGCGAACGGCACATTCCATGCGGTGGTGTAACGTGTGGGTATCCCCCACTTCTTTCAACACGTCTGACCCACGTGGAAGAGTAGACCAAACACCTTCTGGAGGGGCTCTCTAGAGGTTCCCCCCTCGTTCGTGAAGGTCCTACCGCCAGGAAATGTCAGGAGCGATAAGCTGCAGGACTGCGCTTCCACGTGACGACTGATGAGGTAGAGAGACATCTGACGAAAGAAAAATGTCCAAATCGGTGGGACTAACCCATGACAGCTGACGGGCAGAAGGTGTTCGTTTAAGTCCCTAAGTCATCGCTCTTGGGCGGATGAAATGGAACTGGCGAAACAGGAGAGTACATGTTTTAAATTAAGATTCGTGATGTCAGCGTCCCGATAGCGGTTGACGTTATACTCGGCGAAAGGTGCAATGGCTGTTAGCGAGCACCTGTTAAATCAGGTAGGTACAAATTCACTCGCCGCGCGATTCAATTAACTGTCGTGATTCAGGATCACAGTTCAATTTGCGAATCGATTCCTCTCAACATCCTGGCGAAACTTAGGGGCTTGTTACATTACATGAACTCATTACGTGCAACACATATACGAATGGGAAACATCAATTCCAACACAGTCGACATTAGAGTCGCCGTTAATTGATGAATTGAGGCAACATTACAGGCCTACTTATTAACGCTGCCACGGTGCATGAGAGGGCAGGGCATGTTTGCATGCAAACCATCAATCAATCACTCCTGTACACATTCAGGACAGAGCCTCATGGCACGTCATCATATCTATATATAGAGGTCCAAAAAGTTAAAACGAATCATCGGTGATGATCAAGCGCATTCAACGACCCTCCCCCCGCCCCCCCTCACATTCGTCAATAACACTGCCTTAAAGGGACGTTTCAAGCAATGGCCCTTCTTCACGAAAGAAAAAAAACGCAATTAAGGCAGTCTTTCGCGTGGAGCACTATTTCCCAAAACGTCGCCTATTATTATTTTTTCCTTTTAAGGCGTCAGTTTTATTTGGTAAATGTGCTGAATGTTCTAAATATATATTTTAAATGCCTATATACACACAGTTTAGTATCTGTATGCATGCATGCTGAACTTCTTTCGCACCGTACGTAACCAAAACATGCTTATGCACAGTGTAGCATACTCTGTATGCTAGCTACACGAGCCAGAGGGCACACCGGTGGCGTCTTGGTTTTCACGTTGTGGGTCTCATTATCTGCCACACAAGTGTCAAACCTGCAATGGTGGCACAACAATGGCCACAAGAGAACAATGTCAGTTGGGATCGCTGGCAGGCACGGTTAACCTCGATAGCGGACGCTCTTGTCAAAATGGACATTGGCGCTTTGAAATGGATGAGCCGCTCTTCCAAGAGTGCAAATGAAACGGCCACCCGCTCCGTACCAGGTGTGTGTGCGCGCATCTGTGAGTCTGTCGCCTAGCGGGATTTTGTCCTTTCCCCGCGGACCTCCGATTAGCACCGTTGGCTACATACGGTGCGAAAGGAGTCTCACGTGCACGCGTACAAAGTCGCGTTACAAATCCCGGCAGAAGCAAAAAAAAAACTCATTTGGGAGTGTATATACTGTAGGTATCTGGCGTGGGTGTCCTGTAGGTAAACTCAGACTGAAGTTTGGATCTGTTTCGTCGGCACACGATGGCACCCCGGCTGCCTCGCTTTGGTTCTATGGCCGCTACTTTCTCAGGTGCTGTCTGGGCATCATGATGGACATCGTCCAGCCGTAGCTAATTTGCCCGCTTGTTGTTTGTGGTTTTATGACCCTGCAGGGTGCCCTGGTTAATACTGCGAGCGTACGAAACACATGCATGCATGCACCGTCTGCCTCCCATTGGATGTTAGAGATCCTGTGACGTGGTTCGTAAAAACGAGTAGGGCCTCTTACACGTTGGCATCATGGTCCAACTTGGCCGAATTTGAAAAGTTATCCGCAAACGACTCGCCTGCGATCGTACACAGAAATCATCGACCCCCAAATGCAGGCTGTTTTTGATTCGTCATTAAACTCACAATGAATGGCTATGAAATTCTCTGCATGGTGCCTTTTCAGTCCACAGGTTGACATAGAACTTACTCATTATGAAGAAGCTGCACATGCCAATTTCAAAAAGGGGATCAACCCCTATGGAATGTTGGTGCACACAAAGATCGCCCAACAGCCTGTAACAGCCTGTAACAGCCTGTTGGGGCAAGCGCTGTTAGCGAGCACCTATGAAGGTTAGCACGGCACACTAGAGGATGGTGTGGCTAACACCATGCCTGGCCGCCTTTGTTTCCCCAATTCAATTATTCGTCACTAATATTGGTGGTAGGGCCTCAGGGTTTGTTGTGCAGTATGCTAACCTTGGCGCCACTGCTCCCCATAATTGGAGCACACACAATTTAGCACAAATGAAATGTAAATTACATTCCAAATTGCACAATCAATTTTAAAAGATGCACACATTTTTCTCAAGTTAATATTTGTATTCACATTAAATATGAAATGATTCAGTTCTGCAGTGGGAGTTTGTTTGTCGTTGCAAAGATTCAATGCAAAATCAATTCACGAGACTTTTTTTATTACGATCGTGGGAATGTTGGCATCTGTGAAATATTGTCGCAGTCTGCATTTATTTGAACGAATTATTTTGGAAACATTTCAGAATGAATTACACTCGTTCATGAAGCCTGTCTTCGCCAGGCAAAGGTTTTAAATAAATATAATAATTAACCGGATATGATTTTTTACAATTTTTATCTATGATCAGACACTAACAATTACTAAATTATTTTTTTTCCGCAAAAAAATGCTTCGTTGAAGACTTGCTTCACCTTCTTACATTAAAAAAAGACGTACCCATTGGAAACTGCTAAATTTAAAGATTCCGTTTTTGTATTATACAGAACAACTATTAATAAACTTAAAACTCTACAAGTGGAAGCTCCTATCTTTTACCGTTTTCTAATTATTCAGATTTTAACATCAAAATATACGTATTTTTTTCATTCAACAACGCTTCAATCCGAAATATCTCAAAAACAATAAAAGATGGAACAATGGTTCTTGCTTTAACTTCATTTGCTGTTTAGCGCTCTATCAAACGAAAAAACCCCGCATTCTTATATTTTGAACGATTTCTGAATGACACCACGCACAAACGTGTTCATGGGGCGCTTAAAATCGAGATTTGGGGGCCTTAAAATGAAAAATCTCGGATTTGCATGTTGTTCAAGTTTTCGGTGTCCTAAAAGCTACACATGTACCTAATTTGAGCTTTCTACCTTGTCGGGAAGTACCCTGGAGGTTTTAGAGACCTACTTACAGATTAAGGTCTTAATTTATATAGACAGATTTGCACCACAATGAAAGTACAAAACCAACCACTCTGCCCCCCCCCCCCTGCCCAAATATATAGACAGTAATCAAATGAGGTTTTATAAACATCCATTCACTACTTTACAAAATATGTATTTTCTCCAAATGTAATCAGGTGTCCGTGTAGAATGGAACACATTTCTATATAATTAACAATAATATACCAACCCATTTTCCTCTGCACACTCAGTCGGTCATGGGGGTTTTTGTTGGCACCATAATCCGCGTACTTCACACCGCCTCAACGCACGTACATACTTCACCACTCTGGTCAATGGAGGCTGTTGAAGAGATGGCTCAGAACTGGTGCGCAGATGTCACTCACCCACTGATGTCAGCTGTGGCCGGGGATGAATCCCGGGGGGGTCATCACTCCTCCCCCCACATAATTGATTCGTGTGGAATGGTGCCTTGGTACGTTAGCCTCACAAGACTCGCAATCCGGTTCGGTTCCCCGCCACGGCAGTTGCAACGGATCGGCAAGTAATTCATAATTCTCTCCCCGCCCCTGTCCCACGCGGTCATTAAATCCTTTATATTAAGTTCGCTTGCTTGCTTAGGACCGTGCAAATCTTTCGGTCGTTTTTAAACCCACTTCCCGTGATCCAATCCAGCTGACATTTTGCACACAGACTCGTTGTGCGTGACAATGCATTTTCGTGAAAAAAATTATTTCCAAAATTTTACACTGCTTAGGGAAATGTTTTTAAAATATTTAATTACCGATTGTTTAATGCTGCCAGACAATCGTCTGACCCATAGGTGGCAGCGATCTCAAGCCAGAGGACGAGAGGACTCTAACCGCCCCGATGCCACGCATATAAAGGATTTATAGTGAAAAACTTTGTTTTTACGGGTTAATTTTTTCACCATCTCTTTTCAATGACAGTCCGAGCAGAAAGTCTCCAGAAGGCATTACATGTTCAAATGGGTCATCGATCCTTTCTTGAACGCCACACACTGGTTCCTGGGCTCATATAATGTTATCTTTACGGAACTGTAGGATATTTGCTTCACGATTAAATGCAGCATAACGTTACCTCGCGTTGAACTAACAACATGCGTCCCCGTATGCAATCAACAGCGTGTGTCCATAAAGCAGTTGTGAAACTCGACTTCTCGCTGTGATTGGGGGTTATGAATAAGCAAGCAAAGCATTTTATAAGCAGATAAAGAGTGGAAAATAATAAAATCACCACTTGGTCGGTAGCCAGCTGTGCTAAATGTATATGCAACGTATTAATGATATACTCGCTTGCGAAATATTTCAATGTAAGTGTCGGCAATGGTTTTACTTAAAATGTGAAAATGATTGTACGTCTGTCGATCCATTAAACGCTGAATAAAAAAAAGAGGCCAGAAAACGACACTAACCATGACAAAATTAGCACGCGCATCGAAAATAAATCCTGGTTCACCTCCACAGCAACCCTCGGCTGTACTGTATTTACAGCTTTTATTTGAAATATTCAGTGAAAACAAAGTGCTCAAAACCCTTCCCCACGCATTGTTAACCCTTTCCCGTTTTTTTCTGCTGATTCCGTAAGAACGACGAAACTAAAAGAGCTTTAGCGGTACCGAGGCTCACCACAAGGCCATGCAGGGGGAGGGCGTGTGGCGGTTTTGTCGCCAGCCGTCGTAGAGCGCGGCGGTCGAGTCGCTACAGTTCTCTGCGGCGATTGACAATGTCTGGAGAAACGACGGCGCTGGCACGCCTCTCGAAATAAAATGAACGCCGAAAGCGTTCGCGCCTTCTGAGATTGAGCGGTGAACGAGAGCCACCCCACCCTGCAATTTGCAGTTGTCTCGGAACGGGTTAACGGATGCAATAGTATCGGTTGATCTGACCCCTTCGCCGAAGCCTTAATTATTCGCGTTCTGCTGAGTGATGCCCTCCCGATGCGGCTACCACCCCCCACCTTGCATGCCGGCGGTGTTCCCGTTGCAATTGACGGTCGGCTTGCTGTTCTCCTGCACATCGATCCTGGACATGCCAGCCGAGTTGATGTCCATGTTGGCAGCCGGCAGCAGCAGCGGCGGCGGCGACTCCACGAGCGAGGTCAGAGGTCGCTCTCTCGGCGTTGCTCAGATGGCCTCGCGAGGGCTCAACAAGGGACTTGGATTCTCCATGGAACTTACCTATTAACGAATACACACACACACAAAGCACCACCCCACCGCCAATCTGTTAAACCTCGCACACTCTCAAGAAGAGTGGGAGTTAGCGAGTGCACATTAAGGCCGGCCACGGCGCAAATAAGCGATGACATGGCTGCCACCACCAAGCACAGTAGGCTTCTTCATTCTCGATTTTGCCCCCCCCCCCCAACCCGACCTAAAACGAGCAATAAAAATTGCCTTTGCAAATACTCGCACGTTTAAAGCATTTGGGCTGCTGTAAATGTCCACGTGATAAGCCACTCCAGTTTTGAGCACATCATTCGTGATGGTGAGGTCGCTTCTGAAAAAGAGCTATGTAGCTCAGTGGGGCCTTACCTGGTAAAATAAAAAAAAATGTGTTTAGTTAACAAAAAAAGTCACCACATGAAACCAGCTGGGTCAATTGCCTTCATTCATTCAGCGCCCTCGGTCGCCACGTTCTAGACATTGCAGCCCTCCGCTAAACTGGGTCAGTGGGCGGTCATCAACGACACGGATGTTGTTTGTGCCGCAGATGCAGCGTGGGCCGTCATGAAGACCCCAACGGTGGAGGTTGGCCACGCAGATTGCCCTGCGTCCGGAATCCGTTCAGTAAGGCCCACCGATGACATGAAGCCAGGTCAGCCAGACTGGAGGATCCGCGATAAGAACAGGCCAACTTGCCGTGTCAAGCATATATGTATATATATGTATCTATGTTGAACTTCTTTCGCACTATACGTAGCCAACTGTGCTAATGTGAGGTTCGTGGGAAGGACAACAAAATACACAAACACCAGTTCTAAAGAAATGCGTTTTCAAACTAGATTTGAAAGTGCATAGCTACAGTGGTTTCCGAATATCGGAAGGAAGAGCGTTCCAGATGGCCACAAAAGAGCATCTGAACGTGAGCGATGTGGCAACCGTGTTTGTTCGATGGTTAGCCAAAAGCCTGGAGCTCCCGCGATGGTTTATGCTCTTTGAAGAGATCAGCAAGGTATCGTGGTACATTTGTGGCAAGCAAACATATATGTAAAAACTACAAACCGCAAAACATTAAACCCTCCAAATGCAGAGGACAACCTGTGTACAGCCATAACCAGAGCACTTCTTTATAGACTTCCTGAAGAAATAAGTGCAGCATTCCGGTCCGACCATCCGAACATCTGTCGGTGGACATAATATTGGCGTGCGAGTGTATTTTAGTGATAAAATGGCCACAAAAGAGATAAAGTGGCAACATTAAGCAGTTGTTAAATTGCACGTATATGCAATACTGTCAGCAGAGCCAGCACTTTGTAAATTATGTCACGTGAGAAAGAGGCTTAACAACAGACGCCTTACATCAGGCAGTCACTGAGAACGGCGAACAATTTATACAAGCGGCAGGAGCAATGGCTCAAGTATGTATGGCGGTAAATTTGGAGACCGTGATTGCATGAGGCACATGGGCATGCAAAAAACGCTTAAGCAGCATTCTCTTTTATGTCCAAGTGAACCGTGCTGTTGAACTTGCAATATACATTTACATAAAACAGTCTCGAAGAATTAAATAACGATAGTAATGTAATGCAATTGGTATTCGCGGCGTTCATTCGTTCGTTCGTATCGTGCAAGGCTATCACAAAGGTGCCACACTTTTACAAGTCACGGCCAATTCTTCAGGTCGCCTGAGGCGGTGAATCGTGAGACCTCGCGTCGTGGATAAATGGCGCGGCAACACGAACCCGGGCAACCCGTGTTCGATTCCCGGAAACGGCAAACATTGGCGGCAAACGATACGTGGACTTCGCCGATGCACACTGACCAACGTGGCGTGGTATGGTCAAACAACTCTCACGATGGACGAAGCATGGGGAGGGGGGCCTCAATTCACCGATGGACTGTTAAAGAATATCATCATATTATTTTTACGTACTGTAAACTGGTCAGGTGATTCAGCAGTAGAGTGACTGAGATAGCAATCGGAAGGATAATATATCTTTTTGGGGTCAACGAGACAATAATCCGGTCAAATTTGTGTTCGTAAGACTCTCTGCCACCTGACAGCCAATAAAGCTGTTAACTTACAATTAAAAAAAATCTATTATATTTCAATAAGAGCCTGGTACAGAGGAAAAACCGTGACACAGGCAGGGCATAATACCTCACCAATTATTACTTATTGTTCTGACTCTGTGGATTTTCACCTGGTTTCATGGATCTTCTCCCAATGACGCTTGATAGATTTCGCATCAAGCGAAACATCGTATCCAACTGGCACATTCGGTTGTGAGAATTGTTATTCAACTCACCGTTAAGCTCCGCACAATAATAACTGGCATCTTAAACGCTTGCGCACGTGTCAACATTGAATTTGTTTGGTTATGTTGGATGGCGGAGGGCCCTTAATGACACAAATTTTGGCCAGGTGCGCAAACTCCAACAAATTGCGCACTTCATTTGGCGGTCGACGTTCCAAGTGGTGGACTTTGACCCTCAAAAGAAGAGCGACCGCCCCCGTGGTCACCCAGCCCCCTCCCTCCCCCTGCCCCGTGATCCACTAAATCGAACAAATCACTCGAGACACGCCGGTGCATGGCAGCAAACAGCAGTCTATGCGAACGCTGTCCACAAGAGGTCACATGTTTGGCGCAAAGGTACTTCTAAATGTGTGACGATTGAACAAATTAATTACGTGGCCTAACCAAAAAAAATCTTCGTCAAAGAACAATATTGGCTTTGAAAAAACCTGCACGTCAATTGAACCCGGAAGGTTGCAACTTAAAATCCTGATTGTAGGGGGCCCCGACTCAGCCCATCATCCCTCCAGGGTCAATAAATAGATTACCACTTTGTGACGAAGTCAAGAGCAGGTTGGGCCTATTATAGAGACTCGCCTGCACCATATGAATGTGCAATTTTCCACCACTGGCCAAGGGCTGGAAACAAAAGATAAGCTCGGTCTCAAATAGCCCATTTGTGCAAGAAATCACCGACTCTTTATAACACGGTACTGTACTCGATATACGTGCGAAACGTACGTACATACGCGATGACTCACCCGCAAGGTTTAGGGGGAACACTTTTACCCCCGGGAGAATTCCCTTCCTGCGTGACAAGCTCTCCTGCATACGATGCAGGTAGAAACTAATTACAACCCTCACTCAGTGTCAACACTTGCAAATGCTGCTTCATTATCTGGCCTGCAGAGCCATCAATTTAGATGGCAAACCGCTCGTTGCCAAGGGGGCCGCCCACAGGGAATTTTCAAGCCCAACAAGATTTCAGCTTCATCAGCAGACTCAGAACATGGGACAGGAATTGCTGAGCGTATATCGGTCACAGAAAATCTTTTTTTTGTGTCGACACATTTGCCTCTGCTGCTTGCCTTTTTTTTATTCATTAAGGGAACAAACGGCAAATTAGTGCGCACGTGTTTCCCCGCTTTCTTCAAAACGGATAAAGCACATCTTGCCGTATTTGGAGAAAAATCATATCTCTACCGCGACCTTAAATTTGCGGCCGATTAGAATCGGAAGAGATATGAAAGAGGCATTTATAGAAATGAAAACGTGCGTATTGTATTGTGCCGACTTTGCACATACACAGACACATGTACACGATTTGCAGGCAAGATGAAAATGACTCCTTCAATGGACTTGGCCAACCTGAATGAGAGTGTTGGAGAATCAGTGAGGTTATTCTGAACAGATAATTACGCACCTCCGATTAGCGCGGTTGGCTACATATGGTGCGAAAGAAGTTTAACATACATACTTTAGATCTCGATTTAAAGCTTTCGTGACTGCAGGGATTCATCTTCTTGGTTCTTTCGGTAAAGTCACGTAGAAGGGAAGTAATAAAATAATAAAAATAAAACATAATAAAATAATTATTTTATTACTTCCCTTCTACGTGACTTTACCAAAAGAACCAAGAAGATACTTTAGATCATCGGTTATCCAGCGGCTTCGTAGGGAAGGGGGCACCGGATTTTTTTAAATGCCGGATAATCGCCTGATTATTTAAAATAGCTCATTTTTGCACATTCTTTATGACATTATGTTTTGAGGTGTTGTGTTATGTTTTTTTTAGGGTTTTAAATTAGTTTGCAATGTGAAATTGACATAAACATATAAATGGACAAAAATAAACATCCTACTTTTAAAAGTTACTGTATGTACTGTACCGTAGTTACCACTCCAATCTTGAAGACTCTGTACGCAGTGATTTATATACGTGCAATATTTTAAGTGTTTTAAGTTGTTATATTAATTTCTATTTAAAGCTTTCGTGACTGCAGGGATTCATCTTCTTGGTTCTTTCGGTAAAGTCACGTAGAAGGGAAATAATAAAATAATAAAAATAAAACATAATCAAATAATTCTCACGACGTTTCGGCCACAATGCAAGCAGCCGTCCTCAGGTTAAGAACAGGTCTGTCAGAAAGACAGCATCTGAATGGTTGTTATATGAAGTGTATATTGTACCGTATATAATATTTGACACCGAAATCAAGCAAAGCTACCTTTTTTGGTCACGCACATGGTGCCGATCGCCGGACCAGTACACCCTTTGGAGCGGTGATTGGCTCACGACCGCCGGATAATGCTGAAAGCCGGATAATCGGGCGCTGGATAATCGATGATCAACTGTACATATATATGGTTCAGAGCAGTTGTGCAGTGGTTAGAAGTACTGCACCATGATACCCGGCTTCCAGGGTTTGATTCCAGGCCAAAAGCTAAGATGGGTAGAGAGAAATATCCGTACGAGTCCTTGACTAACCCACCAGCCTTTACTAACCTGCACCAACTAGCACGGTAAAGTATGGTCATTAGCATCAGGATTCCTTCATCCAGTGGTGAATTTGAAAAATTGTTGTAAATTATTTGTCTACTTTTTTATCTGTAAGTATCTACATTCCACCGAGTTGAAGTTCCATCTTTGTCCAATTATACATAACATTCCAAAGCACGCAGTTGAGATAATATATTGTGGTTAAATAATCAACATTGAAATCAAATGTGCATATTTTTATCCATCAATATAATACATACGCAAATTTACAACACATGTAATATTATGTATGTTCTTTTGCACTGTACGTAGACAAACGTGCTATACTGTTGTGCATTATTTATACATATAAAAGGGAAATCTATGTATAAAAGGGAAATTTGTGATTATGTGTGTCTGTTCAAAATGTTTATCGTACTTCCCGACATGCAACAAACTTGAAATTTGCCATGTGGGTACTTTCCAGACTTTACACCATGCAAAAATTATAAAAATAGACTTTTGTATTTTTTTTGGGGGCGGGTGGGCGCACAATAATGCATATATTTAGCACGTCAAGCGAGCTGTAATGTCACATCTGTCATGTGACCCGTGTGCGGAAGCGTAACGGAGTGTGCCTGCTGATCGCGGGTAAAGTGAAATACAAATGTGTTGCAGGTCTAAGGCGTTCTTCACGCAGCATTGCTTTATTATTTCAGTCGTTTACTGCCGTACGCACCCTGAAAGTTGCGTGTGTCTGCAGCAAGCGCGCGTTTGTGTGTGGGGAGCGGTAGTGTAGTGGTTAGCGCGCTGCGCTACGAACCCGGCGACCCGAGTTCGATTCCCGCTCACGGCCACCACCGGAGACGATTATTTGAACCGGTCCTGGGCCTCCCCTAGGTCGACTCAGCCTCAAACGAGTAACTGCTGTGGTGTGTGAACATCGCCACTGGGGAGACGAAGGCGGCCGGGTGTGGTGAATCCAAGTCCCGGGCGAAGCCGGGTAGTAAAGCTAGTTGTACATAATGCACAACAGTATAGCATGCACGACTGAGTTCAAATCCCAGCCAGGGTCTTGGGACACAATTCTCAAGAGCAATTTCCCCCCCAATCACACTTCTCACCTCTCTGGCCCTTCCCGCTTCTCTGACCCTTAACCTCAGCTTCTCGTTCAATACAAATCCAAGTCGTACTTCTCATACTTTCCCTGCTCCCTGATGTGGCTAATGCAGACTCGATGATGCCTTGTAATAGGTGTCCGTTTTGGTGTTTTGGACATCTTAACACCTCCTGTGTTACTGCCCGAAAGGGGTAAAGGCTTTTATGTTTTTCCATCATGGAGACACTTTGACAACCACGTTGGTTTGAGCCATTTTCATCATCATCATCATCAACCGTGTTCAATCCGCCGCTGGATATCGGCCTGCCCCAAGCCGCTGCTGCAGCCGCCGCCTCTCACGGATCCTGTGTTTAAAAAATAAAATTCACTAAGCACCTTCACATTAGCCGATGCCATCGCTCCATCGACTTGGCGGACGTATTTTCTCGGGACGCGTTCCATTCCTTGGCTGCACGCCGCACAACTATTCTTGACTATTATCCATCACCCCTTCCACACCGCAGTGGGGTGATCATGACGACCGATGACAATGATGGTGGTGGCGAGGAGGCGCTGTTTGGTGTAAAACTCGAAACGTGATCGTCCTGTGGATAATACTCCCCTCGCAATAGGAACGTGTAATGTCAACCACTGGTTTCAGGACTGTCAATTTGGGATGCCAGACAACTCCTCTGTTAAGCTCAGAGCCAACAATGTACTGCAGAGGTAGATGACAGAGTTAGGAGTCGGGGCCAAAAATTTGACCACTTCAACCCACCTCACCGTTTGTCTATTTTTTTTCCAGCAGGATAAATAACGAAGTTTAATTTCGGGATCAAGGGTGACGGCGAGGAAGGGAAATGGGAGTTGATGAACGCAGCCGTACGATGACTGTTTGAATGAGCAAAATGCAAGTTCAGCTTATATAAATGATATATTGTGTATCATTATACGAGGCCCGTACACAAATTGACTACAGCAGTTTAAAGTCTACGGACAGTATGTATTCCTACGCAATAAAACGCAACCTTAATGGACACGCCGTACGGTGTTGGAAAAGCGGCACACAGCCAGACTGCACGATTGCAGGCCTTGACTGTCAGTGGAGTGATATGACACATGGTGGGCTCAACTTCGCAATTTGGCCATGCTAATGGCACGCAGTGGCCTTCCATTGTAAAGTGTTGTGAGACCAATGATTAATGTCTACGAGCAGACAAGAACAGGCGGATAAATGTCCCCTTCCGAAGGACAGCACGCTCTGCTACGCTCTGCCAGACATGCTGCAGCGCTCTATATAAATTGCTTACCCTTCCTTCCTGCCAGGTTAGGGTGGACCGACATCACTCAGTCCCTCCGTGCGCAGTTTGAATGTTAAGCTAGTAATAACCGAGAGTGGACTAAACCATTATTATCATCATAATGCTTGTTTGACCCAGGAAAGCCTCACTGAGCTTCAAAGTCTCAAGAACTCTTTTTCAGGAGGGTTCTGCCACGTTTTTTCAGTCGGGGGCTGATGCTGCCATGCGTAATCGCAGGTGCTAGGTGGATTATTACATCGCTGAAGCCTGGGAGAGAGAGACGGTGGCTTGGGAGAGCCTTCATGCAGAAGTGGATTTATCAGGGCCAACGATGACAATCAAGATAGAAAGATGCACGCCGAGTAAGCAAATTGCAACGCCGAAACGACACCAAATTGTGGTAAAGCGGCAGGAGATGGGTAAAAGGACGGCTTTAAAATTTGGATCAGCCCCCCACTTTCCGACATCGGTGGGCTGCCATGGCCACCTGGACCACGCACGAATGCCATTTGAGGGGTAAACCTGTTTTGGAATGAGGTGGCTCGCATAGCCAATGCCATGTCAGAACACCCAGCCAGCGCTGTCACGATCGCCGTGTCATTGAATCCAGCGAGTCTCCCCATAGGCAATTCACGCATTCACTCGTTGGACACGTGTAAACCAGGAAAAACGCGGCGAGATGCAACGGACATTTCCACAGGTGTCCCGGCCCCGTCGGCATCGGCAGACATCAGAAATTGTCGGTTGCAGAGCATCGGCGGTCACATGCTTCGACCTGACCACCAATTGCCTGCACCAAAAAAAGAGGCATCGTTGAATGTTTAAATTTGTACATTTAATTAGGATAATTTCAAGTACTGAGAATTGCAAATTTGGGGGGTTTGATTGTCATTGAAAAAGCTCCACGCGGGTCATTTGGTGAAAGTGCACTGCGGAGTGATGAACAAGAGGCAATTCGAGGAAGCTCAACATTTGTTCTGTGGAACAAATCGTCTCTGGGCCTCTTCTGCTTGCTTTGAGAGTCTTGGATGGGAATGTTCTAATCTCATAAAATCGCTCACATGCACTATTAGAAAATACTCGGGGGGAGTCCACAACAAACACTGTGCACAAGTGCAAATGACTTACAGAGCTATTTTATTTTGCAGTGACCGGTATATTTGTATTATTCTTTAACAAGTTATATTTGCTCTGTTATGCACCGACCACTGCCTTGCTTGCAACCCGTGCCTTTGCTCAACTCAAGGCATGCTTGACAAAAAAAAACCCATATGTAGCTGGCTATTAAAATGAGATACGCAGGATTACAAAAGCTTTTTTAAGCGAAAAGGTTACGAAAAATCTGACCCTCATATGGAAGGAAATACCAGTGACCACTGATGTCGTTGCTATTTATAGGCCTTGTTCAGCCAGCTCACAATATTATGGATTGCTTTGATGTTTATTTATTTACGCTTTGGCTATTGCAGGTGGACCACGGTGGACGCAAAAAATGAATCAGAAAAATCAAGCATCGTGTAGTCATGCTTAGTGGCCTGGAAACGTTCAAATGCAGGTGGAAAATACATGCGGAGGGTGGGGGGAGGTGAGAAGGGAGAATAATGCACCATCAGATTCAGCGACTGAAAAAGGTAGGCAGCAGAAAAAAAAATTCGAGTAAAAACATCCGAGGCTTCGTGCGAGCCGAGGTTTCGGTAACAGACCGCCGTGGCACCGCTGTGGAGTTCGCCGACACCTCAGGGAATTTGGCACGGGCTAGCGCGGGCTGGCGCGGGCTGGCGTGGGCTGGCACGGGCTGGTGTGGGCTGGCGCGGGCTGACACAGCGGGTACGGCGGGCACGGCAGACACGGCCCTGTGCGATCATTTGGGGAATGAACAAGGCGTGTGCCGTGGTGTTGCGCACGCAGGATACGATATCAAGAGTCCCGGAGCAGCTGATAATAATAATAACATTCTCATGACGACCCTGACCTTGGTTTCAGGCAGAACTGCACAAGTTTAAGAGGCGATTAACGTCCGGTAATGAGACCAGGGATTTACCGCTCTAAGACCACTGCGTATAAATGGCAGTTCACGTGGTGGCAACATCTAACTTTCTCCAACAAAGTAATTAATCCAAATGAGAGTGCTCTGCAGGCAGGAAGCATCATGTTGCACCGTGTTCAGGAGGATGCTGAAAAGGTGTGGTGCAAATTTACTTCATGTCACACATGGAGACTCGCTCCAGTAGTCAATCTATGTTTGGATGATTCAGCTGATGGAGTATCCCAAAGCCTCAGCAAAGACAAAGATCCACCCCCCCCGGTATAGCCCTAACAGACTGTTGGGGCAAGTGCTGTTAGCGAGCAGCACCTATGAAGGCTGGCACAGAACACGTGGGGGTGGGTGGCCAGCACCAAGCCTGACCGCCTTTGTCTCCCCAGTGGCGATGCTTACACACTACACCAGGTACTCATTTGAGGCGGAGTCGACCTAGGGGAGGCCCAGGACCGGTTCAATCATCACTGGTGTTGGTGGCCGTGAGCGGGAATCAAACTCGGGTCGCCAGGTTCAGAGCACAGCGCGCTAACTGCTGCGCCACCGCTCCACACAAGCCTCAACACACACACACGCACGCACACTGCAAGGGTTGCAAATGCCACTGGTCAGGGATGGACACTTCGAAAAACTCTCAAATATCATGCGTCTTCTCAAATCACACATTGGAGGAGCACCTACATGAATAGCATTTTAAGAATGATGATGATGATGGTGATAATGATCATGATGGTGATGTCGATGGTGATGATGATGATGGTGGGCTGAAGGATGCTGTGTAGGGGGATCTGAATGGGCTGGATGAAAAAGGATCTTGCTGGAGGGAATTCAAAAAGCTTCAGGATAAATATATATCTTTTTAAAATACATTATTCAAGAGGGAAACTTAGTGTGGTTCTGTGTCTGTGGAAGAACTTTGTATACAAGCTCGGCTCAGAATGTTTTGAACAGGACGAGAGACTGACAATATTGTGGTTTGTGGTCTCTTTTGTTGGGGGGGGGGGAACTTAGGTGGGAACCCAGTATTGCACAGATTATTCATGTAAGCACATTGCACGCAATTTTTAAAATAGTTTAACTTGAATTGGGGAAAAAAATCTCCTTCTCTTACGACGGATATACTACTTGGCCATGAACGTCAAATTTATTGCAGTAAGAGTTTATTTTGTAATTGCTCACGGAAACATACAGGAAGCCGCAATAATCTAAAGACTGGGTGGCATCTGTGCAAAAGAGCTTCCTAGCTCATCTGCATTTCTCCAGGAACACGTTCCTTTGGAGTGGGCAGGAAGGAATTTGGTTGGACAGCGCATTCGTGCGATCCCGTGTCACGCGGCGCAAGCTGCGTGGGGCGGCGCGTCACGTGGTGCTGAGCCCGCCCGAAGCGCTCTATGAAATACAAATCGAGGGCGTGGCTATGCACGACAGACAGACAAATAATCCCTGGTGGGCAGTGTGGAACTGTTGTTCCTACCTGTATAAATAAAGATCTTGATTCTGAAAATGCAAACGGCGAACGGTGAATGCGCCCATCAGTGCGCCGGTTTACTCGTTTCACTATCGTCGGCCTGTTCAATTAAAAAATGTGCACCTTCAAAATCCAGGGCATTGCGCACCTCCGATTAGCACGGTTGGTTACGTATCATGGGATTCTTTTTTTTAAACGTACATACGTAGAGAACTGGCTCAGCTTTGAGCTTGCTGCCTACTCTTCTTTGCCTGTGACTCGCCCCAATGATCGTTTTGGGTTCCTGCGGTGCTTTCAGACACAGCGCAGGTGATATTGATAATAATTATTGGTGGCTAAGGGAGTCATTGCGAGTGTCACACCCAGGAGATTCTGATGCAGACGGTTTGCAAGCGTCAGTGTTCATCTTTTAAGTGCCTTTTGGGCTTGACCATGAAAGGTGCAGCAAATGGTGGCGATTTGGGCAACGTGCTTTCTGTCCTCATGGGTAGGCCTAAGGCTTGCTACCACTGCTGGCCAAACAGCCAGCAGATTGTTAAGTGCCCGTTAGAAACACATCAGTCACACAAGGGCCATTCGAGTTAAGAAACAGGGTTGGTTTAAATCGGCAAAAGTAAACTCAAGGAGTCGGGGGGTTGCAAAATGTAACCATTGTGCTTTCTATTTTTGGCTTTCACAGCTGTACCGCTTCACACCAATTGTGTGTTCACATGGCTAACGCGGATAAAACAGCTGCTGTAACATTTGCACTCGGGGGCGGGCGGGGGAAATCGCAGAAACTACTTGGTCTCATGTACACGAAAGGGGACGAAAAAAAACCCGTTGCTGCTGGATAGAATTAAAATTGACGTGCAATGGTCGCACGAAGCAATGTTAGAAACGTGTATTACTGGTGAAAAGCAAGCAAGAAAAAATTAACCCGTAAAAACAAAGTTTTTCACTATAAATCCTTTATATGCGTGGTGGCTAGAGTCCTCTCGTCCTCTGGCTTGAGATGGCTGCCACCTATGGGTCAGATGATTGTCTGCCAGTATTAAGCAATTGGTAATTAAATATTTAATTTGTTTTCCCTAAACAGTGTAAAATTTCGGAAAAAATTTTCACGAACATTAATTGTCTCGCACAACGAGTCTGTGTGCAAAATGTCAGCTCGATTGGATCACGGGAAGTGAGTTAAAAAACGACCGAAAGATTTGCACGGTCGTAAGCAAGCAAGCACGCAAGCAAGCAAGCGAACTTAATATAAAGGATTTAAAAATGAGCAAATGTGCACGACGGAACTGAGAGCAAATTAATCTCACGCAAAACTGTACGTATCAGAATAAGCAAACATCAGCTCTAGCACGTGGCTGGACATGACACATGGACAATGAGACTCAGTCAAGTAACCCAGTTAAATGAATCCACTTATAAACAGTACATTTCTTAGAGTTCACGAGCGGATCGGCCTCTAGCCAATGCCTATTTGTATGCCTGTCCTATGCATGACCTGAACCCAAGATTGGAGACATACTGGTCTGACATTTACACCATTGGAACCTCATTTTCCAGTTAAAAATATAATAGTTTTTTTACCCTTCTATCTGGCAACAAAACTGACACCTTTTTTACAAGGAGTCATGTTTGCATAGATCACAATACCTGCAGCCATAATGCAAACAAAAAACATAACTCTGATAATATATGCACTGTCCTTGAAGTTGATTGGTCCACACCCGAGACAGCTTTCCTTAGAGCCTAGTCTCACATGGGTTGGACCAGATGACGCCATTGTTAGTTTTGTTGCCAGATAGAAGGGTAAAAAATCAACTATCATGGTCTGACATTATTAACATAAGCACGAGTATACACCAATCTGACTTCCACTCGGAAACGAGCCTGCTAAAAACGGGAGCGGCCACCGCTCGTCCGAGTCGTCTGTGGGCGATTTTTCAAAATTGCGACCACAGCGCCGTTATGCAACCATCTTGGGGCTTGCGGACGACGTCAGGGGAGCCTTGAACATTCACCGACAAGCACACGGCATTTTCAAAAAATGTCACATTTAATACACGCCCCACGTCGTTAGCCACTGGATTTGAACCACGAACTAACAACTAATCTCTTCTCTGTGAGTCATGAGTCTGTCTTGGGTTTCCTACCGGAATGGATTCGAACACCGCGGCCCAGACGTCTACCCCGTGTCCCTCTCGACGCTTTGCTTCAACCGTGCTGTCTGTGGAAGCGCATTGTGGAGTTAATGGTAGCACGACTCGTAAATACCGTGATAGGCATACTATAACTAAACAAAAAAACTGAACAATTTTTTTTTTATTTTACTAGGTAAGGCTCACTCAGCTGTAAAGCTCTTTTTTCAGAAGCGACCTGGTCACAAATGTTCCTCGACAAACTGGCTCACCGCGTGGACATTCATAGCAGCCAAACACTGTGAACGCACGTCGATTCTACATGCGGAGGTAAAAACTGAAAGACCTGGAGAAAAATCATGCAACCACGGAGAGAACACGCAAACTCAAAATATACAGCACGTGGCAGGGTCAGGATCGAATCCCCGACCTCCTGTATACCAGGCGAGGGAGTTAACATCTCTCCGCCATGATGCCCCGACAAGTGGCAAACTCATTACCGCTGGGCCGCGTCACCACTCATTACCCTTGTTACACACACCCACAACACAGACGACATGCGTACACGCACGCACAGATGCCCACTCGTGTACATGCATGGAAGGGATTATTAATGCTTTGGGTCTTTCGGTAAAGTCACGTAGATAGAAAAATAATACAAATATCACGGCCGTATCGATCGCAACACAAGGAATCGTCTTCAGGTGAGAAATGAATAGTCTGGTATTGAATCGTCAAATATGATTCCTGCAAGAATATCTCAGCTTTAATTCCCTGAGAAATGATGCCAAATCAAGAATGAATCATAAAGCAGCCGTCTATAAATAAATGAGTACGTTTGGCATTTGCTCATTTCTTACAGCTCAAAGGTTACGATAAATACACGCTTTGGTTATCCTTCGTAAGCTTCACTGGACATTTCCATCTCGATTCTCCTGCAGAAGTGGTTGAGAGTCAGACACAAATCACAATCAGTGACTGGCAATGATAATTATCCACGATAGATCACATCTAATAATGTCTGATCAGCGCAGGAAGGCCGCACCAATTGACGATGCTCCTGTAACTTATGGCTCTTACTTGTGCATCCACATTCTAATTCACATCGATGCAGAGTGTGATAAAGGCAGAGGAGCACATATTCACTGGCCAACCTAAGTTGACGGTGGCTATTTTGTGCACAAACACCAGAGAATTAATGCGAGCTCTAGGGTTAATCACAGGTTCGGGCGACGCGTCTCATTAGGTGATCATTTCACAATAACGTTTTACCGCCGCGGCGGCGGTGGCAGCTAATTTGCGGAACTGCGATGCTCGCAAGCAAACACCCCCCTCCGCCCCCCTAACCCCTCCGATGAATTCATTCGCGAGGCTCGCGTTCAGCACCAGGGATAGCTCCCCATCTCACGCGGTCCACAGCCTCTGTCATTTTACTATGAGCCAAGAATATGTGTGTGACGTCACTCCACATGAGGCCCACCCCCCCCGCGTGACGTCACTCCACATAAGGCCCACCCCCCCGCGTGACGTCACAGCAAAAGAAGAACCCCCCCTCTTCATTAATATTCATGCGCACGTGGAAATTGACACTAACGCACAAGGTCGTGCACTCCACATGCCACACCCCTCCCCTCATTAATAATCATGAGCGGGTGACGTCACTCCACATGCCGCACCCCTCCACAATAACCATGAGGGGGTGACGTCACTCCACATGCCGCACCCCTCCACAATAACCGTTAGCGGGTGACGTCACTCCACATGGGGCAACCCGCCCCCCTCATTTATAATCATGAGCTGAACAATTTTTCTATTGAATATTTCAGATTTACTGAAACATTCACCCGTCCTTGGGCAGGCAAAAAAGCTAGTTGTGTATAGTTGCTTCCCCCCCAACCACCACAGTGAGGGTGGGACACATTCTGTCGGGGTGGGGGGTGGTGAGGACCCACTTCGTTCATTTACTTATATAAAATATTCAAGAACAGGAGAAGCGCTGTGAACGACCACCACCAGGGTTGCGATTTCCGCACCAATTTCCGCAAACATGCTGTTTTCGACCGCATTTTGCGGTAGTTTCTGTGACCCTCTTCCGCACAAATTTCCGCAATTTGCGGTGATTCCTGTGAAGACTTCCGCAAATCGTGACTTCGATTCCCGCCTTTCTCGGTGCCGTACTCGCGCGGTTGGTGCACATATCTTGCGTATGCCCATTTGGCTCTGCTGACTTCTGGAAAAAACGATATGTATATATGAACTATGGATTCCTGCATTCAGACAGCGTTGTTGGTGCGCACGAACTGTGAAAAAATCAATGAGAGCCGCGAGCTCTTGTGCGTCGAAGTACTTGTCGATGCCGTCGATGAAGCACACTTGCCACAAGTACACGACGCCACCGTTGACATGTTTGTCGCCGATAGGAATCCCTACGGTTGCATCTTTCCGGATCGACGCAACCCCCGGCGCTGTGCTCAGGCCCTTTTGCCCAGCCCCATGATGTCTCCTAGCGTCTGCCATTCGGAGCCCTCGCAGTACTCGTAGCGACAAAGGAAAAACAAAAAACTGTAGCATTTTCTTTATTCATATTCTGTCGATATGCAAAACTATTCATCGTCGCTCAGATTGCAGCGCGTTGGGAAATCCACTGGTAATTTTGGCCAAGCGCTCAGATACCCACGCTGTTTTCGATACGCTCAGATACACACGCGTTTCCGCTCAGGTAATATCCTCGTCCAGCGTACGCTCATTTGCCTCTGTCGTAGCTACTTTATACCTCCTGCGAATATATACACTTTACTGCTAACGATTAAAACTTTGGCGCACAGGTCGGTCGGCTGTGAGAGGGCTTTCTCTCTGCAAAACAACATCAAGCCCGAGGAGTGGTTGCTCCTCTCGTGCAAGCAGTTGAACGCGCTTATAGTTTGCGCCCGCGACAAGCCAAAACTCAGCATCTTTCACGCCGAAGACGACATGAAGCGCTGGAAGAATGCGAAGAAGTGAAAGTACATGTGCTCGTAATCACGGCTCCGCATTTGAATAAAGTATGTGGTTCTTGTGCGGAAATGCGGAAATCATATATTCATTCCAATCAGTAACTCAAAGCCCTACGTGATGCTGGGCCTTGCATGTATCCTTTCCAATAGAACGCATTAACGTGTTGTTAAAAGCGCGCGGTCATAGGAGTAGTCTTTCCACCGTTTGCGGTTGACTTTGGCAAAAATGCGGGAAAATTTGAACCCTCCTTCCGCATTTTCCATGCGGAAATCGCAACCCTGACCACCACCATTAACAACTAATTGCTTAACGACGAGCCTCCATATAGCCCAATGTGTAGTGTATAGTGTAGTGTATAGTAGTGAATGGCGTAGTGCATAGTAGTGTATGTTGTAGCGAAATTTTTTTTTACACTTATATGGGACTATCTTTTTAACACACTGTAACATAATAACAAATGTATGTTCATAGCTTCAAAGAGTCAAAGAGTCTCCACCTGTTTGCCATCATTGTCAACACATACCCTGGAATCTTGTCCAGGTGGTCTGCAGAGCCCAGAGCTACATGTCTTGTGGTATTGTTGCAAATTCTCAGAAGTCTTAACATTTTTTTGAGGCACCCTGTAGTGTCTACGAGTGAAGAGTAGAACCCCTGTTAACGACCACCTCTGTTAACAACCAATCGCTTAACAACAGGCCTCCATAGAGCCCAATGTGTAGTGTATAATGTAGTGTATAGTAGTGTAGTGTATAGTAGTGTAGTGTATAGTAGTGTAGTAGGAAGTGTAGTGTATAGAAGTGTGGTGTATAGTGTAGTGTATAGGAGTGTAGTGCCTCCATAGACCCCAATGTGTAGTGTATAGTGTAGTGTATAGTAGTGTAGTGTATAGTAGTGTAGTGTATAGTAGTGTATAGTGTGGTGTATAGTCGTGTAGTGGAAAGTGTAGTGTATAGTGGTGTAGTGTATAGTGTAGTGTATAGGAGTGTCGTGCCTCCATAGAGCCCAAAGTGTTCGCTTACCGACCATTCATTCCCCTGTTACAGACGGGCTTGTGACGAGTACGCGACTGCCAATTTCGGCCAATCGGCGAGCTCCAAAGTGGTCTGACCAGACCTTGGCCAATCAGCGACGTCCATTCATGAACGTTGGGGCATTGTTTACATTCGATGCTATTGGAACTAATTAAGCCTTTGACATGTATTTTCTATTCTCGCTTAACGACCAAATCACTTCACAAACAGTTTCGTGGAACAAATTACCGTCGTTAAGAGGGGTTCTACTGTGGCTGACCATTGTGTAAACTGTTTGAAGAAGAAAGCATTGCTTTTGTGCAATTTGAAAAGCAAGGTTAATGGGTATAATTGTCAGTGCATTTTATTCATACCTTATTTGATTTGCAATCATGGGGAAAAATTGTACCGTGAGATTGTTTTTGCTTGTTTGTTCAGCTAATAATCTCCATGTTGCTTTCGCATGCGGTAAAGACAGGCAAGCCCCATCCAGCTGGTGTCACCCTGATAATTGAGGGTTGGAGATCGTGTGATGAACTTCTTTCGCACCGTACACAGCCAACCGCGCCAACCGGAGGTGTGATTCCGCCAATCCTGATGACGTTCCCTCCGTCAGATATCTGCACTAACAAACAACCTAAAAGTTTGCTTAATTTTACTAGGTAAGGCCCACCGAGATGCCTTTTTTTTAGCTCTTTTTCAGAAGTGACCTGGTCACAAATGATAGCTCAACGAAGGGGCTTATCACGTGGAAATGTATAGCAACCAAATACTCTAAACGCACGTTGATTCTAAATTTGGGGGGGAAAACCGGAGGACCCGGAGAAAAATCCACGCGACCACGGGGAGAAGACGCATACTCCAAATATAAAGCCAGCATCACGGTTGGGATCGAACCCACGACCTCCTGTTTATCAGGCGAGGAAGATAGCATCTTGCCAGCATGGCGCATGTAACGACAGTGGGTCAAGCGCACAGCATTTTGTAACTGCAACCCCATTTAATTCCGAACGCACACAAACACATGCGTTGGTCAACCTCCCAGTGAAAAGGAATCTTTGCAACCCATGCACAGCAACCTGAAGATTATTTATAACACAAGGAGGGACATGGTGTGAACACAGTCCAGCCACAGCCTGCGGAGGCGACACGCAATCACTGCGAACATGGCACTTGCAGTCGGGACAAAAAATATATTATTACACCATAACCAGCAGACTCGCCCTTGCCCGAGTCTTGTCCGAAAGCCGTTGGGGGAATAAAACAAAAAACCTGTCGTGGCATCGTCCAAAAGTGGCACTGGTTAGTCTTCGTAAAGGCAGCACGAAGGATGGTGTCTGCATCGCCCATGTCAATGGCGTCGCCCGCATCACCTGCGTCGCCCGTGTTGCCCGCATCGTCTGCGTCACCCGTGTCGCCCGTGTCGTCTGCGTCACCCGTGTCGCCCGTGTCGTCTGCATCGTCTGTGTCACCCGTGTCGCCCGTGTCGCCCGCGTCGTCTGTGTCGCCCGTGTCGCCCGTGTCGCCTGCGTCACCCGTGTCGCCCGTGTCGTCTGCATCGTCTGTGTCACCTGTGTCGCCCGTCACCCGTGTCGCCCATGTCGCCTGCGTCACCCATGTCGCCCATGTCGCCTGCGTCACCCGTGTCGCCCGTGTCGTCTGCGTCACCCGTGTCGCCTGCGTCACCCGTGTCGCTCGTGTCGTCTGCGTCACCCGTGTCGCCCGTGTCGTCTGCATCGTCTGTGTCACCTGTGTCGCCCGTCACCCGTGTCGCCCATGTCGCCTGCGTCACCCATGTCGCCCATGTCGCCTGCGTCACCCGTGTCGCCCGTGTCGTCTGCGTCACCCGTGTCGCCTGCGTCACCCGTGTCGCTCGTGTCGTCTGCGTCACCCGTGTCGCCCGTGTCACCCGTGTCGCCCGCGTCGTCTGTGTCACCCGTGTCGCTCGCGTCACCCGTGTCGCCCGTGTCGCCTGCGTCGTCTGCTTCACCCGTGTCGCCCGTGTCGTCTGTGTCATCTGCTTCACCCGTGTCGCCCGTGTCATCTGCGTCGTCTGCGTCACCCATGTCGCCCGTGTCGCCTGTGTCATCTGCGTCGTCTGCGTCACCCATGTCGCCCGTGTCGCCCGTGTCGCCCGTGTCGCCCGCGTCGTCTGCGTCACCCATGTCGCCCGTGTCGCCCGCGTCGTCTGCTTCACCCGTGTCGCCCGTGTCATCTGCATCGTCTGCGTCACCCATGTTGCCCGTGTCGCCCGCGTCGTCTGCGTCGTCTGCTTCACCCGTGTCGCCCGCGTCACCTGCGCCGCCCGTGTCACCCGCATCTCCCACGTCGCCCGCGTCGTCGCGAGTCTGGAGGGGGTGGCTCGATCGCTGCACGCCGCTCGAGGGAGCTGTGCCAGCTGGAAGGCGGACTACCGCTCCCTGCGCCAAGGCTCCCCCCGCTGGTCTCATCGCTCACAAAGCCTCTCCTCTTTTAGCACGCCCAGCAAATGTCCACACGTTCATACCTGAGCCCTGGCCATTCACCTCAAGCGAACAATAGTCCGTGCTTAACAAAAATAAAACGTGCATATGCCGTTCAGCCGACCCATCCTGTTGTGTGAGCACGAACACCCCGTGAATTGTGACCCTGAAGTCCGTTCACTGCAACGCGGGACCCATTGTAATAGGCCGCTTGCGCTTAGCGCTGCTTTACTCCTGTGCTGCTTTCGCTCAGAATCCGAATCTTCATTGAGACCGGAAGAGGAATCCGATGAGCTACGATGCTCTTTTTCACAGATGACCAGTAACTGTCTGGATGACGATGAAGGGATTGCTTAGCAATGCTACGAACACAAACGACGCCTGATATAACATGTAGATTAATGAGCTTACCGAGACCTAAAATAAACATCCCTTATTTAACGGTGGGACCTGGCACCTTTGCGTCGATTCCGTCAAGAAAAAAACTAAACCTGTATTTCCGCACGAGCAGTGTTGACAAGGAAATAAATGACACGCGCAAGATTCATTGACCACGTCAAATAAACAGTATTTGAAAACGGCTGTACGCTACCAGATACGTGGATGAAATAGGAGGGAAACATTGGGCAGCTAAAGGGTGATTAGTAATTTTGTGGCGCGCCTCGGTATGTAACAGCCCGAGACGTTATAGCGGAGGCTTCCTCAAGTGACTCCGTTAATGCACCTTGGCAGCGATCATGCTGAGCATTACACTTGGAGAGGGAAAGCGGAACGCACGAATCAGGGAACAAATGCAAATTAGGGACATTCTCGTGAGTGTTAAATAAAGCAAGCGGGACTTAACCAGGACACGTCTCGAGCAGAGACGATGGCTGACGGACGCAAATCGTGACCGAATACGAACGCAGCGGAGGCATTCGCAGCCGAAAGGACAAAAAAGAAGGTGGATGTAGCAGCGAGGAAGCCATTCATCCAGCAGTGGATGAACCATGGGAGATGACGATGACGGCAACGATCTGCCCGTGCGATCGGAGTGCAAGCCATCAACGGTTCCATAGCAACTGCGGGGGTGCGCTTGCGGAATGCCTGGAATCTGGACCCACTGTCGGAGCTGTAGAATTGCTAATTGTTAAAATTAACTAAGTGGCCAGTGGAGGGCTGCATTAACGCAAGAGAAAATAAGGTCGTGGGCGTAGGAAGGGTGGGGAAAAAAATAACAACTCTCTCTGCATCACCTTCCGTGAGCATAATGGGAATTGCTAATTGTTAAGATTAACTAAGCAATCAGTAGGTGGTGGCACGTACGCATAGGAATAGCCATTTAGATTGCTGTGTTTAGGCACTGCATATATATGTTACTGTATCCTTCAATCAAATTAACCCATCGGGACACATGGAACACCATTGCCTCTTTGGCAAAGGCAAAATAAACAAAGGTACTTTAATTAGACTCTTGAGTATTCTATGAACGTCCCGCATGGGATGTTTGACCATTTCCTTTCTAGACGTCATATTTTAGCTCTGGTTGAGCTTTGGTCATGTTGTTTTAGAAAACAACATGACCAAAGCTCAACCGTACGTTTCGTACATGTAGGCCTGAACCTACTTCCTGTACTGCCCGTCCTATGCGCAGGCCTCTGAGGCACATCAACTCCATCTCTAAATGATCCGCCAACCATGCTGCCAAGTTACCAGAGTGCACGCGTGCCCGTTTAAATCCACCCCTGACGGTTTATTTCATGCAGCGTGATTTTAATACATTTGTTAAAAAATACATTTGTAAAATCCCTTCAGATGGGAAAATCTCTTTTGCACGGGCATCCAATCGCCAAGGATGAGGTAACGCGCATCTGCTGTTTACTGCGGAGCCAGTGGTTGAAATTCTACGTTCCTATGGTCAGGCGGGGGGGGGGGGGCAGGTCTCTTCGTAGGACACCTTGATACCGAGTCGACCTCCTCACAGGATTTGAACTTTCAAACCTTCCCATTATAGCGAGCCACTCGCTCTTCCGCTTATTTGGGACACCACTTCAGGGGCAAGCGGTACGGGCCAACCTGTGGGCAAACACCAATTTTAAGCTGGGGGTTATTTTTTTCCCCGCGTGCAATCATCGGTGGATGGGCCCGAGACCGAGCCAGTCACTGCACACGGCTTTTTGTGTTTTACCCCAAAGGGGTCAGGACAATTTATATCTGACCCACGAAGGTCTTGAACCCCAACACTCGGGAGATGGATTGAGTAACTCAACACTGGAATTAACCCCAGTCGAAGCCAACTTCCTATCACGTTCATTTGTACCCCTTTGATTAAACTTTGAGTGGAACTATTTACGATAAAACATGATTATTAGGGGTGTAACGATGCATACAATAATTTATCAACGTTGGTTTTTAAGTTCACAATAAATTCACTGGGGTGATGCGCGTGCTTATAAGTTCATTTGTATGGATGTATGTTGTAGATTATGAGTTATGTGACCCATTCAGCCACTAAAAGCGCTACCATTTAACACAATAGAAAACATTTTTGATCCTCGAATTCAATAAATGATCCTGAATTCCTGCAATCCATTTAATAGCAAGGAGGGATGAAACGTTACGCAGCGCGATTACAATATTTTATGATTTTCCGGTACTTTTAACAAGAATGCCATCGTGATGTTAACGGTCAGCGCAGTTGAAATGATGGGGCAAGATTTTTTAAATCCCCCCCTCGGCTCTTTCCACTCGGCAGCAGTCGATCGGCGAGGCCACGTGTGATGGGGTCAAGTGTTGGTAACCTCCCAACTTATTGCAAGAGTGGAAGAGTAGGCCAAATGCCCTCTCGAAGGGGGGCTTCTCTGGAGCATCCCTTTAGTAGAGGCCGTTCTGTCAACAGTGGCAGGAGCAGAGCAATTGTGGAGCTGCACCCTAATCTTTTATTGCACGCGCAAGGAAAAATCCAAAAGGGCTTTCCAAAATAAGCTCTCCTGTATAATAAAAAAACCCCGAATTTTTTAATATTAATACAGCTCTTCGTACAAAAGACACCTTCACACGAAAAGTTATCAAATCTTCACGCACAAAAAATTATGGTGAAGTCGAAATCCGATTTAAAATATCCCAGTACTGCATTAATGCTGTGACACGATTTCCATTCATTCCAATTTTAATTTTCCAACAGCTTTAAACTCACACTGAAATGACTAATGGGTAATGACGATGTAATATTTTTTATTTTAGCTTTCAGACAGCAGCTAGTGCTTTGAATCACAATCTGGAATCGGCATAATTAGGACTATATATATTTCACCCGAGGTCTTTAAATCGATGCTCATTGGTTTTGATCAATAATTAAAAATTAAGGATTATTGCTTCCACGATTCACACTGTCCCTTTCCCACTTCAAATGATTTGCCAACGTAGGTGGGATTAAATATGCATGAACAATCGTCTTCTTTGTCACATTGGAATGCAGCTTTCCATGATCAAATTCAGTTTCCCAAAAGCAATGCACCCTGTTTTTATTTGCATGTGTATTTGTTCGTTTTTTTTTTTACCTAATCCGCCTTCAATAGCTGCTCTAGATTAACATAACGCGGTTTTTCTATTTGGGGAACAATTTTTCGCACAAAGCGGGACGCACACACCATTATAACGCGGAACGCGCATCCCGTTATAACACGGAACGCGCACGCTTTCATAGCGTGGTACGTGCAGCGTTCTAACGTGGATTCTGAGCGGTCGATGACGAACTACTTTCTTGAGCTGCGCGGCTGAGTGCTACGATGCAGCACGCGGCGTGCTACGGTAACGTGGTGGCGTACCCTCACCTCAGTTCTTTGTCCCACCATGGGATGACTGCAGGCCAGAGGTCGCAAACGGGTTTTGATTCCTTACCTGTACCCGTACCCGTACCCAGCCACACCAGGGTCGCAAACGGGTACCCGATACCCGTACCCTACGCGTACCCGGCCGGGTATCGGGTAGGGTACAGGTATCGGGTACTCGATTGCGACCTTTGGGATGAAGCCATGTTGCAGGCGCGGGTGGGTTGATTCTAGGAACTTGAATTGTGAGAAGAGACAAGACGTTGGGAAATGAGTGACAAACGGTGACTCACCGGTGACTCATGGCCTACCCATACCCTTACCCGGCCGTACCAGGGTCGCAAACGGGTACCCGTACCCGGCCGGGTACGGGTAGCCAGGTATGGGGTAGGGTACGGGTATCGGGTACCCGATTGCGACCTCTACTGCAGGCTGATTTAGCAGCGCAAACGTGATTCAGCGACTCAGCAATGTCTCGCTCAATGTGGCACTTTTCAGGAACACATTACCCGTACACTAAGAGACGGAGAGAAAAACGCACGTATCGAACGAATTAAAACACATCACTCGTGTATGTATGAATGTTGAACATCTTTCGCAATGTACGTAGCAAACCGTGATAATCGGAGGTGTATATAGTGGCAAAAAGAGACGATGGCCAATGCTTACGAGACCAGTGATGGGATGGCAGCCAAAGGAGGAACCACAATCGTCATTTATTATGGAGAAATCCGATGAGCTATGAAGCTCTTTTGCACAAACGTCCAGTAGGAAGCAATGAGATCAGCTCATGTGCTGGAGCCGCGTGGAACGTTGCCATCGCAGGACCGCGAGGGAGGGGGACACGGTGGCATCTTGGAGAAGGTCATCCAGCTAATGGCGGAGCCAGGATTTTCAGGTAGTGGAGGCAACCACTACTGCAATGGAAAATGATAGGAGTTGTTTGTAAGTAAAGACTTGCCCCTTAAATTTGTATTCGACGCGTGTGCGGCGATGGCGCAGCCATCGATCGAGGATCAAATTCGAACCGCGTGTGATCGGCATCGCGCTCGCTGAAGGTGAATGCCTTCAGGGAAGTCGTGTGCTGTATACGCGACTGCACACAATTCTGTGAGTCACTTATACCTGCTTTGCCGTTACTTATTGCCAATTATGGACACAGACTATTGTCCCATCATCTCACAGAGTCCCTGGCACGTAATAATATGCTACACAGTGGCAGTGGGGGGGTCACAAAATAACGATTTATTACTAATAAACCCCAATGATTCGATCGAAATTAGGGATTTCGATCAGATCATTCGGGGGGGCACGTGCCACCCCCCCCCCCCACTGGCACTGCCAGTGCATCCAGCAGCGGGTTATTCATTGACAAATGACGAAACTACTAAAATAGCTGTAAAGATACCGATATTATAATCTATGGGAAAATATGCAAGTTCTCAAATTTGCCGAGATTACAAGCGCATGTTTTTGTAAATGTGGCAAAGCGTTGATTTGCGTTCGAGTCTATGATGACACGTGTTAATTGTTTAGAGTGTGTGGCCCTCAACAATAGATTGACAGCAATTATTTGGCACTTTGGAATGAGTTGTCACAGTCGATCTCAAACAAACATCATCAACTTCGAGTTGAATAATATAATTTGATGGAATCTCAAAAGCTGTTGCCTACCATGGTGACTGCCCAAAAAACCCCACTCCTTTTATTTCAATGCGTGGCTATTCATTCCTTCCAGATAAAATAAAACTGATTTGTTTTTGGGCAAGGCTTATGCAAAATGCATCATGAATATTTTTTTAAACAATTGGATTAACAGTGGTGCGTGGAGATTTGTTTTGTATATTTGTTTAATTCATTTCACCATCTTTTATAAATTCCGGCAAAATTTATTCGGTGAAAATATGCAGGCCTATATCTATTCTTTATTAACGCCACGTCAGCAGAAATTATTACATTATTTCCGTTTTCTTCACAACTTTTACAACAGTTTCTACTCGTGATACTCCGCTGATCTTTCATTTTCATAGGTTTAGTTCCGAAATATTTACACATTGTTGGCATTCATTTTAAGTCACCTAACGACGCATCAATTCATCAAAATACATAGATTCTTCATTTACACTATGACACCTCCTTTACCAGTGGCAAAATATAGTGATAGATTTTTACCCTTTCAACTGGTACAAAATCTGACACCTTTATTCAAGGCATCATGATAATGATATGCACTGTCCTTGAGTACAGTGCATATCATTATCAAGGACATTGCTTATTATCATTATCAGAAGTTGTTTATTTTTGTTTGCATTTTGACTGCTTGTGTTGTGGTTATTGCAAACATGATGCCTTGAATAAAGGTGTCAGTTTTTGTACCAGTTGAAAGGGTAAAAACCTATCACTACATAGATTCTTATGCTCAAGGTTGAATCGAATGGTCAGAATTTAACATGAAGGTATGTTGAAAGTATGATTAATTGATTGTAGTTAGTCGAAAGTCTCAATATGGCCAGCAATGAGAGTACAAACAATAAACTAAACATATCGGATTTGGTGATCAAATTTCTGCACATGCCGGCTCTGAGAATTACATACGTTGGTACAAATTACTGGCTTCAAACACTCTTTGCAGGGCATAATTTACGTGTTCCAGCATTTATAAAGGGACCTATTGAAGTGAGGTCTGAAGCAGCTCTGCAATAATCTTCCAAGACAAAATATCTGACACAGAGTGGTTTCACTGGCACGCTGAAGGAGGATTTGATTTGGTCTCATTCTGGCACCGATATGGGCAATTACACTCAAACATGTTGGTTACAGTGGAACAAGTGAAGAGCTAATTATCTTGCCAACATAGTCATCATGAATATATGTTCACAGGAGCTATATCTACACATTCAACATCTTGGGGAAATTAACATCCGTTTACTGCACTTGTTTTTGCAATACACAATGTAATATTACCGTGCAAATTTCCCCCAATTAAAATCGGGAGAGATATTCAAATAAAAAATGAAAACATGTGTATTATACTATGCCGACTTCACACACACACACACATGTACACGACTTGCAGGCAAGATACAAATGACTCCTTCAATGGACTTGGCTAACCAAATGCCTGGATGTAAAGGGCTCTCTTGAAAAGAGAGTGGTGGAGAATCAGTGGGGTTATTCTGAACAGATGACTGCTCAGAATTTCTCACCTCCGATAAGCACGGTTGGTTACGTACGGTGCGAAAGAAGTTCAACATACGTGAATTGCAACTGGCATAATCATGCCATACTTATTATCATCATCATCAAATGCTGCATATATCCACTTACAAAACAGGCAAATCTCACAGAACAAAAGTCAAATGCATTCTTAAAGAGTATTGATTTCTCCGTAAAATAATGAGACCCGCTTAGAACCTAAAGCCTGCCCTCTTATCTTTTTCAGACGGCGTTAGTTACACGGTAGATCTCCGCACACTTTACTAACCGGGGGGGGGGGGGGACACACATTTTGTGGAAACTTAATTGAAGTGAATGTTGTATAGCTCTATTCACGGCACCCACGAACACAATTATTGAACACCACTCTATAGTACTAGGACGCTAAAATACTAGTACGCTTTTCAAGTTACTCCAGTGACATAATTTACACACATATATAATTTACTAATATATTTACCCAAGAATGTCAGTGTGTAACGCTCGTGACATCACTCCACATCGACCAGCCCCCCTCGTTAATAATCATGAGAAGGTGACGTCACTCCACATGGAGAACCCTCCCTTCTTTAATAATCATGAGCGGGTGACGTCACTCCACATTGAACAGCCCCCTCATTAATAATCATGAGCGGGTGACGTCACTCCACATTGAACAGCCCCCCTCATTAATAATCATGAGCGGGTGACGTTCTCCACATGGAGAACCCGCCCCTCATTAATAAGCATGAGCAGGTGACGTCACTCCACATTTAACAGCCCCCCCCCATTAATAATCGTGAGCAGGTGACGTCCTCCAAATGGACACCCCCCCTAATTAATGATAATTAGCGGCTGACGTCACTCCACATGGGGGGGGGGGGGGCGAGGCGCCTCCTCCCCCCTCCTCTGCGTCAACTCACAACCCTCACTGCAAAGGCAGAACCCTCACGTCACGTGATCTCCGCCACATCAAAGTAAAAAGGACGTCACGATGAACAAGGGATTATAACCGTTAAATGAAATAAGTCTGTGTCACCGCGCCCTTACTAATTGCACACAAACTGATGCAATGAATATGACGTCGCAGTCTGCTTTTCGCTTGCATGTTTCAGATTTACTGCAATGCACCCGTCCTTGGACGGTCAAAAGGCTAGTTATAAATAATTTACACACGTATAATTATATAAATTACAACTGCTCCCAAAGAAGCAGTTTCCTCAATTAACATTTGAATCAAGAGTCCTGTAATGTTTAGGTTTTTGTACATTATCACAAACAAGGGACTTAGAATGGGGTTTTAAGCACTGCTACTTTCAACCAAGGAATGACATTTTCAAGCCAAGGGTGCTAATGAGCGATAGGGCTGTGCCGTTGACTATTTTTTGTGGTCACAAAAAAAATTGACCCCGTGTACGACAGCTCGTTTTGGATCTCGAGGTATACATTTACATAGTTGTGGTAAATTTCAGCTTTGTCACGATAAAATAAATATAAAAATGGATATATACTCTTACAAAAAAAACATCACCGCAGGGGGAAACTCACACTTTCAGGAGGCACAATTATATCTGTAGACGATAGCAAAAGCAGTATGCGTGGCTTCCGATAATATTAACACGCTTCTTTATCTTATCGCACCGCTGGCTAAAGTGGTTTTTAGGAGAGCCTTATCATATGGTAAAAACCCTCGTGACAACATTTGTGCAAATGAAAGGCATTTCTTGCGAGAGCAACATAATATTTAGCGTCCCGCTGAACCTACATTGGCCCCTTTCTAAGTTATTGACAGAGACTCCCTTTGTATTCATAGGATCATGCAAGGGTCACACTGCTACTTGGGTTATACTTGGACACAGTTTGAAACAGTGTGCTGTTCGTGTAAATGGAGTTAACAATGGAAAGATAGCTTTCTGCCAATGTGCCAGTTAACCATGACTTCAGCCGTAGTATCATGCGACTATGAATAAAAAAAGGGATATGGCTCAGACGGTGGGGTGAAACGAAACTGCACTGGTAAGCAACGGTGCATCAACTGTTACAATACGCAGTGTCTACTTCACCGCGGACGTCAAAGATCCTAAACTCAACATTTTATTTTATTTTACCAGGTAAAGCCAAATTAGCTACATATTTATTTTTCAGAAGCAACCTGGCATTCACAGATGACGTGGCTTATCATGTGAAAATGTATACGCAGAAAAATACACTCAACGCATGTTTATAGATGTGGAGGGAAAACCCAGAGGACCCGGTGAAAATCCATGCAACCACGGGGAGAGTGACACGCAAACTCGAAATATAGAGGTGTCAGGGTTGGGATCGAACCCACGACCTCCCGCTTACCAGGCGAGGCAGTTAACATCTCGCCACCGTGGTGACATTTGCAGGAGCGGGCTATAAAGTTCTGACGTCATGGTAAAAATTTGGAAAATGTATTTTATTATTATTTTAGCTTCAGAATAGTCGTATACATGAAGGTGCCACTCAAACGTCCAATTTGTTACTCTTTGGTTTTTTCGGTAAAGTCACGGAGGTAAATTTTTTTATAAATAAAATAAAATAGAATGAAAACTAAAATAAAATGTAATCAAATCACGACGTTTCGGGCGCAACACAAGCGTCCTTCTTTACCGAAAAAAACCACGGAGTATGAATCCTTGCAGTCACGAATTCCAATTTGGTATTTTTATGGTCAGGCCTCCTGGTTTTATTCATTTGCCTGTGACACTGCAGCACTCGTGTCCATTTAAAGACAATCCCCCAACGCACCCGCTGGTGGCCCCATGAAGTGGAACAGTGCATTGCGGTCAATACACACGGAGTCATCGTAGAGGCATAGCGATGAAGAGGGGATGTCATAAATATGAGCGGATTAGAACGGCATTCTCAGCCGTTCACTTTTACACCAAACATAACAAACTGAGAGGGAGGCAGCGATGTGAGAAAAACAAAGCTTCACTTTTCCATGTGCACATTGAGCGGCATCGCTAGTATCGATATCCCACTGTGTTTTTAGGTTGTGACCCTCCAACAATGGATTTTCCATCAATTCCCATTTAGATTCCTGGAAAGTACAAACCGAATTACAAGTAGCATCATTGCTGCCTGTTGTGGCCGCTGAAAAGGAGGCATTTAATTTGGTGGAGAACAAATGCAGTCCAGTTAAAGGTATTGCAAAGAAAATGTGAATAAAGTATTTAATTATTGTTATTATGAAACCCAACTTATCACCACGAAACACCCACGTTGAGATTGCATGAAGCAAAAAAGAAAATAAATGTACTCCTCTACTTACGAACCAGTTACGTTTGTAGAGGTCTGTTTGTAAGTCTATTTATTCGTAAGTCCAACTTTACTCCTGTTGATGAAAAACATGTTGTACAGCGTGTACACTAAACACGGGGAATGGCTTTAAAATTTGTATAATCTCCTGTAGATGTAGAAGCCACTGGTTCTTCACGTTCTGCGGATGTAGATGCCACTGGTTCTTCATGTTCTGCAGAAGTAGATGCCACTGGTTCTTCATGTTCTGCAGATGTAGATGCCACTGGTTCTTCACGTTCTGCAGATGTAGATGCCACTGGTTCTTCATGTTCTGCAGAAGTAGATGCCACTGGTTCTTCACGTTCTGCAGATGGAGATGCCACTGGTTCTTCACGTTCTGCGGATGTAGATGCCACTGGTTCTTCATGTTCTGCAGAAGTAGATGCCACTGGTTCTTCATGTTCTGCAGATGTAGATGCCACTGGTTCTTCACGTTCTGCAGATGTAGATGCCACTGGTTCTTCATGTTCTGCAGAAGTAGATGCCACTGGTTCTTCACGTTCTGCAGATGGAGATGCCACTGGTTCTTCACGTTCTGCAGATCTAGATGCCACTGGTTCTTCATGTTCTGCAGATGTAGATGCCACTGGTTGTTATGTTCTGAAGATGTAGATGCCACTGGTTCTTCACGTTCTGCAGATGTAGATGCCACTGGTTCTTCACCTTCTGCGGATGTAGATGCCACCACCACCATCTATTGCACGGCAGTTGAACTTACGACTCTTGTTCCGAACAGGCAACTGGACAGGTTTCTTCGTATCTTTGAAAGTTCGTGAGTCGAGTGTTCGTAAGTAGATGAGTCATTGTACACACCAGCAGAGAAGTCAGACAAGGAGATGTGGTTCACACCAAGGCTAATCACAGCGACGGTAGAAAACATTCGTCACGAAATTTGCATCGGAATAACCATCAGCTATTTTGCCGACGGATCGTTACAACAACCAGTGGCAACGAACTGCAGGATATGATTGAAAACGTCATAAAAAAAAGTCTGCAAAGTTGATATAACGAGTAATACGAGCAAAATAAGTCACGCCGAACACAAGAAATATAATTTTATAATATTTCTTTTGATATTGCAGCCAGCCCAAAGTTAAGTGTTTAACCGCCAGTCGGAGGTCCTGAATATAAAATGGATGATTTCCACAAGCCCTCTTAAATACAACAAGTAAAATAAATACTCCGATCTGGCTAAAACGGTTGCAGATTGCTTCCGCGAGGGAATCAGAAATTAGTCGTTAAACTCCGGACACACAACACGCCACCAGACTCAGAGAGCCTATTACGAAAACTACACACGTCTGCACTCGGAAGTATATTGACTTTTCCTCTAATGCCAACATGCCCGTCTGTGGCACACAGCACTGAAATTACTCCCTTCACCAATGCTCTTTGCTTAATTTGTTTCTGCTCTGAAGATGATCCAACCGGACTTTTAAAATAAGCTTTCGCGTACTGCACTGCCTGACTCCTGTTCAAAGCAATTTCCTTTTTTCAAGTGACGAATGGTAGGGGGGGGGGGTGTTCAAACGCAAATCAGTATAGAACGTTCCGGTAATGAATGAAAATGTGCTTTTCATAGTATACAATAGAAAATAAATGATAACAATTTACAGCCATAAAACCTCCCTACGATGTGCATGGTGCTACGGACACTGCAAAAAAGTTCAACATACATACATACATGGGGGCTGATCAACCATACTTCACCACAATGGTTAGTACAATTTAGGTGATAATGGGGGCCCAGGACTAGTTGAGATATCACTCCCCTTGCCGCTGATGGTGGCCGTGGCAGATTATGAACATGAGGTCGCCGGGTTCGTGGCGAGTGTGCAAACCAGTGTGCCACCACTCCAACCCCCCATCGTAATAGGTAGAGCTTCTTCGGCGATTGCTAGGGAATCGTAGAAACTTCCGGCAAGCGGGAAGAAACGTTGGACGTCGTGCCGTGCAACACGCGGTACAACCCGAAGAAAACGTGTTGGACAGCTGGAAATAACGACACAGCATAACTGCAATGAACCTACGCAGTTTCATCCATTGATGGTACCTTTTTTGGAAATATTACCAAATTATTATAAAATTGTGTTATATACTTTCACAACAATAATATGATAAATAGGCTGGCTCCAGGCAGAGAGGTGTCATTTCCAGTACTGGCTCAGAGCTTCCAATGTAGATGAGCTCCAGCCCCCCCCCCCCCCACCCTTGTTCAGAATCAGAATCAAAATGTTTATTAATCCTGGAGAAATCCAATGAACTAAGAAGCTCTTTTTCACAGGCGTCCAGTTCACTGGCAGGGAAGACACTCCGACATGACGTTGAGTTTTATAAGGGCACCACGAGGTGACCAGCCCCTCCCCACCCTCCCCACCCAGCCCCTCCCCACCCTCCCCACCCAGCCCCTTCTCACCCTCCCCACCCAGCCCCTTCTCACCCTCCCCACCCAGCCCCTCCCCACCCTCCCCACCCAGCCCCTCCCCACCCTCCCCACCCAGCCCCTTATACCAGTATAATACGAATGGGAATACACACACAAGCACGCCTGATTCCAACTCTTCAAAAGTCTCATTCCTTTGTCCACTTCGGGGAAACAGGAGCAGAGCGTTGCACGTACGCACAGGGCACCGCATGCCCAGCCAAGTGCTGCCCCCAGATGTTCAACGAAAGGAAAAATCTCCATGGCATTCAATCCTGAACTCGGCCCACGCGGGTTTAAACGAGATGGCGAGCCAGTCCAAGAAGGTGAGTCTCCGTCACATTACGGCGGTGTGTTTCTTAACAAAACATTTGTCCTGTGGTACCACTCAGCCCGATGTCAACATTTCAGCTAATCACCACGCGGCTCCCCCCCCCCAAAACCCCTGGTGACAAAACGCATTCACTTATCTCTCTAAATACCACTAACACAACATCATTCATACTACTGGAACGTATATTTTTTATACGCAGCCGAAACTTTTTTTTAGGGGTGGGGGGGGGGGGATTTAATCAGGTTAGTTTAGCTAACTTAATTTTTTGTATTCACTTTCATGAGTAAAATACGAATTAATGTTCAAACCGAAAGGTAGAAACGTTGTCATTATTGTCCGGATCAACCTGCATTTGCATCACAGTCTCGCGGACTGCCTGGGGGAACGTCACGGACCCACCCATGGGATTTAAGCATTAAAAAAATCAATGCGTGCGTGGATAAATTCCATGCAGCTCACGCATGCGCGTTATTACACCACCCCCCCCCCCCTTGCATGCAATCTAAAGCACAAATTGGAAGACAATGCAGTTTAATGGGTAAACCCATACAGTAAAGCGTCTTTGTCTATACAATCGGCAGTTCACCAACGTTGATATAAGCGAGCCTGAATCTGCTGATGAGACACTGCATGTCAAAACCAGTCCAGTTTGTCTTGAAAACAATGCTGCTGAAATGATACACTCGCAGAAGACCACGCGGCTGATGGGGTTTTGTAATTAGTGCTTTTATTTTTGTTTGCGGAGAGACGGATAATTAGAGGACACAAGTTGTCTGCTCATTTGTTTTGTTATTTATTTTCTCTACAATGACACAAATTAGTCCTTTTTTCCACTGAAAATTAGTTTGAAATTATTATAATTTTACACCCCCCCCCCCCCCCCCCAAAAAAAAAAAAACCTATACGTATCTGGGACCTGGCATGGGGAAGTTAAATACGTGGCAGGTTTCTTCTTAGTAATTGGTCTGGGAAGGTTTGTGGCTTTTATTCAATATTCTCAGATGGACGGTGAAGCGGACGGAAATATGATTTACCGCCGGTAGGAATAACCGTAACGCGTAAAACCTAGAAGTGTGAAATAGCATGGACCTTGAGCTCTCAAGTAAATCACAAGCACCAGCGGTTGCTTGTCATTAGGCGCTGGTGGGGCCTGACCCCACTCGGAAAAATAAAATCCTTGTTAACTACAGAGAGTGATATAGTATAGATATTTTTTTATTTTACCAGGTAAGGCTCCACTGAGCTTCGGAGCTCTTTTTCGGAAGCGACCTGGCCACAAATGATATCCCAACTTAGTGGCTTGTCGCGTGTGTAAATGTATTGCAGTTGGACCCTCTAAATGCACGTTTCAAAACGTGGAGGGTTAAAAAAAACCAGAGGACCTGGAGATAAATCCACGCGATGCGCAAAATCCAAATATACAGCAGGCGTCAGGATTGGGATCAAACCCACAACCTACTGCACACCAGGCGAGGTAGTTAACATCTCGCCACCCAAATACTGACCAGCTCATTATACAAATTATAAACTGCATGCCCCCACCTCGTCCCCTCCCTCCCCCAATCTCCCTCCCCTCTTTGACCTCCGGCTACCAAGGCCGACCCACATACAGTGTTTACACAGCGGTTGCTATGGGCGTTATTATTTATTTACCACGCCAACAACAAAAAAAACCTTTCACAAAAGAGCACTCACTCACTCTCTCAATGGGCTCCCACGGCATTAAAAAGTGAAGCATTTCATTCTTCATTGATTATTTCACAATGTGGTAACGACACTTCGGGCGGTCCGGTGCAACCAGTGAATCGCAGGCGCTGATTCTGGCAGGCGTGGATTTTTTTAAAGGTGCACCTTTTTTAGAATCGAAAGCGGCCGACGACGACGGGTGAAACTGAAACAACTAAACCCATGCACGCCCTTCATGGCCGTGCATGGGTTTAGAATCAAGACTCTTTATTGTATCCTGGAGAAATCCAATGAGCCATGAAGCTCTTTTTTACAAAGATGTCCAGTGGGGGGCACTCGTTGCGTGCTCGGTGAACGGTAAACGTGCAAGCGTCTTGATGTAGGTTTTTTTTTAAGCCGTTACCTTCTGAGTCTTTTATTATTTGCCACTCCTACCTTTCAAGGGGGAGGCTGCCTGCCGGTGGTGTAATGGTTCGCACACCGGGCTTGCAACCCCGTGGTCATCGGTTCAATTCCAGCTTGTGGCGTGGCAGTAAAAAACAATGCAAGAGTTTTCTCAATGAATGAGTAGAACGCATTTTTTAGTCGAACGGCAGGTCAGCACATCTGGTTAACATGGACTATTGTATCTGGTAAACATGGACTATTGTACGTGTATATGTATGTTGAACTTATTTCGCGCCGGATGTAGCCTACCGTGCAAATCGAATTTCTTTGAGCGGAGGCCCTTCTGCCAGCAGCGCCACGAGCAAAAGCAATTGCAGGGCTGCGCCTTGACCTCATTCCCTTTGCTAATGGGTTTCGCGCTGACATTTGCAGGCCTATTTAAAAAAGGGAGCTCTCCACAGCAGGTGTGTGCGATGGTTATTTTGTGTTACTTCCACCTCTCGTACGTGCCACATGCGGAGGCTGAACACACTCTTCATTACCATCGCCACTCGTTCCTTTTGTCTTTATAATGTCAGTCGGTGAGTCAAAGTTGATATTTCAACCAATTTAAGCCCCATTGACACAAGTCTATTTTTCAAGAGAGGCCTGAATTATGAAACCCATCTAACAATATACAGACCTCCAACCCATACTATGTATATCGTGGGGGTTGCTTGAGCATACCTCACCCTGATGGTCAGTGCCGGCTGGTAAGAGGGGATCAGGTCTGGTTCCAATATTACTGACGAGTGATGTTAGTCATGTCCAGGAATTGAACTCAAGAAGCCACCGGGCTTAAGGCGCAGTAGTGCACGACAAACTTCCACTCCAGTAGGCATGCCACATTGGGCCAATGCTGGACTGTGGTCTAATCGTTGGGCCAACGTTTGGCTCAACGTTGGCTCAACGTTCCATGTTTATCGGGACTCCCCGGTCGTCGCACACAAAAGCAAATGCGAAGAATTAAAAGGAAAAAAAAACTGCGCAGCAATAACACTTAGATTTAAAACAGGTCAAAACAATTAACGGATGTTGAAACGATTAACACATTAGAAAAAAAAACACGACGTGAAAGACTAAATGAGCTGGAACAACAATCAAGGGCAAATGCATTCAAAATTTCCAAGTAATTAATCCGTCAGAATGTTTCTTAAATGTAATTCTCATCAGGTCCCATGGAGTAAAGTGCGGTCTCCAGCACTTTATTGCCGTTATTATTATTATTATACACTTTCTATGTACTATGAAGAAGGGCCCTTGCCCCCAAAATGTTGTCTTTCATATTTTTTTTTTGACAGGCCAAGCAGTTTCGATTTAAAGCTTTCGTGACTGCAGGGATTCATCTTCTCCGTTCTTTCGGTAAAGTCACGTAGAATGGAAATAATAAAATAATAAAAATACAACATAATAAAATAATTCTCACGACGTTTCGGCCACAACGCAAGCAGCCGTCCTCAGGTGGAGAACAGGTCCTCAGGTGGAGAACAGGTCTGTCGAGAAGACAGCGTCTGTCTTCTCGACAGACCTGTTCTCCACCTGAGGACGGCTGCTTGCGTTGTCGCCGAAACGTCGTGAGAATTATTTTCTGTTTTATTTTTATTATTTTATTATTTCCATTCTACGTGACTTTACCGAAAAAACCAAGAAGAGGCCAAGCAGTGTTACTGATGATTTGCGTGGAATTTTTTTGTGCACGTTATTTGTGCTCCACTGCCCAAATGCCGCGTCGCCAAATGGCGTGCTATCGTAGACGACGCAGACGTAAACCCTCAATTGCTGCCCTTTGCCGTGCACCTAGGCCCTGCTGTTCAGGTGAACGAGTGTTGCAGTGAACTCCGGGACCCATCTGGTGAAGTGAAGTTCACATTTTGAATGACAAAGTGCGGCATGGTATGAATTCAATTAAAAAAGGCACGGGGGAAATTATTAACGTTGGGCAAAGTGTATCAGCAAACTCTTAGAAGATGTAATGAGTGTATTCAGTTTGGTGGCATACATTCAGAGGCTTGGAATAATAATGTTGTTTCCTCAGGAACGTGTTTCAAATTATTTTTCATGGGGTATCTATAAATTGATCACCTGTCTTTACGTATCAACAATGTCTACACAAAATAACCCATCATTATACTATGAGACATCTCCTTTACCAGTGGCAAAATATAGTAGTAGGTTTTTACCCTTTCAACTGGTACAAAAACTGACACCTTTATACAAGGCATCATGTTTGCAATAACCACAACACAAGCAGTCAAAATGCAAACAAAAAGAAACAACTCTGATGATGATAATGATATGCACTGCACATCATCAGAGTTGTTTCTTTGTGCTTGTCAGTTTTTGTACCAGTTGAAAGGGTAAAAACCTGTTACTATATTTTGCCACTGGTAAAGGAGATGTCTCATAGTGTAAATGCTTACCCCGAGCTCTCAATACTCTGATAGTGCACTGTCTTTGAGTTGTACGCCTTTTGGCGTCATTTGGTCCAACACCAATGGAGACTAGGCTCTAAGAAAAGCTGTCTCGGGTGTGGACCAATCAACTTCAAGGGCAGTGCATATCATTATCATCATCAGAGTTCTTTCTTTTTGTTTGCATTTTGACTGCTTGTGTTGTGGTTATTGCAAATGTGATGCCTTGTATAGAGGTGTCAGTTTTTGTACCAGTTGAAAGAGTAAAAACCTACTACTATAACCCATCATGCTTCACATGGTTTGCCACCTGCTTTGACATTCAAGAATGATATAACATTTGTTTTTGATTTAGTGCCCTCCTACATGCCGGGGTATCTCGGAGCAACGTGTGCCCTTGGGTGCCCTTTGGGCCAAGGTGCTTCAGAACCTGGCCTGCAAACAGGTGCTCAGTTTAACATGTAGTAAGGATATTGTCCATAATATATTTTTGGTTAGATCGCGTGAATATAAATGTATCGTTAAACCCGCCACCACCCGACACAGCCAATTAGTAAGGTTTGTTATGTAAACAGAACATGCCAATTTGTTACGAGTACAGCACACGGTGCGTTAGAGAGTAAACCCACAACATTTATAGCGGTTTAAACGGCACATTTATATTTACGCGATCTAAGTACTCGAATGGTAAATGTTGCGGGTTTACTCTCCAACACACCGGTGTGCTGAATGAGTAAGGAATTTGCACGTTCTGTTTTCGTGACAAACCTTACTAATTGGCTGTGTCGGGTGGTGACGGATTTCACGAAACATTTTTTATTCATGCGATCTAACCCAAAGACCTCTATCAAAGTATTCGTCTGCGGATATATTTTAGACAGCCATTCTTTTTTTAATGCGACTTATCAAATCGTTTGCTGGGCAAATAAAACATTGTGCCACGACAGTTGTCGATTAGATAACTCTTAAAGTGATCTTAGAATAAATAATGGGGCCTTCTCTGGCAAGAGGTGACATTGAGCACTTGCTCTCTGCCAGAGTTTGTAACGCTGCCCAGAGAGCTGTTGGCCAAGGGGGAGAGGCCAAGGAGTCTGGGATGATCATTCAAACTAAAAATGGTAAAAGGGGGGCCCTCTAATTTCTCACAGTCGCCACTGCTGGCAAGAGATCCTCTACTCAAAGGAGCATCCTCCAGGAGGGGATTTTACCCATTTGAATCATTTAAACATTTAAATTTCGATTTAAAGCTTTCGTGACTGCAGGGATTCATCTTCTTGGTTCTTTCGGTAAAGTCACGTAGAAGGGAAATAATAAAATAATAAAAATAAAACATAATAAAATAATTCTCACGACGTTTCGGCCACAACGCAAGTAGCCGTCCTCAGGTGACAGACCTGTTATTCACCTGAGGACGGCTACTTGCGTTGTGGCCGAAACGTCGTGAGAATTATTTTATTATGCTTTATTTTTATTATTTTATTATTTCCCTTCTACGTATTTAAAAATTTCTTTATTTTATCACATAAGGGCTCACAGAGCTGCGTGGCTCTCATTCAGAAGCGACCTGGCCACAAATGATAGCTCAACGAAGTGGCTTATCACGTGGAAATGAAAAGCGGCCAAATACTCTAAATGTACGTTGATTCTAAATGTGGAGGGGAAAATCTACGTGACCACAGTGAGAGAACATGAAAAGTTCAAATATACAGGGCATCAGTTGGAATCGAACCCACAACCTCCTGCATACCAGGTGGGGTAGTTAACATTTCGCCACCACGGCGCTCAACTAATTTCATGGTGGCTGGACATTTTTGAAACGCTGGGAGTATCCACACTTTATCCCACTGCAAGTGACCTACCAATCGTCTGTGGTGTGCCCATTCATACCGAGGGGTGGACAAAGACGGTGGGATTTTTGAAACCTGCACCATTGGTTTAACTGCAGTGCTGAGAGATCGAAACCAATGGCGTACGGTACTCATTTACAGTATACTACTGGGTAGACATTTTCAACTGTGTTTTTTTTCTTCCAATTTATGACTTCAAATAACAAATTCATCTTTGGACATTGTGGAGCTGTGGAAGAATGGAACATTTTAAGCCGGATTTGTGGGATAACCAGATTTCTTAAAAAAATGTGGATAAGAGCTGGTGTGATGGGAGGCCGATGGCAAATGGAAAATGATGGAAAATCAATTGTATGCAATAGAGAAGGAATGGAGCCCTTAGGCCAGATTTAAATAGAGTTGAAGAGTCAAAAATACAGACAAGAAATAGCTAAATCAGTGGTTTCCATTTGTTTCCTGGATTTTCTAAAATGCCTGTTAAAAATGAAATAGTGTGTACTCGCACAAAATCAATTGGGTTGATAGCACAAGTAGAATGGATTAAACAAGAAGCATGCGAGGGAGCGGAAGGGAAAACAAAAAAAATACCCATCGTTAGATTGCTCGGCGTAATGCCAAATCCGGCATCATCAAATTAGTTGCCATGGTAACAGCGCTCCCTCCCTGACGATGACCAATGAGCAACGTGCGGGGCACTGACATCTCACTGCCCTTTTCATGATGGCCAACACTTGGGCGGCATTTATTTATCTATTTAAAATGTTCTCGTTCGTTCCAGGGATGCTTCGCCGCCCAGGCTTGCGACTCCATTTTTTTCCGCAGCTGCAGGGCAACGATTTCTGCGTGGGTTTTAATTTGAGTAATTTGGGGGGGCGGGGGGGGTAATAGTTAATTTATAAACTAAGCAAATCGGGACCATGCACACCACCGGAATACAATGGTCCCACTTCTGCGAATGACTGTCATGGGATCTTTAACATCCACTGTGAAGCAGACGGCGCGTAGTAATGTTTTTAGCGGTCAACACACACACACACACACCGCAGTATTAAACAGGGCGCCCTATAAGATTCGAACCGTGAAAGCTTTGCGACAAGCTAAGACCCAAGGCAACCCTGGGCTGCGTCACCATAGACCTCAGCGCATGTGCTGTGTCGCTTTAGTGGCATTTTCCGCTTGCATGGAGATAGCCCGCGCGCTTGTAGGTTTTAGCCCTGGACGAATTTCCAAGGTTGCATTTGAGCTGAGCACTCTGTGTTTATTTTGCTCTCTTTACCTCGCACCTCCAATTCACACTAGTTGGCCACGTACGGTGAGATGCACACGTACAAGTACTGGCTCTGTATGATATGGACAGCTGCCATAGAATCAAATGTCCTGTGCTTAGGGGCAATTGCAAAAGGGGCTGGTCCCTCGGTTTTGTCCAATTCTTTTTTCACTCCACTCCTCCCAAGATCAACTTTTCAAGCTTGCAATCGGGAAATACACGCAAATGCACACCACCCTATCTACATATGAATAGGATAGATTGACAGACTTGGAAGGCTGAACTGTGGCAGGTGCGAGAACTGAAGTTGAACATTAGTCACCGTAGATGAATGCTGTCAACTGCAAACCCCACAGTAATCTTTATTATTAAGCCAGGCACGTGCTTGTGAGTTAAATGCAGGCTGCACCATGTTTTATTCAAGCGGTGGAAGAGGGCAGAGGGGGGGGATTGGTGGTTAATTTTCTATCCACCCACCACGACCCCCACTCCCAATACATCCCGCTTGAATATTCCATCAATGATCTTTTAACTACTCTCGAAGCCATCGCATTACTGATTAATTGCCCTGGTTCGGCAAATCCAACCATGACTGCGGCTTACTCCGTAAATACTCCGTAAATTCGCCGTGCATTTAATATTCCTATGTCGTTGCGAACATCCGCTGGATGCCCCCAAAGCACACCCCCACCCTCCCGCTGCCCCCAACCAATCCTAGCAGAGTTGGTACAGCCCAATAGTTCCGTTAACCGAGCTTCCCCCAAAGCACTAATCCTCGTATACACACCAGAGGTGCTTAAAACTGTTTGAGTAACGATTAAAGCAGTTGCAGGTCTCCCACTACAAACACGGCAGCGGCACTTTTCGATCGATAGCGAGGAGTTCCACTGTGATATTTCGTAGGCCATTCCACCCCCAGGCAGACAGGAGAGGCTTCATTCTCGCTCCACTGCCCCATACACCTCGAGACCGACTTTTCTCGTCTCCGTTTGGCAATCCCACAAATCAACGTTAAAAGTCCCCAGCCCCACGCGGCGTACCAGCACGGCCTCTCGTGTTTGGCTGGGTGGCTTCAGGATGGAAAGGGGGAAAATCACGGAGTAGTTGGGAGGGCTACTGCTTGTTTGCCCTGCGTAATGGCGGCAGCAGTCGTAGCCCTCTGGGCGTGTGCGTTTTTTTTTCTGGTCGATGTGCGTGCCGTTTGGGACGACGTCTTGACGTTTCGCTCCACGTTCCGGGAGCTTCTTCAGGTTCTGAAGATTCTTGCAGAAGCTTCTCACAGCACCATGCCAAACGACACGTGGTCGGGGGAGTCGGCCCCATTGTTCCCCCCCCCCCTCTCTCTCTCTCCCCCCTTGCTCCTCCCCCCCCCCTTCCTACCTATATAACCTCTTGCCACGGCAGCTCTCTCCACCTGATGACGATTGCTTGCGTTGCGATCGAAACGTCGTGATTTGTTTTATTTTATATTATTTTGCCCTGGGAGAATAAATCAAACCCCTGGATTGCAAGTCCATCGTGCGAACCTTTGCACCACTGTGGATGGATGCCCCTCTATGCATGGTTTTAATAGAAACGGCATCTGTTTTCACCTTAATCACTACGATCCCGAGAGCTCAATGCGTCGTTCGATTTGCAATCCTCCGGTTTTACCAAGGTGAAAAAGTGGAGCGGTTAGGGGCACCTAACAACATGGGTGCTCACTCTCCATAAAAGGTGAGCGACGGTGCCCGTTACTTAATGATAATGGTCTTTGTTTTTATAAGGCACCTTTCATATCTAAATATCTCAAAGGCACTGTACAAACAAAACCTACACCCACAACTACAGAGTAAACCCAATCTAAATACAGCAATAACATTGGTAAAAAAAAAAAACATTTTTTTCTGGCCTGGACTTTTGCAGCTGTTTTAGACTAATTTCAGGGTGCTGATTCCAAATCTGATATCAGATATGCTCTATCACATCATTTTTATGCTATCGGCATACCCCATTTTCATTTATTTTACTATTTTACCAGAAATTAACTCTGTCACTTATGATTGCAAGTTGTTGTGAGTCAGTAACTGCTTTAGTGTTAAAATATGGTGCTGTATTTTAGAATAGTGTGTTTATAATATCATTTTATGTAGATATCCACATTTATTTAATATTTTTCTTCTGCAGTTTTGATTGAAAATTTACTATTTTATATCTCAAAAACCTGATGTGATAGACAAAAACTGATGCCAGATTTGGAATCAGCACCCCAAAATTACCTTAAAACCGTTGGAATACCTTATGCCAGAAAAAGTGTGTTGACCAGTGTAAGCTAATAACGATAATGCTAACGACACTTGCAATAGACATAACATGATGAACAAACGGCGATAGTAGTCAATACCAATTGCACTCACGGTCGAGGCGAATCCAAACAAGCTACGGGGAAAGCCAATAAATAAATATATGATTTCAAGCTAGTTTCAAAAAGTGCTAAGAGTTGCAATACCTGATACGCGTAGGGATAGCATGTGTGAGCACGCCCATTATGTATTCGAATTCTCTGTGCTCATTCACCTCGGTTAAAATTCGAACCGCTCAAAGTAATATTCGACCAGTATGGCAATGTACAAAGAATACAATATTCCCTGAATCACGTGCAAACACCGGGCGTACAAAAAGGCAAGGGAAATCACTGCCGTGTATTATGATTTTTTTCACTACGGATGCCATTGTGCAAAAAATAGCCAGCAACACCGGCTCATTTTTTTTCTCTTAGGCATAGTATGGCTGGCAAGAAAAATAGCAAAGAGTGGGAGAAAAAAACTTTGTTGAAATAGAGCAGATGCACTCATGAAGTGCAGATGTTGGATATTCCACATTCGAGCCGTCTAAAGCAGCCAGGCCTAGTGCACGGGTACAGCACAGCCATAAATCCAGGAACGTGCAGTCAATTTTATTTTTGAGTCACGTTGGCCAAAATTGCTTCCAACACAGCATATTTACGGCTTTCTCGTTCTTGGGAAACATTGGTGTCGAGATTTCACGGGCAGACTCCCACCTTAATTGGTGGATGCTCTCACAATGAGATATCCATTGATCAGTGGGGCTAGGTTTCAGTTCACCAGAGAGAGGAGAGTGCAGGGGATTGTCTGTTGCAATCTTTACTGCCCATACGTATTTAGGGTTGCGGGATTTTGCGCGAAGACACTGCTGCTGTTGCTGCCTGTAAACATACACACTGTGACATCGCTTTGAAAAGAGTGTATTTTTTTAATTTCGTAACCAGGTCAGGTTACACTGAAACTACGTAGCTATTTCTTAGAAGCGACCTGGCTAACAAAAGTGGCTTATATCACGTAGGTAAAAAACGGAATTAAAATTAATAAAACAAAACAATAAAATCACGATGTTTCGGAGGCAACACAAGTCTCTGTCATCAGGTGGGACCGTCACAGCCATGATTTTATGGTTTTATTTTATTAATTTTTATTTCATTTTTTACCTTTTTTTTTTTATTAATTTTGATGTTTTACCTACGTGACTTTACCGAAAGAACTAAGAGTTTGAATCATTGCAGTCACGAAAGCTTCAAATCTAGAATTGTAACCGTTCATTTACTTATCAAGTTGTCACACTTGCGTCCATTGGCCGCTTCTTCAATTTCATTTGGCGCCGGTGTTCTGCACGTGCCGTGTCTACAAAAGCTCTCAACATTAACGCATTGTAATTACTCACCCCCTATGCCTATTTTGTATTGGGCATTGTACATTTTTATGTATTTAATTAAGATGTTCATATTGTACTCGCGTTGATGTACATTTTTATTATTTTATTAAGATGTTCATATTGTACTCGAGGTGATCTTTGCGCACGACTAATAAAACCATCCAACGCTGCTATTTTCAGCAAGAGGCCCCTTACATGCAAAATGCCTCTCTGAACAACGCTGGCGATTACTCCGGGGCAAAATTTTTATCTTGGCGACATGTGCTCATAATCGTTACTCCCCCCCCCCCACCCCCTTCCCATTAAAAGGGCTTGGGAATGCATTTTCACATTTTAGCAAGCGTCTTCATTTCACGGCGCACAACGGGAAGTTACATGTGGGTCCACGAGCCTAAGTGGTCAGCAATGTGCGGCGCCATTAGCCCACCAAAAAGTGACTTCTAAGCTTTTCTTTGTTGATGGGACCCTTGACAAAGCTTTGGACTTCCCAGCAGGAGACAGCACATGCAGGATATATGACACGAGCAAATTGTGGGCCATTAAAAAAAAATAGAGGCTACAAACGAGAAGCGTTTTTTTGGCCTTGTGACGGAGAAACGCAAGATGCGCCAGGCGTGTGCTGCATTGATACATCGATTAATATCGATCCCCAAGGCTCACGATGAATGCACCCAACAGCATGTGTAGAAATCAATGGTTTTCGTGTGTATGCCAATATCAGCCATCTCCGATTGAAGCAATGGAAATAAACTCCAGGGTATGATTGGATGACTTAACAAAGAGGGCTACGATGTCTGGCTCAAGATGAATAGGAACAAAATATGCAATCTTTCGCCAATGATGTTATGACTTGTACTTGACATCTGGGTCAGATCACGTGAACTATACAATGCCACTGTGTGTAGTGCACCTTCATCTGCCGGACACGGCTTAAAACAATAAACTTGTCTCGTGAACAGAGGCGGGAATGTCTTTTTAATTCAGCACCACCAGCGTATTGCAGAGCAACTGGCAGACATTTACCAATTAGGTACTGGTACGATTTGGATAGATCGTCAACATACCAATAAAAATGGGCATGGCACTTCACCTAACAACTTTACTCCATTAGATGGAGGAGGGCTTACAACACACATTGGTAATGTATCCAGACCCGAACCAAAATCTACTCCGAATCATGAGCAAAGCAACCATCGTTTTCGAACAGATCACTAAGCACGACCTTCTCACCTCCGATTAGCACAGTTGGCTATGTATGGTGCGAAAGAAGTTCAACATACAGTCTTCGGCTTACGAACACCCGCACTGATGAACCAGTTTCCATAATTTTTTGTTACTTTTTCACATCGACTTGAGACGCGAACTTTGACTTGCAAATTGAACCGCGGTACTATTCTGTTCAGTTGAGTTGATCCTCCGCGAGATGTAATGACTCAGCCTCGTACGATAGATTACAGTGTTCTGACTTACGAACAGGTCTCAGGAACGAGTGGAGGACTGCTTGAACATACATACAAACACAATGTAATATGGCAAACCCTTAATATCCGCGGGAAATGGACTGTGACGTATGGCCATGAGAGATATGGCATTGGCTTGTACAGGCCTTCATCCGTCAGTGGATAGACCAGGGCTGGTGAAAATGATACGCGCATTGTTACATTTAGACCAGTGGAACAAATAAGAAAAGATGCAAATGATAGCAATAAGAAAGTAAAAACCAGACAAAACAGAACCAATGATCAAATCGAATGACAGGCCTAAAAAGGTACACTACTGACGATGAGCTCCCCAAATTTCACCAGGCTCACTGTTCATGAACTCTTGGAAGTGCTTGCACAAAGGATAGTAACATCTCATCCTGTGTTCTTGGAATCTAATGCAAAACCCACCTCCAAGCTACAACTTGCTGGGGGATTTGAGGCCACAGTCTCAAAAGTGTTTCGTCTCAGTACATCACTACACGTAGTAATACTTCCCTGCTTTACAGAGTCACCTTTTTCAGACCTTTACAAAACCACGTCCCATATCAATTTAGTTGTTGCTTTAGAATTAATTTCACACGCATTCAGAAATATCATCACCTCGGGAGATTTTGTTTTCTCTCTCACCGATTTGATAAAACCACCCTCAGTACTCAACTTTAAGAACCACCGCACCCCCCACCGCCGAGATCCTGGATTCAATCCAGGCAAGGGGCCACCTGTGCTTCTTCTTCTTCTTCTTGTACGTCCAAAGTTGATGATGACCATGGCACGTTTGTCATTTTGTTGGGTTTTGATGAGTGCGCAGATGGCTGAAGAGGCCAATCCGAGCCCGGAGTTCTCTGTGGCACACTGGACAGGTCAGGGAGGATGTAGAGCTCGGAGGTGCATTCTAGATTTGAAGCTTTCGTGACTGCAAGGATTCATATTCTTAGGTTTTTTCGGTAAAGTCACGTAGGTAAAACATCAAAATTAATAAATAAATAAAAAGGTGCAGCCACACGTCCTTCCTTGGTATATTTGCGCCGCTGCCTCTTCAAGATAGCACAGGAGCGTCTCCTACTCTCACAGAGGACTGCACCGTCCTGTACTTTTATTCTCCAGGCAGGTCAGTCCTGTGCTATTGATATGAAATAACCCATTGAGATTGCTTGCAGAGGCACTTGCTACCCTTGGTGCATTAGACAACGGTCCACAGAAGTGGACATCAGAGAGTCACCTCTTGACATCCCTTCAAGTGATGCTCCTGCTGTTGTGGAGTGACTCATGCAGCCAGCTATGGCTGCAGAGTTTGGTAGTACATGTTGTTGACGTCGTTTATTGTGAAAATTCGGTCACAGTTCCTGTGACCACTGTTTCATTGCTTTTATGGCTCTATTTTGGTGATTTTCGAAAAGTTTTTTGGTTTGGCCATGTTTGTTTGTTGTAGTACAGAGTTAGACTGATGGCCTTAATCTAAGTTGTCTTGTGGTTATTGTTGTTTGACTTGCATCCCACTGGGATTTTTGCACAAAGCGTTGGTGTACGGTGCTTTTTCTGCAATATTTTGCTGTCTTTTCTTGGATTTTCTGTTTGCACATAGTCAACTTACAAATGTTTTCTTGTTCATGTTTTTGTTTTTTGTTTGTTGCGGTTGCACCCGATTCAAGAGCCGAGTGGCTCACAGGGCTACACCTAATAAATGAACTTTGAACTTTGAAGTGACACGGTGCACATAGTAGAGGGGGCAGTACGTTCTCACCTACTCTGCCTGTGTGTATGTATGTTGAATGTCTTTCGCACTGCACGTAGCCGTAGCCTACCGTGGTAATCGGAGGTACGAGGGAAATGCTCGCCGCAAGGTGGAGCTGGAATTTAGGCAAATTTAAATGCAGGACCAAATTTAATGTGACGTTTTTTTTTTTAAACCGACCGGTTACCATTCTAAGACCATACACTCACCACATTCAGTCTTAGAACAGTAACCAGTTTTTAGAAATAACTAAAGCAAGCCAAATGTTGCCTCCAGATCAACTGTTGCAAAACAATACACCAGGAGACAATAAAATAATAAAAATAATAAATAATAAAATAATTCTCACGACGTTTCGGCCACAACGCAGGCAGCCGTCCTCAGGTGAAGAACAGGTCTGTCGGAAAGACAGCGTCCGACAGACCTGTTCTTCACCTGAGGACGGCTGCTTGCGTTGTGGCCGAAACGTCGTGATAATTATTTTATTATGTTGTATTTTTATTATTTTATTATTTCCCTTCTACGTGACTTTACCGAAAGAACCAAGAAGATGAATCCCTGCAGTCACGAAAGCTTTAAATCGAAATTTAATACACCAGGAGACAAATGTCGACTTTTGGGTTTTTTGCGGAACCCTTTACACTCTGCTTCACCCCAAGCTGTGATCCCTGGGCAGTGAACAAATAAACAAACAAACACATGAGCTCGGCAAAACTCAAAAGCTTCATAACGCCCCAGGAGTTCTCAATTGAAGCTGAAAGCAAGTCGGCCTTTAGTTTAAAAATTCTAAGCCGTGAATAACATCTTGCAAAAGTTGTGAAGAAAATGAACTCTAAACTAAGATTCATTTTTAATGTGTATTTGTAGGGGGTGCCACGGTGGCTAGGAGATGTTAACTCCCTCGCCTGGTATACAGGAGCTCGTAGGTTCGATCCCGACCCTGACGCCTGCTGCTGTATATTTGGAGTTTGCGTGTCTCTCTCTCATCATCATCATCATCACGGTGGCTAGGAGATGTTAACTCCCTCGCCCGGTATACAGTAGGACGTGGGTTCGATCCCAACCCTGATGCCTGCTGCTGTATATTTGGAGTTTGCGTGTTCTCCCCATGGTTGTGTGGATTTTTCTCCAGGGTTTTTCCCTCCACATTTAGAAACATGCGTTTAGAGTATTTGGCTGCTATACATTTCCACGTGATGATAAACCACTTCGTTGAGATATTATTTGCGGCCAGGTCGCTTCTGAAAAAGAGCTGTATAGCTCAATGGGCCTTACCTGGTAACATAAAATAAAAACGAATTAAATATAGTTTTGTAGTTTGTCTCATTGGCTTTCAAATTAATTCATAAAACACGATGTCAATATTGATTTCACTGTTATTATTGTCAGTGCAGTATGACAAAAACTTCAACACATTCCAAAAATGTAATGTGCCACTCATAATTATCATGGCAGGACAACATAATGATGACATTTTTCTGGGTTTTATTTAGTTTATTATTGTTACTGGGTTATTAGCGAGCTCGCAATCACTTCAATTTGAGCTGGCTTTGAGGAATCCATCCCCAGCAAGAACAAACAATTAACCACCACCAAAGATGAAAATGGATAGGCATTGAACCTGGGTCCACAAGTAATGTGGTAGAGTGTGTTAAGCAGTGTGTAAATAGTTACACACCAATAGGACAAAGGCTGGATAAACTGTTCTAGTAAGTGCTGTTTGTAAAAGCCTCATTTGGCTGGCAAAGCTCACGTTATATATGGGGCAGGCAGAACTACCCAGCTGTGTTTGCCTCCTCCATGTTGACACTCGCACTGAATGCTCAATCTACTCTAAATCAACGTTTGGACAGAAATCGCCCAGGTTGCCGAGACCATATCGTATGGCAAGGCCAACCATGATGTCAACGCTGTTAATATCTTCTTGGTTCTTTCGGCAAAGTCACGTAGAAGGGAAGTAATAAAATAATGAATCCCTGCAGTCACGAAAGCTTTAAATCGAAAAAGCTGTTAATATAGTTCACACGTCGGCAAAAAAACAACAACTCCACTGTGGAGCCACACAAACCTACTTTTGGCAAGTTACGTTCCGGATCACTTATTAAAGACGGGCATGGCGTATAAAGGGCCGTCCATAAATGACGTCACACGGCGTCACAAAAAGTCAGACCCCCCCCCCTCAAATATGACGCCACAAAGCTCTGCCCTCCCCACCCCCCCAAAAAAAAACATGCTTCAAATCGCTTTAAACTATTGTCATTGTAGTGCGTATTTAATGTGGCGCTGCACTCTGATGTTGTAGGAGAAAACATTTATTTAAAAAGTATATTTAATTAAATAGAACGTGTTGTCTATATTTATTTAAAGTTGTGCATTTTGATGTGACGTCACATTTCTTAACCCCCCCCGCCCTCCTCGTCACACATCGTCACAAATGTCTGACCCCCTCCCCAGGTGCGTGACGTCATTTATGACCGACCCCTAAGGGGGGTGGGGGTATGGCGAGCACCGTGCCCGATTGCCTTTGTCTCCCTCACGGAGATGTTTACACACTGTACCAAGTACTCATTTGAGGCCGAGTCGATCTAGGGGAGGCCCAGCACTGGTTCAGATCATACTCGTCAATGGTGGCCGTGAGTGGGAATCAAACGTAGGTTTTCCGGGGTTCGTGGTGCCAACTGCTACACTGACGCTCCCCACACACAAATCACACGAAGATAGGCTCCGAAAAATATTCCACTGGAAAAATCTTAGGTGTTCTCTTGAGCTTCAAAGGGCTTTCTTGAAAAGGTATGCATTTGGTTGCCACAATGTTGACTTAAAGCTTTCGTGACTGCAGGAATGCATACTCGTAGGGTCTTTCAGTAAAGTCACGTAGATTGTTAATTATGGAGCTTTCGTGACTGCAGGAATTATTCTTTGGTTCTTTCGGTTAAGTCACGTCTAAAGATAAAATAATAGACGTGACTTAACCGAAAGAACCAAAGAATAATTCCTGCAGTCACGAAAGCTCCATAATTAAGATTGAACCACTTCTACGGGGAAGTTTTAAGCTTATCTTTTTTCTCTCTCTGGCTATTTGTTCTCTCTGCCTGTGTCCTCTCTTTGGAAGTTTCACACTTAAATTCTAACTTAGGAATCTTTGAGATACGTAATCAACCAGGCTATGCGTTAATTGTGTGTTGACCGACTCTCTGTGTTGTATTACATCACATTTCGATATTTTGCGAGGTTATTTAATTTTAGTGTGCCTTTCTCCTAATTTACAAGCTTGCGTGCCGTGCCACGTCGTCATCTTACTTGCGCAGCAGCAGCACTTTGCAGTCCACTCATTGATATGCTAATTTTCTCTGCCCCCTCCCTCTCTCCGTCCTTGCCCCCCTCTCTATATTTAAGGGACCGTCACAGAAACGACCCCTCTCTTTGTGCCGATATGTGTCCTCTCTCTGTGTGTCCTTGTGATGTCTGTCTGCTTGTATGTCTGTCTATAGTTTTCTAGTTAGATTTTTGTTGCTTTTTCTTTTTTGCCTGATGATGATTGCTTGTGTTGCAATCGAAACGTCGTAATATGCTTTTATTTTAATTTATTATTTTATCTTTAGACGTGACTTAACCGAAAGAACCAAAGAATCACGTAGATTGGTTCGTATTAATAAAATTTAAATTAACAAAAAAACTACGTCGTTTCGATCACAACACAAGTGAGCGTCATCAGGACATCAGGACGATCGCTTGTGTTGTGATCGAAACGTCGTTGTTTTATTTATTTATTTTTATTCATTTTAACCCATCTACATGACTTTACCGAAAAACCCAAAGAATATGGTTACCACAATGTAAGCTGAACAAGCCCCCTGGCTGTTTGGCCATATGGTGGAGCAATTCCAATTCAACACTGGGCCAACGCTCCGTTTATCTATATTTTTTGATGACGAGAACATAATTAACGGCTCGCTTCATTACAAAACTGAAGGTCGCGCCGCTCGCTGAACAATTATTCATCGGAATGAACGTTTTCTCTTAACAGAGAAACATCCACAAATGAATCATTAATTCGTATTCATGCCACATTGCCTCGCAAGGATATTTTAAGAAGTTTACAATAGGCTCACAAGTAATTACGTAAAATACACCAAGTATGAAAATGAAATTACATAATTACAAGTTTCATCCTCTTTATAGCTGCAATGTTTCACGATAAAAATTAAGACGATTTAGCACGTCACATATATACGCACGGTCGTGCTGTAATGCTGGACTACTGTATTGATGTATATGCCTTTATTATCGCATGTGTTTCTGTGCAGACAATTCATTATTCATCATTCTATCCCCATGCCAGCTGTAATATTGTTCGGGTGCTTTAATTCAGGTGCCTGATCATCATTACGTTTAACACCACACAAAGGTGCGCTGCTCACAAAGAGCAGGGAGCCATGAATCCCATCATGCCTTGCGCATTCCTGTCTTGTGAAACCAACCAGTGCCTTTTCTCAGCCTTGTCTAAACCACCAGCTCGACAGAGCTGAACTTGTGGCCGTATCATTGTTTTGGAAAACGACTCAATGAAGAGTTGAGATGTGGCAACCCCAGCCGGCGACTGCCTTTATGCCTCTGGGACCGCACATATGAAGGGGGCGTTATGTTTCTGTCATCATTTTAAAGGAATTTTTGGATTTCAATTAATCACTGTGTTGGAAACCTGGGCTGCAGCAGGACAGGAGATGGCAGTACAGCAATGGGTTTTCGAACATATCTGTGCAGAACCTCGAGTGTCACCACCTCAACTGCGTGGATTTTGTCACCGATAATCCGGATGACAGTAGATTTTTTAAATTTAGTTTTCATCCCACCATGCCAAACATCTCAGTCCAGAAGCATCTTTGACAAAGTCTTCAGAATAATTGTAGGCTTCTCTGAGATAAAAAAAAATGGCGTGACTGCTATTAGTTCTGTAGTTACAATAGGTATTCGAAATGTATTGCTTCAGAAGGATGCTGCATCTAAACTGGACCCAATAAGTGACCAATGTAAAAGTAGGAAAAAAGGTTGCACATCGATGAAGACCTGATGATGCAGGCAGTGATGAGAAGGAAACTGGCACTATTTTGACAAATGTGTAGCATGGATCACAACAGGAACATTCTAAAGCGTCTTGTTCGGGGAAAAATGGAAGTAACCAGAATGAGAGGAAGACCTAACAGAGAATGGCTTGATGACGACGACGACGATGTAGAGATTGGTGCCAGAAAGATGTGGCACTACTTGAGCAGAAATTGGCTCAGGACAGAGGAGAGTGGAAACAAATGGCAACATGTGCAGTGGACACCTACGGGGCGATCTGCCCATGGACTGTGATGATGATGATGAGTTACAATAGCTTGCTGTGCCCTGCTCAATTCCACACGGCTTAATTGCGCTCGCAACATCTCGAACGCTTCTCTATTTCCTGACCTTTGTCTAATGGACCCCGAACAAAAGTGCCACGTATTAAAGCTCCTGAGTATGGTTTTAATATTTTACGTAAAGCTGGGTCGTTTTTCTTTTTGCCGTTCACATTATAGATTTTCATATTCTAAATCGACCACTGACAGTCATACGTGCCTTAGGTCAACATTAAATCACGAGGCACAACACAAATTCCTAGCAGAGACCCTTTCTGGAAAGTACATCTTCGCCCCGTAAGAAGAACATCCATCCCAGAGGTAACTGCTCCGGCAGATTAAGTGTACTACTTACACAGCCATTAAATGAAGGTCACTAATCCTGCAGTGCACTCTGTTCATTATTAGACTAACGCGTACTTACATTCATACAATGCAAGAGCTAAAAGGTATACCCAATGCCGCCGTCTTTATCTGCTACGGACAGATCAAAGGCGCCGCTCCCGTACGTGGCATTTAGATGACTTTTCCACACAGATTAAGAGAGCTGACAATGCCTTTTGGCCCTCACACACCACGGGAATGTGGATATTTCCACCACAGGCTTTAGACGACCAGTGGAGAAAGCTGCCCCAGTGTTCTTTTGACAGGGAAACACTGCTGATTTTGTGCGCCACAAAATTTATCTCGCAAGATCCTACAGTGTCTGTCCATTCCTCGCCGAGCTGCATTGACTTCCGGTTGCCGAACTAATACATTATAAGGTCGCACTCATTACACACAAAGTGCTTGCCACAAGTGAACCATGATACCTCGCTGATCTCATCAAGGAGCATAAACCATCACGCGAACTCCGGTCATCCTCGCAGCAGATTTTGGAAAGCCACTGAACAAAAACGGTCACTACATCGCGTGCTTTTAGATGCAGCCGTCTGATATTAGTAAGCCACTAGAGCTATGCACTTTAAAATCTAGATTGAAAACTCATTTCTTTAGAACTGCTTTTTGCGTTTAGTTTGTTGTCCTTCCCACACTCCTCCAATCAGCATAGTTGGCTACGTACGGTGTGAAAGAAGTTCAACATAAAAACTAAACTAGACAACATACATACACCCAAGTCACAACTCAAAACAAACCTCGACACGCTCGCCTGCACACAACAACGAACTCGTACTGCGAAGAATTGTTTTTTTTCAATGTTGAATGATGCAATGGCGCTTCACGTGGCAGATTTGTGCCAGGAAGGTGCCACATGTTAACCAAAAATACACCGGCTGCACTCCCTTATCAATCCACTCCTCATGAAGGCCTCCCTATTACTGTCTGTTGTGGGGTTTGTTGGAGCATGCTTCACCACACTCGTCACTGTGGGTTGGTGAAGGGGGGGGGGGTAGGATGATTGGGGGAGGGGGCAGGACCAGTTCATATATCACCCGCCACTGATGTTGACCTATCGACCATGGCAGGGCACTAACCACTCTGCCACCGCACCTCTGATTAGCACGGTTGGCTACGTAGGGTGTGAAAGAAGTTCAACATACATACTTTACACACATACCGCTCCACTCTGGACAACGATGTGTAATGAATAAAAGGAACATGCCTAAATTTTCAATTGTGATACCTTGACTAAGAATGGAACCTTGAAGTTATGATTCGTCAGCTGAGTGTGTCATTATATGTACACCATTAAAGCTCTATATACGCCGTATACAATTTCAGTTTTTAAAAAGCCACTGTTTTTACGTGAACATCAATTCTACCGCAGACATTGTAGTCGTGGCAAAAAAGTGTGAGAAAAAATGTCATCAGCATTTGTCAAACAGGTCATGTGTGCGTAATCTTGGGGTCAGACAGCTTTATTTCACCCTAACCTTCGCCTCCAGTGCGAATGTAACACCGACGAGCTGCAATGATAACGTAAAAGGAATAAACGACAAGAAGGTGCAGCCCTGCAAATTCTTTCTGAAGTCACTGCTCATGGACAGAGCCTCTCCAAGGTGATTTAAGCTGTGCAATTAACGTCCATGACAATGTTATAATTGGCAGCTGAAACAGCTGCGAATGTCATTCAGCGCAACTGAAGCATCGTCCACAGATTACAGGTCCGTAATGCACCATATAGTGGATCGTTTTTTTTTGTTTTAACCACCAATACATTTTCAGTGTTTAGGCAACTGCATGCAAAAAAAAGTAAACATGTCCAACGGTTCACTGAGCCGAGAATAACTGGAGAGTAATTATCAACTAGTCACTTCTGTTTGCTTGACAAACCGGGTGATGGGTGACCACCACTTCTGTCTGGCTAGCTCTGGTGGGGGTGGGGAGGTGGTGGTGGGAGCCCCAGTGCCGTAAATACCGTCCCGGGTTTCTCATTTCTGGTGACCATGACCAGTTCAAGAGCTCGGCCATTTGCAGAGGCCTACGACGGGCCAATCGATCGGGGTGGCGTTGTTCACAGCGTGCTGTGCGAAGAGACAAAGGGGGCGATTCGAGTCCGTGCCGCGGAGACTTTAGCGTTGTGCTACTCTCCTCGACAAAGGCAAGAATGCAGAAAACACAAGAAGCTTGTAGGTCAAGTTCTGTATATTTGCAATGGATATGTGACTGACTGAAATATCTAATTTCACAGGTTACAGCTCGTTTGTTATGCCTCCTTGCAAGTGATCTTTAGAGGCCTTCATCAATCCTTTGTTGATGGGCTCCACCGCACCACATGAGTAATTGGATTTTAGTTTCCCATTAAGATATTTGTTAGAATAATCATTCTGGCTCTTATTGATTAAGTTTGATGGGTAATGTCATATTGGTTTGTAGGTCTGTATTGTTTTCGTTTTGTTTTGTGTTATTTGATGCGTTGTGTTTTACCTGTATGCGATTTTGAAATTGAACTTATCATGTAAGCCAGGACACCCTTGCGAATGAGACCTTGTCCCATGTTATCTACTATTCGAAGATGGATTTTGCCCCCAACTGACCCCATTCACCACCACCACCACTGTGGGGCCTAGACAGAGAGAAGCGGAGCCTAAAGAAGAAGTAGGAAAGTCCCTGAAAAGGAAAGGCGAGGGGGGCGGAAACAGGAGACGACAGGGGGGGCCTAGTCAGGAAGGAATGGGGCCCAAGGAGTAAGAGGGCAGGGCATAAAGAGGAAGCAGGCAAGGCCTGAGGCAGTATTTTAAACTAATTTTCAGAGGGGAAGGGGGGGGGCACTTTCGCCGATAAGACATCATCAGTGTGAGGGCCGTCAAACATTTGAAACCATTGGGGGGTTTGTCACAGTAGCACAATGATGATGGGGGGGGGCGGGGGGTGTTTTCACTCATTGTGTACTGTCGGGGAGGATCGCACGTTTGGGGCCGCACTAAAGGCCACCAGGGGCCGCCAGTGATCCGCGGGTCCTTCAATGAAGAAAGGAGTAAGGGGCAGGGCCGCTAAAGGTCGAACTTCCCCGTTGATTCAAGGTCACGAAAGCGTAGAATCAAATTGGTGCAGGAGACAGGCAGCGGCATACCCTTTTTGCCGCATGCGGTCACACACCAACTGGTCGATATGGGTTGTTTTTGAAAGTGTATGGACATGGTACTGCTGTCTGTAAATGATACCATGTAGGCTTTCGCGACAGATATCTTCGGCGACGAAAATTATTCACGCGATCTAACCCAAAAACCTCTATTGTGGAAAACGATGCCATGCGATGATAATCATAATACTTAAAGTTAATATGGTAATAGCATCCCACAACGCTGTACGTTAAATACATATAAGGACCAAATCCCATATACAGCCACTACGGATAGGTAATACATAGCAGCTTTTAACAAAAATAGCTGCTATGTATTACCTATTAGCTACGAATAGTTAACTATTCATATAGCAATTTTAAAACTGTTCATCAGAAAAACAATTTTAAAATGTACATCTTAGCAGGCCCCATGGTGTAAACGAGTGACAGTTCCAACTATGCCCTATGAAAAAGGGACATTGGCAAAAACGCCACCTATTGTGTAGTTTTACTTTTGAGGCCACGTTGTTATTGACATATGTATTGAGTTGTTGCGTTATTAAAATAATTGTTAAGTTATTTTCAGGTCATTTAAAAAAACAAACATGTAACTTGAGATTGAGATTCACACGGTGGCCTGCTCTTTCAAACGTTACAAAAAAGTATAGTTTTTACAATCCATTAGTTTATCGTGGAACGAGTACCCTTAACAATTGGTAAAGTAACCAAATATTTATTAATGTGTGGCTTTACTGTGGAGGGAACATTTTCGGTAATTCACCACGAGAATTAGAGCTGTAGTAATTGCACCGTCAGCTCCATACAAACTGGACCGCTGTTGATTGTGCTGACTCCCAAGGCTATCCATCCACCCTGCACAGTAATTGTCACCAAAGGAATTCAATCAAGACCCTTGTTGAGAACAGGTACGATGTCAATGGGATAAAATTGAATATTTACAAAATCCTGTAGTATAGACGAGTTCTTTTTTATGTATATAATTTACAAAGCATTTGTTATACAGCTTAAATCCAATAAATCACGATCCAATAAACTAAACTATACAATAAAAAAATGTCAGGTTAGGCCGACTGAGATATAGAGCTTTTTTCAAAAGCGACCTGGCACAAATGATCGCTCAAGGAAGTGGCTTTTCATCACGTGGAAATGTAATAGCCAAATACGCTAATCGGATGTTTCTAAATGTGGAGGGAAAAACCAGAGGACCCGGAGAAAAATCCATGCGACCACAGGGATAGAGACATGCAAACTCCAAACATACATCCGGCGTCAGGGTTGGAATCGAACCCACGACCTCCTGTATACCAGGTGAGGTAAATAACATCTCCACGGGGAGAGAGAGAGAGAGACTCCAAATATACATCAGCAGGCGTCAGGGTCTGGGATCAAATCCACGCACTCCTGTACACCAGGCAAGGTAGTTAACATCTCCTAGCCACCTGCGTATCCCTGCAATTAGGGGATCATTCGCAGTTCGTAACCACTTCACGGATGTCAAACCGTGAGCGGTAGAAGTAGACCGGTACAATGTGGGGGAGGTGCAGGGAAAATATATGGTGGTGATGAATAAAAAATTTAAATAAAAATAAAATATTCATCAGGGCAGACTGGCTGTGCTAATTGTGATATGAACCTCATGGCAGGACCCCGGGGTCCCATAAGCCCCCGGCTCTCGCATAAACTGCGTTGCGACGTAATTTCATGTCCGTTGAAGGCGAACGATACGGCAATCTATTCCTCTCGACGAGCTCTACACGATGCGCTAAATCAAAGTTTTGCTTGTTCAGCTCTTCTGCGCATTCGTCCTCGCTGCTCGTGGACGACACGACAAGAGAATGATCCGCGCCAGGTGGGTCGCGGGGTTCGTGTGCCCGGTAGGACGGAGTCGCCAAAAATAAATAAATGTATTACCATTTTGACTTCTGTTTATTCGGGACCGCCATAAGGTTCATTTGTAAAGTCTAAAATTATTTCGGTTTTTTTTGGGGATATCAATTAAAAAAAAAACGTCCTTTAAACAGTCATGCTGTGTTCAACTGCAAATCGTAACCTCCACAAATCTGCTAGTTTAATCGCGGATTGATTTAGCCGCTAGTCACCTACCTGCATTTCCCCTGTGATTCGCGATAACGGAATCGCGCAGCCGATTCCGCCCGTAATCCGTGACGCAACATGAAGGCACGAATCTGATTCCGCAGAATGTAAGTCTGACCTCTGCTGTGATGCCCCGTGGATTGTAATATCCATGACTTGGTCCTCCCCCATCACCGTGGATATTTTAGATATCTGCTGTAATCCCACGTTTAATACTAACTTGCCTGGGGCACCAAGTTTCAATGTCCAGAACTGGTTCAGAGATTAGGACTTTGACTTGCATACATACACTGATCTCTACTGTAATTGTGAACTATTGCAATAGCTGCTGTATTCTTGTTTAACAATACGCTGCTTCATCTCAGACCATTCTATTGCCTTTAACAAATAGATAACGTTGGTCTAGCACACTGAAAGTGCAATTACAGCTCAAAAGAACACACATCCGTGAAGTGCCGACCACTCTGCTTCTAATCTTGTCCACAATGTGATAGCGATACACAGCTAAAGACCCACGATGAATTGGCCTAACCAGTATCGGGTTATTGTGGTCATAAAACTGCATGATGCATAGACCTTTTTTTTTCAGTGTGCCCTTAATAACGCAGCAAGCAAAGGTGCACGCACAATCGCGGACCCGTTTCGAAGCCAACTGGAATACAGCTGATCATCGATTATCCGGCGAGCTATTATCCGGCTTCCAACATCATCCGGCGGTCCCGGGTCAATCCGGCGAAACTGGAAAAACCGTTGCGAAGGCTGCAACCAGTCCGGCGATAGGCACCTTGTGCGTGACAAACAAAAAGTAGCTATGCTTGATTCCAGTGCACATTATACAATACATACGACAATTTAAATAATGAAAATACTGCACTATACATTTTTCATCAACTAATAACTACAGTAATAAAAACAGGAAATACACAGTGTGATCCGGCGAAAAGTGCGTGTAATTCATCAGTCCGGTGATCGTCAAACACATGTCGTTGAAACAAGAGCGTGGAAGTACCAAGTACATAATCTCATGCAGAGTCTTCGAAATTGGAGTGGTAAGTACGATGCAGCAAATACGGTAACTTTTTACATTGGGATATTTATTGTCTATTTATGTCTGTTTATGCTGATTTAATTAAGTAAACACGTTTAAAACACACACACAAACACACACACACAACACCTGAAAACGTAATGTTATGCAAGAATATCACAGTTGCCGAGCACGTAGCCAACTTGCCCAAAGTGCGAACGGGAGCAGCTACAAACAGCACTATGAAAGTTGCCATGAGAATCAACGTGCTTCTTTTATTGGAACAAAAAAATCTAAAGAACTCGGGGGGGGGGGGGGTGGGGGATAAAGACATTGGGAGGGCTTTACAACGTCGAGAAATTGAGCCATTCGAATATATAAATGTGTGCATGTTGAACTTCTTTCGCACCGTATGTGGCCAACAGTGCCCATCGGAGGTGCGGTGGAAGGACAAACAACTAAACACAAAAAGCAGTTCTAAAGAGATGAGTTCTAAAGAGACGAGTTTTCAATCTAGATGATTTAGAAGTGCATAGCTCCAGTGGCTTCTTCATATCGGGAGAACGTTCCAGACGGCCGCATCATCAACATCACCACCATCACCAACATCCCCCACTTCCTCATAATGCAGGTACCTCCTCACCATCACCATCATGCATGTATGTTTAACTGCCTTCGCACCGCACGTAGCCAACCGTGCTAATCGGAGGTGCGGGAAAATGACAGAGCTCAAGGTGCACGACGGGCATCACTTAATTAGGCCGTGCCATGCGCCCGTATTTGGGAGACAGGTTCATGCATGCTGTATAGGCATGCGTGCGGACGCGTGGCTACGAATAAGATGCAGGCGATGAATCCGAGATGGACACCGATACCTTTGCTTCAAGATTGCACGCACACGCGCGTGTGCACTTGAAGGCAGCTCAGAGCTCTTTGCCGTGCCGTGCCCGTGCTAGCGGTGACATGAATGGGATTTAATTGGGGCTGTCGTGTGCACTGGGGCAGGACAGACGATTTCCACATCGGAAGGCAATAGGCTCTACGAACCTCGTAAAAACACAAGCAGAAACACAAGAAAACAACAAGCAGGGACCTGAAACGCTTGCCAACGCCTGACAGTGCCGGGTGGTGGAGGGTGCATTAATGCCCACAGGATCTAACCCAACATGAAACCGATAAAAAAAAACAAAAAACAATTTTTTTTCACATCATTCACTTGTGACCATTAAAGCAATCAACTACTGAATTCAACAGAGCAATTTCTCTTCTTGACATTGCATTGGTTTAAATGCATCGCAGGGTGTTCCCACGTAGCAGAGACCCCCCCCCCACGCCCCCGTTACAGATATAGACCAAAATACGAATAAATTCCACACAGGAGCATATGCCCATTAGCACGCGTACACGGAGCTGAGAGAAATCCTTTACGGAGACGTGAGCCGGTAATTATCAATTGGTCGCCAGAATGCATCAGGAATGAAATAAAAAGGCTGGGTCAGCAGCCAGGAAGGTCATACCGTAAATAAGGTGAAGATAAATGGGCAGCACGCTCACCCATCGGCGCTGCCATAGCTCGATGGGATTGTCGGAACATGCCTCGCGCGCTCTCAGTACAAGTGGAACCTGGACCTTGTAGACACATCGGTTGGATTTTCTTTTCACATGGCCGTAAAGCGTGCCAATGGAAGAAGAAGAAAAAAAAAGCTGCCAATAATTTTTTAAAAACTTTCATTTACTTGCATGTATGTAGAAATTATTTCGCACCGTACGTAGCCAATAGTGTTGCTTTTACAGCAATATTATGTCGTGCCGAAAGTTACAGTTAAATGAAATTCATGATTTATTTCCGTCTCATTGTGTTTTACTTTGTTGCACTTTACATGGTTCTGGTCATTACTCGTTGACATCTGATTCTGAGTCTCGACACTAACTGCTCCCTCTTTACTTCCACATAGACAAAGATCCCCCGTATATCCTTTAAGAGACTGTTGGGGCAAGTGCTGTTAGCGAGCACATATGAAGACCGGGATGTCGCACCTATGACGGGTGGACGTTATGATCAGCACCACAACCACCGCCTTTGTCTCCCCAGTGCTCGTGTTTACACACCGTCTCAATACTCATTTAAGGCTGAGTCAACCTAGGGACAGCCCATAACGGGTTCACATATTCTTCAATGATGTTGGTTGTGGCCAGGAATCGGACTCAGGTCAACAGGTTTGTAGCGCAGTGCCGCTAACCACCACACGATCGTTATAGACAAAGACAAAGATCCCCCGTATAAAGCCTTAACAGACTGTAGGGGCAAGTGCTGTTAGCGAGCACCTATAAAGGCCGGCACGGCACACGAGGGAGTGGGTGGGCCAACACCATGCCCGGCCGCCTTTGTCTCCCTAGTGGCGATGTTTACACATCGCACCAGGTACTCATTTGAGGCTCAGTCGACCTAGGGGAGGCCCAGTACCGGTTCAGATAATCGTCGCTGGTGTTGGCCATGAGCAGGACGCGAACCCGGGTCGCCGGGTTCGTAGCGCGAACCGCTACACCACCGCTCCCCCACTATCGTTATATACCCACACATACAATATCACACACACGCAAATACACAAACGTATGCAGACAAAAGCTGGGAAATTCCTTCGAGCATTTCCAATTCGTTTACTTAACGAGTACACACAGTAACCTCTATGTTGTCAGTAAACACAAGCTATGCTTGACTTTAATCTCATAATCTACAGAGAAAACACTGAAAAATTAATGCATTTCAAATTGTAGCGCATTGATTTCCCTTATCTGCTTATGAATAAATCAAAGTCCAATGCTTCCTCACACTTTGCAGGAATAACCAGAAAACATCTGATTTGATTTCACGATTTACAACGCCAGAGAAATTAATGTAAATATGAATAAAGGTACTGAAAATTTAATTCATAAACTAATAATACTGTATGTATAGAGGGATAATATGCAGTATATACACTTTTTAACAAATGCATATATATATGTTTGCACAGAATCATGCTTATTTCAGTATTGTATTTTTTAAAGTTATGCAGCACTCATTCATGGCTATTAATCAGTCCATATTAATCACTCTCTTTGTTTACATTCTGCGAGTTGTCTATATTCTGTGCTGGTGAAATCTCCACACTATTCATCCGGTACGCTCAGTGTACAATAAAACTCTTTATCAACCAAAAATAAAACTACACGCTAAATCGAACACCCGAGACACTTGCTTAAGAACAAACGCAGTAATGCGCAACACATTTTTTTTTCATAAAAAAAACGGGCTTATGAACCATGGTTCTGGTTTACTGATCCAATGGTCTGTGCCTCAGGGCAAAGAAGTGGCTGCCGAACGACCTCATCTCTTTCCCTGGAGAATGTGTGACCCCGTTGAATGTCTCGTCGAAAAAAAACGATTCTGCCACGCTTGGCTCTCTTGGCTTTTGGAAGCTGTAACGGTTGACTTTATGCGGATTGTACAGTCACGGGGCGTAATGACACATCAGGGCGTATCATTGTAGACTGGGATGTACAAACGAACGGGATATGCATTGTTGCTCGTAAAACATTTTTTAATTTAAACTTGTAATGTACCGCCGCCGCACGGCATTCGCTCGCTCTTGAAGAGACAGAGAAGGACGACTCTGAGGCGCGAGGAGGAATCGCAGTCGAGCAGCGAGCCGGCGCTACCAACGGTCTGCCCAAGCTCTGTGATCCTCTAAATATCAAGGTGTTATCGGCTAATCAATGAGTGTTAGTATACGTCTGGCGGGAAACCAGAGCACGCAGAGAAAACCCATACGTTGCGATGAGGGCACTCCATCCTGTGCAGATTGAACAGATGGAGATTAGTCCACGCTTGCTGTGCTGCCTTCTCCTGGAAAGCCGGGGTTTATGGCACCGCGACGCCCGCGGTAAAGGAGTTTCATAACCCTCTTCTTGGTTCTTTCGGTAAAGTCACGTAGAAGGAAAATAATAAAAATAAAACATAATTATTTTATTATGTTTTATTTTTATTATTGTTATTCTTTTATTATTTTCCTTCTACGTGACTTTACCGAAAGAACCAAGAAGATGAATCCCTGCAGTCACGAAAGCTTTACATAGAGTTTCATGACGTTCGTGTGATCCACCATCCTTCGCTGCCTCCACGATGCTGGATTACAGCGCGTGTGCCACCATCAACCAGGATAGTGAAGGTATTTAAAGTTCGCAAACATAAAAAAAACACGTTCCAGCTTGAATTTGACCCGTGACCCCGTCGTGCGTAAGGAACCGACCCGCGTTCCATCATGCTGCACAAACCTGGAGCGGTCCCCATTTTCACTGGTGATCCGGAGCCTTCGGTGGAAATTGCACATTCCTACAGTGAGGGACAATGTCTATGGGATGAGCATTCTTGGTGTCCCACAAATGTTACTCGGTTTATTGACACCGGAGAGAATGAAAGCCGAGTCAACATCTGACTAAACTACACTAGTTTTTTTTTCCATTGTACTCCGGTATAGCATTACAGAGACAACAAGAGTAGGACTGTGATTTTTATTGTTATTACTCGTTCAGGAATTCCCCACCGAGTCTCCTTACTCTGTTTTCAGGTGGGTTTGCTCCAATGGCGTGTTTGCCACTTCCAATTGACTCGAACACAATTTGTTATTCTAACCCCATTCATCAACATCGTGAGACAATGTTCGGATTGCATCCACTTCACTCTGCTGCAACAACAAAGAAAACACATGCCAGCGCATATTTCCGCGCGGGGAACTTGCAACTGCATCGACTCGCGTTTTTAACCCACGTGTGGCCGAGAGGGCACCACTAAAGCGATAAGCTCCCTCGCGGTGCCTTGCAGCCACCCTGGGAGAAGAGGGCTGTGCTTGCCTGATGCGGGAAGAGTCGAGCAGCACTGGGACTGTATGAGCCAACCCCAGGCGACAACAAAACACCGTGAGCACCCCCGCTCTCCCTCCCCCCAGGGGCAACGTAGTTGGACCCTGGCACTGAAGGAGACCACCAGGGGACAGCCAAGTCTCGACTCTCTCGAAGTTTTATCTCACAAGCGAGCCATGTCTTTCCATCCCTTGCTCCCATTGGCCACAGGAGAACTCCACCCCTCCCCCCCAGCACACCCACCCCCCCACGCTTACAGGTACAGGGACTCCTCTACTTGCGAACATTCGACCGATAAACTTTCAGAGTTACGAACAAACCTGTCCGCATGTCAAGTTCAACTGCTGCACAATAGGTGGCATCTACATCTGCAGAACATGAACAACCAGTGGCATCTACTACTACAGGAGATTATGCAACTTGTAAAGTCATCCCCCGTGTTTAGTGTACATGCCGTACAACATGTTTGGAATCGAAAGGAGTAAAGTTGGACTTAAGAACAAATCGACTTACAAACAGACCACTGGAACCCAATTCGTTCGTAAGTAGAGCAGTCCCTGTAATCCAAATGACCTCACCGATGACATCTGGTTCAGGTCCTCCAATAGCCACTAAAAAAAGTCTCGTACACCACTAGAGCTACGGCCAGAATTTCAAAGCGAAAGTTAATGTTGTTGGGGAGGAAATGGTTTGTTTGCTCAGTCGAAGGAATTCGCTAAAGCACTGAATCTTGAGCAATCCTCAAAGTCAAAGCTATATGGGAAGGTCAATGTGCTACAAGTGGGGATAACCCTTACGATGGTATGCTGAATCACAGTTCCACTTACTATGTAAACTTTAAACATGTTGAGGCATGCCGATCTAAAAAGAGCTTTTGGCTCAAATATATAACATAAAAACCCAGGACGCGTCAATGAAATCTATGCACTTTACAAATTCGCTCAACATATCTCCGCACGCGACATTTTCTGAATCTACAATGGGTCGTATTCAGAATAAAGTCAGCACTGAAAGAACCGTGCCATGTCACATTCTCCTATTGTGCATCGGACAGTCACTATCTTCCTTTTGTGCAAAACCAACATCTCTGTCAATGCATTGAGCAAAAATAAATCACTTGTTTATCACGAGCATTCTGCAGAGGGCATGGATTTTTTATTTACTCACGTCGCAAGGGTCTCCAGTGTTTCAGCAACACGCGGGGTGTTATTGTAAAAAAAAAAAAATCACGTGCCAAGAAGCAGCAATTGCAATCGAGTCGGCAATTTCGCTGCCACGGCAGATAATGGCAGTCCATCTCACCGAATGACGCAGCAGGCCCTGGGGATTGCTCCTCCACCACGAGGTCCAAACTTTCTGCGGACGCAGTGGTGTCTGACGGTTTCACAGCTCCTTTGCCTCCTGTCCGCCTCGGGTCCAGCTTCGACGCAAGCAGCTGTGGCTCGGCTCCTGACGGCGCAAAAGCAGGACATTCCATTACTGCCCGGCGCTCGAAACAAATCCTAGGGGGCGAGGGCAACCTGAGCTCGACCGGAGCGAGGGCAGCTTGCTTATCGCCGCTGCAGCGAGGAGCAAACATTTAATTGTAATTAAGGAAGCTTCGTACTTGTAGCAAATCTGCTGTGAGATTTCAGAAACGGAACGAGTCAGTTGCCCATCGAAATTAAACAAAAAAAGGTAATTGGCGATGCTGCTGCTGCTGCATTGGCAGTGACGTGTGCAAGCACAAAACAAAAACAATACTTGCATTGGTCAATAACACTGCCCCAAACGAAATGAGTATATAATTATTAACGTTTTGGGTAATGGCCATGCTCTATGAAAAAGTTCCATCGTATTTTCTTTTTACTTCAAGGCCACGCGTTGTTATTGGGGGATGTGTTGAGTTTTTTTCGTGATATTTGCCAACAATTACGTTGGTGTTCCATCGAGTTGTTCTCCGTTACGCAAAACCATCTTCGGCTCCATCAATTTCCAAACAGCTCACCGTCATCACGTGATGATGATATACAAGAGAGCCCCCCCCTCGCATCGTGGTCACGTGACGCCATGAGAATGAACGCCTCGGTTAATTTAACACGTTGAGAAGCAAGGATTTAGTTAACTTTTAAATCGGCGATACCGCGAAAATAAAAAAAGAGAAATATTGTGATGAACGTTGTAAATTGAAACAGCGAATGCTTGTTAAGCTAGTCAAAAACATAAACAAACACCTCGACACCATCGTCAATAACACTGTGGCCTTAAAAGGAAAGACAGTCGCTCATCGATTATCCGGCGGCGTCGGGGGGGGGGGGGGGGGGAAGTGGGCACAGAGTTTCAAAAACGTCAGATAATCACCAATCATCATTATTTAAAATAGCTTATTTTTGCACATTCTTGCATAACGTTGTGTTTTAGGTGTTGTGTAAAAAAACATTTTTTAAAAAATGTGTTTGCCATATGAAATTGGCATAAATAAATGGGCAAAATAGATAAAAAATATAACATGCGACGCATCAATCAATGCCCCAAATGGCCCTCCTTATGGAAAAGGAGGGCAATTCCCCAAAAGTCGCCTAATAAATTGCTTGTTATATTTAAGGCAGCGTCACCGATGGTGTTCATTTCTATGTCCGTTGGTGCCTGTGCACCACCGCACAAGCAAGAGCATCCGTCGTCAAGCAAATCGTTTTCTTCGAATTATATTTCGCTCGATCTGGCTGTCTTGTAGCTTCAAAACAACTTTATCAAACGTGTAGTCACAGGTTTACAGCACAGCATAACGTACAGTATTTGCTTGTTGCGGTATGCATCACGCGACGGCCACAGCTAATAATGACACGTGTTTCACAGCAGACAATTGCATATCTGAATATATATCTTATCTAATTACGCTTAGTAAAGCACGTGGGGGGGGGGGGGGGAATGCATTTACGTAGAGTGTATACGTAACTGTGACAGCACGCAATAGGCTACTTTGTGAATGAAGCCCACAGTATGAAAAATAAGAATAGGTTTTATCCTTTCTGGCAATACAAAAAGTATTAAGAGAAGTTCAAACACCAAATAGAGACTTTTTGCAAGGAATCAAGTCTGAATTACCCGCACGTACTTGTGGTGAACATGCAAGCAAACACGCTCTGATAATATTTGGCATTGCCTTTGAAACTGATTGGCCTACACCAGAGACAGCCTTCTTTATGGCCTAGTCTCACCAGTGTCAGACCAGAGAACACCAAAAGGCGAACAGGACAAAGAGACAATGCCACACGTATCAGAGGAATTGTAGCAAGGGGGTGAACAACTAAATGTCCCATAAAGGTCCCCAAAAAAGGTCCCATGAGAAGGCCACAGTGTATATAACCTCAAACCACAAACCCACTGCAAGTTTTTCTTGTTCAAAGCCATTAAACACGCGGTTTGCCCGGCCAAAATCAAGTCGCACATTTCCAGAACATCATTTCACAACGCACTTAAGGATTCAATCGCAAAAACAATCACAGCGTTCCTTTCCGTACGTCCGCGTTAGCCTGCAAGGCCAGAAATATTTAGTCGCCAAATCCGTCCCGACGCACAATTACCTTAAGACGGCATACGACCCAACAAAGACAAAGATTCCCCGTGTAGCCTTAACAGACTGTTGGGGCAAGTCCTGTTAGCGAGCACCTATGAAGGCCGGCACGGCGCACGAGGGGGCTTGGGTGGCCAGCACCACGCTCGGCCGCCTTTGTCTCCCGAGTGGCGATGTTCACACACCGCACCATTAACTCATTTGAGCTTGAGGTGACCTAAGGGAGGCCCAGGACCGGTTCGATGAAGTGAGTAGCGACTGAACCCGGGTCGCAAGGTTCATAGCGCAGCACACTACCCGCTACACTACCGCTCCCCACACTCGACCCAACACAACACAACAGCAACGGCCAATTCATTCACGAGAAAGCAAGGGTGGCACAGGCGGGTTTTTTACAATCGGGTTTAATTGTCTTTTTATATTAAACCCGATCATCTGAGATTGGGAGAAATCCGGTTTAATTGTTTCTAATTGCAGAACCGCACTTCGCCAACTTCTCAACGATGGCCTTCATCCATTCCAAGCTCAGGAACTCACTGGCGCCCACGATTGTGGAGGAGAAGCTCGTGTTCATCAAGACCAACCTGCCCGCCGCATTCTACGACTACCCCGTGCCCGACGGCCCCCCCGAGTACGATAGCAGCACCGACGAGGAAGCAGCCTAAGCCTTGGATCAGAGTTTCGTATTCATTAAACCAGGTTTTAATTCTCCGAAATCGGGTTTAATTGTATTAAAGAAAAAACTCGATGCCTGCCGCTGGAAAAATCGGGTTTTTTCCACCCATGCGACAAAGCGAGCGCCAAGGAACAGCCTTTCTCTCGTCACACTTGGCAGAGCGTACGACTTTCCGACATTCCCAATTTCCAGACATTTAACATCTAGTAATTAAACTCTCTGCCACTCTGCGGCAGGCGTGACTTACGTGCATTTCAGCAAAATGACAAATTATATACTCTTACGGTACCCCCCCTCGGCGCTGCAGTCGCCTTCCAACATTCCATTTCATTATTTCAAGCTCTCCCCCCCCCCTCTCCCGCCATCTACTGAAGCCCGCTGTATTGTCATGCAAAATGCTGGAAAGAATTTTATGGTCTCAGCATTTAGCCATCTGCTCCACTCCCATGTCCAGCCTGTGTTACTAAGTGTTTCCTTATAAAGTCTTCTGGACAGATGGAGCGGGGTTTTTTTTTTGTTTTTGCCCTAGGATATGAACGTCTTCACGCACCGCATCTCTAAATGATTTGTAATGAAAAGGCAGCCAGCCACAGAGCTTCCAAACAAGACATTAGTTCAAACATTTGCTTTACCAGCAGGGGCAAAGGAAATACGTTTTTTTTTCTTCTTCTTAATTACTGTCTTCAGAAAAATGTCACTGCCGTGTCTGATATTCCTGTGCCTTGTCTTTGTAACCGCACATGTACGGTCGTATCCTGACCACTTCACAGTAGCTTCTTTGGGTGGAGTGGTTCGGTGGCATAGTTGTTATTGCACTGATCGGATGTGGCACGAGACTCGAGGAGAAATGGACTGATGTGGTACAGAAGGATGTGGAGCTGAGTGGACTTGCTGATTGCCTGGTACCAGCAGTGTCAAGATCGGCCTCTGTGGAGGAGGAGGCTCGTGAAGGATGCTACTGAGAAGTTGGAGGCAGTCGCCCTCCCAACAAGGAGCGGGATGCCGAGCGGCTAAAATGCAGCAAGTTGGCACAGTGGGGAGCACAGGTGGTGCATCTGCCAGTAGTCAGCTCAGTCAGTCAACCCATGGCACCTGGTTCTGTCCCCTGACCTGCTGTCAGCAGCGAGCCTTCGACACTTCACTCAAACGCCGTGTTGACGTGACCGTCACTTAGTCGCGGATGACAGTTGTTGTTGTAATGCACTGACCAAGGGTAACTTCAGCATCAAGTGATATCTGAACTGGTCCTGTCAATCCACCCTTCGTCCCCCCCCAAACCTCCAAACAACCTTCATTGACCAGAGTGGTAAAGTATGGTCAAAAATAAAGCGTGGGGAAGGCCTTCAGCCATGGGTAGGCAAAGGGCTGTGAAGTATTATTACATTTTATTGTTCTGGTCTTGTGAAAAGTACAAGTTTCATGATATATCATTCCAAAGCAACATTGTTGAATGCTCGCTGCAATATGTTTGAGCTACTCAGTGTAAAATGCCAAGCAATACATCTTTATCTGCGAAACAGATTTGTTTTGCTCGGCGTCATACGAGTTGTTGACGACTAAATATCTGCTGGGAAACGATTCTATTATTTGCTTTTGTATAACCACGTTTGTCAACGTATGGCTTAGCCCAATAACATTGCTGTGTTGGTTTTGAACGCGTGTAAGGGCGGTAAAGGTGCAGCCCTGCAATTGCGTGATCACGACACTGCTGGCGGAAAGCCGTGCAAGCGCTTTAACATCTCGCACCCAAAGCCATTTGCGCTGCACTACCCTTTAAACAAATCCCTTCCCCGTGTATTCGTTATGACCCAAATGTAAAATACTGTATTCCGCTGTTGGTGTCGAGAATTTATTGGCGAACATCTCAAGAAGTTTATTATCCGAATAAATTACCCGTCGAGCAATAACGGCTCTGTTTCAACGGCTGGCTCGACCAGCACATAGACATGGCAGCAAGCGTTTATAAACAAGATGTGAAAAAATGTGAAAGTAAATAAAACCAAATGATCTCACGAAACGATTCCGTACATTTGTATTTTTCGACCCTGAATGACGTCTCTCTAAACGAGTTACAGAGATGGCCGAGTCTGGACAATGGACTGTCAACCCTGGCCCATTTTCCGCTTGACAGTATTTCTAAGAGGATGTAAAGATGACCCGCTTGCGTTCATTCCAACTTGAAAATTCTTGCATCTCACGTGAATCTGTCTCCGGCAAGAGAGATGAATAACCATTTACCCATTTTGCCCTGGGTGACGTGCCGCCATCAATTACACAAAGCGCACGCTATCCCAACTTTCCCTGCCCGTCTGTGCAAGCATCTTGTGGGTCATATTACAGGTACTGGAATTGTACACCGAGCAGATGTACGTATGTATTCAGCTGCACAAAGTCATTATTTAACAAGGACGGCCAAACCTTATGCACTGATTTCCCGGCAATGCTGGCAAGATTTCTGGTAACAAAAAAAAAGATAACTCAAGAGATGACTGGAGTATGGAAGGTCTCTTTATGCACCATCATTCACATGCAAATGTTTGTTTTTACATGCACGGCCGTTCTGCACGGCATCTGCAAAGCGACGTGTCTGCTAACACACGCTCAAACGCACGCACGCGCGCGCGCACACACGCGGACCAAGCTGAATCATTGTTAATATTTGGTTACAGGAGCGTGCAATCAACGGCGGGGATAAAGCATCTGAAGCAGGGAGTGCAACAAATTCATTAACACGGCATTTTTCTCAGCTCGTGATAAACGCGTCGAATGTCACGCGGCGACGAGCCGACGCTTAGCCATTCTGCTCACGTGACCCCGGCAGCGATGAGGATAGGCGCTATCATTTATCGCTATATAAAAAAAAATAAGAATTGATTCTTCAAATAAATCGTGACTAAATTGCAACACTTCATCAAATCACCTGAGAAGTGGGGTGGAGGAGGTGGGGGCGTGAATTTCTCAATCCCGACCAAATGGTCCACGTTCTCCAAAGTGACATTCGACTATTTTCGGCGGTTCCACTAATGAGCTGTCACTAAAACCATAATAAAGCATAGTATCTACTACCACGTGCAGAACGATGATCACTTTTATGGTCACTTGATGAACGGTAATAATCATTTTAACTTTCAACGCTCCGCCGCACATTATTTCTCTCCAAGAGAAAGCGAACGATACGGGCGGATACTCTTTGGTTTTTTCGGTAAAGTCACGTAGGTAAAAAATAAAATAAAATAAATGAAAACAACTAAATTAAATCACGACGTTTCGGGCGCAACACAAGCATCCTTCTTCAGGTGGGGACAACGTAGCGAAAGCACAACCGCTTAAGTGTGTCATTTATTTTATTTTTTACCTACATGACTTTAACGAAAAAACCAAAGAGTATGAATCCTGGCAGTCACGAAAGCTTCAAATCTAGGATACGGGCGGAGCGAGGAGGAACCACAGACAGAGGCAGCGGCCACGTGACGAGCCGGCAACAAGTCCCCCCATCCCCCCAAGCTCTGCAGTCCTCTATATATTAAAATGTTACCAGCCAATTAACGAGTGTTTACATTGGGAAATTCCACGCGTGTGAGGGGGCAACACTCGATCCCATACAGGTGGAACCGATGCGGAGTCCAACATTTTGTTGGACTGCCCGTCTCCTGACAAGCCAGGGTATGGCAACCTCTTCGACGCCCACGGAAGAGAGTTTCACGCCATTTGTGTGATCCGTCAAGCCGCGCTGTCTCCCAAGGTGCCGGATTCCGGCGAGCGTAGCCACCACCTGCTCGGGTATCTCGTCGATCAAGCAAGCCATGTTCGCACCTCGTGCACAACAACGTATCGATGCCTCTTAGCTATTGTATACGTTATACAGTGTGAGTACAAATTCTAAATTTAAACCAGGTTTTATTTGTTGTCCTTCCCCCGCACCTCCGATTAGCACGGTTGGCTATGTACACTTCGAAAAAAGTTAAACATGCATAGACGCCTTTTTGGTTCCAATACAAAACACACAATTGCATTAAATGCCGTGATCGTTGTAAGTAAAAATACGTTCCTGACGTATAATATTCAAAGATGCGATGGTAATGCAGGATTATGATAGCTACACATAATCAAGAATACGTTTGGAAAGAGGTGCCGAAGGTGGCTTTATCCAAAAAGTAAAATAGTTAAATATCTTCTCAAAAACTTTGAAGGGTCAAAGAAAAAAAATCTTGGACAAAACATTACCGTTGAAAAAGTTCCCTTTCATCAAACGTAAACCTCTTTCGATTTCAGAGTGTGTGTGCAATTTGCAGGAAGGATTTTGTCTGGGAAGGCGACGACAAACCATCTTGTTATAATTCCACGAGCAAAGCAGAGTGTCGTTCCTACAACCACCCTTATGTGCTCTCCATGGACAATGCATGCATTGCTCATCATATGAAAATATAGCCACACTTGAGAGTTTGGGATGTTGCAAAACAAGAGTAACGGTGCTCTTAAATAAATATCTAAAGCATTGCTTTGGCTAACTTTGTCTTAAGAATTTAAAGTGGATCCTAATGTAAAACATTTTTTGTTATAGGTAGCTCTATCAAGGCTGAGAAATCTTCAACATTGTTTGGGAAAAAGCTTCAAAATTTGTACGATTGTTCATGATCTAGCCTCCATCCATCTCCCCCTCTCTAATCTCAATTGTGCTCTCCGGCACGCTGTCTCCTCCACTCCGGACAAATAGAGGCCTCCCCCTTCTTACAAAGCCATCCACACACAGTCAAATCTTCATTTCGTGGGAGGTCGCTCATTCTCGGCTACTGCTCCCTTGTCTGGAATTCTCTTCCACTTGAACTTCGCGTAGCTGAGACTGCTGGCGTTGATCAAATCAATATGTACAATTCAATTGACTCATTTGTTTTCATGTGCACATCGCTAAAATGTGTTGTTTGCGTTTTTTTTAAAGATCTATGTTCCATGTGAAGGGTCTGGATTTGTGGTTGCACATAGACACTATATAAATGTAAATTGTATTGCATTATGACGGGATGCACTGCAGAAGTCCATAAAGTCACGTGTTTTTATAATGCCAAAGTTCTCTATTACCGATGGCTATTCCTGAAACGCTATGATGGCAGTGCTTGCAATTTGTTTTTGGAAGTGCAACTGGATGTTACATTTTCCAATTCGCACCACGTTTATGTAGTTTAAATATATTTGCATCTCAAAACAGGGTACTAGAGACTGTGATGTTCAGGGTGGTGCAGATGTCTTGTGACCGCTCAATTAATTTGCCCCTAACTTCCTTTCCCTTTGAACATTAATTTCTGTTTTAAATAAATCCCACTTCAAAATTATTCAGTTTTAGATCATTAAATGGGGGTCACGGGACGTCTGGACCACCCTGTACTTTATCACACATTTTAAACATCGATCAACGCATTATCGATTGAATAAAAAAAAAACTCTCAAATCCTGGCTTCTGGTTACACAACACAGTGCCACCATTCAACGGTCCCCCTCTGTACTCCACTGGGCTCCATAGACCAACGCGTCAGTCAGAGCCACGTGGCATCGACGTAGTGCAGTTCTTGCCTTGCAGACGACGCAAGCGACGGGACTCCAGTGGCCGCGATGCCAATGGAGATTGCCAAGGGTTGTGCGTCCAGACGTTTGGTGGCCGTGATTTGTCTTTATTCTCACCGGAACACAAGCTTTAAATGCATGTCGGACAGCCCGATGGGTATATGTCTCCAAAACAAATGCCCGTTGAACTAAGTGGCCTTCATCTGTTTGAATCAACAAAGCCCATATTCATTATGAATGTTCAGGCTGCTGTCGTAGTATTTGGCTTAATAGCTCATGTTTTAGCTTTAGGACCCTCTCTAACCTATTGAAATAACATTGTAATATGTTTCGTCGGCCGTGGCGTAAGAACATTTCTGGTAGCTCTGAGAACGATAAACTACAACAAGCATGCACAATCGTTATCTTCAAATAACTCAGTTGAAACTTAAAATATAATGATTAATTTCTTTGCAATGTATAAGGATATATTTCACCCTAAGCAGTGTTCAGAAATAAAAATCCACCTTTGAAAAGCTACCCAGGTCAGTTATTTCTATCAGAGATGAAATTTAAACAATCTCTCTCCATGGTAATTCAAATGCACTCTGCCACGTGTGGCAGGATTGCATTTTCCTGGTTATGGCATGCTTACTTTAACTCAATGATGCCTTTCATCTGTCAAAATTACCTTTATAGTTCCTTGGTTGGCTTAATTACACGCTCAGTGAAACAGTTATTGCATTCCTCTTGCATTGTTTTCCCAAACATTCTTATTTTGCTTCCAGCCCTGACCTTACCTGGATAAATTGAAAACTAGTCGATGTAAAACATTCAGGTAGTGTGACATTTTCGGAAGAATTCCGTCAATGTGAATTCAGAGGTCAATGACGACAAAAAATGTTTTTGCTAAAATGTGTTGGCCCTTTAATTTTGACCGGTATCTTAAATTATTTGTGGCCCATATTTCCTGATATACAAATCGAGAGTAATTTTGATATGCTTTAGCTTGAAATTAATACTTAAATTAACACGTCTAAGTTGTGGATATTTCATAATGCAACATTATCATAAATTATAATTTCCAGTTTCGGGAAGCCATGATTCATAGTCCACCCATAAAACATAGCAATGTCTGGTGGAATTCATTTGCTGTACTCTTAATGGCAACACTTGCTACACAAACAGAAGTTAACATTGATTAAAGTTCTTGTACATCAAGAAATCTCACTTGGAACGCAGTGACACTTGTTATTAACGCATTATCGTATTAGTCATCATAATTAACAGGACCCTGCGGGGTGGGCTGGTAGGAATAATACTTAGTACCGGTACAGAGATATCGACCGGGTATAGAGGAGTTAAAGAAAAAAATACTGTATTCTAGTGTAACGTTAATTAAAAGTGTTTGTTTTGACAAGAAACGCTGTGAGATTTAAAGACTCGTAGTCTTTCATTTCCAACACCACCCTCAACACCACCCCTCCCACGGACGGACGGACACATTAATCTATTGGTGGTCTGGTCCACTTCGTTCCTACCAGTATTAGTTTAACACGTAGTAGGCTTTCGCGACCAATATCATCCATAATGTAGTTTTTTTTTATTTGGGGGGGGGGGGGGGGTTAGATAGCGTAAATGTGTCGTTAAACCCGCCACCACCCGACACAGCGTGACCAGAACGTGGCCAATTTGTGAGTCGTACAGCAACACCGGTGTGCTGGAGAGCGAATCCACAACAATATGATGCGTCTTCTTGGTTCTTTCGGTAAAGTCACGGAGAAGGGAAGTAATCAAATAATAAAAATAAAACATAATAAAATAATTCTCACAATGTTTTATTTTTATTATTTTAACTAGGCCTCAGTAACTTTAAAGTGACTAATACAGTTTATAAACTACTGATTATAGCGCGCGCCTGTCGTTAAAATGTAACTCTTACACGCGGCTACTCGCGTTAATGTTAAAAGTGCAATTTATTTTTTATAAACAAATTAAAATAAACGCTTAATATACCTTACCACGCAAAGGCCTAAGGCTGTATACGAGGCGCTAACGGACTAGGCCTCAGTAACTTAAAAGTGACAAATAAAGTTAATAAACCACTCATTATAGTGCGCGCGTCTCGTTAAAATGTAACTCTTACACGCGGCTACTCACGTTAATGTTAAAAGTGCAATTAACTTCTTATAAACATTAAAATAAACGCTTAATATACCTTGCCACGCAAAGGCCTAAGGCTGTATACGAGGCGCTGAATGACTAGGCCTCAGTAACTTTAAAGTGACTAATACAGTTTATAAACTACTGATTATAGCGCGCGCCTGTCGTTAAAATGTAACTCTTACACGCGGCTACTCGCGTTAATGTTAAAAGTGCAATTTATTTTTTATAAACATTAAAATAAACGCTTAATATACCTTGCCACGCAAAGGCCTAAGGCTGTATACGAGGCGCTGAATGACTAGGCCTCAGTAACTTTAAAGTGACTAATACAGTTTATAAACTACTGATTATAGCGCGCGCCTGTCGTTAAAATGTAACTCTTACACGCGGCTACTCATGTTAATGTTAAAAGTGCAATTAATTTTTTATAAACATATTAAAATAAACGCTTAATATACCTTGCCACGCAAAAGCCTAAGGCTGTATACGAGGCGCTAACGGACTAGGCCTCAGTAACATTATAGTTGCGCGCGTCTCGTTAAAATGTAACTCTTACACGCGGCTACTCACGTTAATGTTAACGAAACGCGCGCACTTTATTTAATTTCAAGGTTTTAATCAAAAGCTATCTCAGGGAATAAGGGAATGTTACACGTGTCATGCCAAGTGTTTGCAGTAGGGGGCGATGTTGCTACCAGGATAGCGTCACTGAGTCTAAAGGTTTTTGTAGGGTCATGCCAAGTGTTTGCAGTAGGGGGCGATGTTGATACACGGAGGGACGGACGGACGGACGGACAGTCGGACGGACAGTCGGACGGACGGACGGACACATTAATCTATTGGTGGTCTGGTCCACTTCGTTCCTACCAGTATTAGTATATTCTCACAGCGTTGTGGCTAGTCCCTCAAATTCACATTTTACCCATAAACGTGTGACGCCCAAAGCAACGCTCACGGGCCTTCACTTTTCGACAGGTTTCAACAGCTGACGAAGACGTTGGTCAGCTGGCCAATATCCTTCCGAAGGAGTCACAATTAAATGTTTTTATGATTAATACGTCATGAAAACGGTATTAAATTGAAGAAAACTATGAAGAAAAAAAACATTTCCCAAGTCAAATATCTGCACCATGCAGGTCGACAATTTTTGATTGCAAAATGCTCCGTAAGGTTCCATACAAATGGTCCCGATAGGGTCTAAACTCTGTGGATATCAATGCAGGCGATCAGTTGCCACAAACTCATTCAATGACATTAAGCGAGAATCTTCAATCACGTCGTTAACTCAGATTCCCTCTCGCAAAACTGGATGGATCCGTGCATCTCCTGTGCCAGCGTCCCAAGTACATGGACTCCGTATAGCGTTTGGATTGAACACAAAACTGCTGCCCTGTGCGTTCTGTGGCACTTTGTCTCTCAGGTGTCATGTTGTGGCATATAAAATATGGATCACACATTTCCTATGATATACAGGCGTCTCAGAGCATAAATCCCTGTAAGTACTTATGAGCCTCAGGTCCATTCTTCTCAATGCAGCTTTAGCGTATTCACAGAACGTAAAAAATCAGATGCAGTTACACATTGTGTAGACCTTTGCAAAACAATCAAACAACTGTTGATTTGAACAAAAGCTAAATTAAATCCGAAGTTTATGATTTTTTTTTGATATTCATTTCTTTCTCAATTTTCAGAGGACTAGAATTCGGATGTGCGGTTATCTCGGATTTATTATCATTTCTGACGTAATTTTTTTTTTACTAATAATAAAAACTATCATATCCATGTTTTGAGCCAATTGAGCTGAGCAGCTATAATTTTCACATCGTCTTAACATTGCAATTTATCTCTCGAGAAAATGAAATAATAACCTTCTGCACTCACGTCATTCTGTTCAAATCCTGTGTGGATGCTTTCCTCCCCATCGGAAAATATTGGTGAGCAAAAAATACATTTACATATGCGCACTTAGCCAACATGCACAATGCTGTACATTCTGTTTTCAGATTAAATGTAAACTGTGATGGGTTAAAATTACAACAATGATTTGCCATTGAATGATTTGCCATTGTTGTTGGTCACATAGATTGTATGACCATACGTCACTATGCTGCTCAGTGTGTGATGACGAAGAGTGCAACCACATGACCAGTTCAGATATCACGAGCAACCGATGTTAGTTTTCAGGATTCCGATAAAATGACTTTGTGACGGTACATCGCAATGCACAAAAGCCGATGTTAGTTTTCAGGATTCGGATAAAATAATTTTGGGACGGTACGTCGGAATGCACAAAAACCAATGTTAGTTTTCAGGATTCCCATAAAATAATTTTAGGATGGTACATCGGAAAGCACAAAAGCCGATGTTAGTTTTCAGGATTCCGATAAAATAATTTTGGGACGGTACATCGGAAAGCACAAAAGCCAATGTTAGTTTTCAGGATTCCGATAAAATAATTTTAGGACGGTACATCGGAAAGCACAAAAGCCAATGTTAGTTTTCAGGATTCCGATAAAATAATTTTGGGACGGTACATCGGAATGCACAAAAACCGATGTTAGTTTTCAGGATTTCGGTAAAATAACTTTGTGATGGTACATCGGAAAGCACGGTAAAAAACTTTTACTTAATACAAGTACAGTACACTATTGTTTTGATTCTTTTGTGTTGTGTATCCTTAACTACTACTTAAGCAGCATTCGGGGGAGGGTTGATGGCAAAGTGGATTGCATAAGGCATTCCAACACGAAAACCCAAGTTCAATTCCCAATCACAGGTGAGATTGGTGGTGAGTGACATCTGAACCAGCCCTGTGCCTCGCCATCATCAACCTACATTGACTAGTGAGGTGAAGTATGGAGGTCTTCTGCAACAGTGGTCACATTGTTATTTTAATATTCGGAAATTAATGACCTGCAGAGACAATGAAAATAAAATATAGGACACGCATAAAGCGGCCGCTAATAACAACAATGCACCTTTCCTCCCACCCCCTAGAAAATCCATCAAATATTAGGTTTTTTTTGGGAATGGAATCGAAGTAAAAACAAATGACTGATACGCTTTCCAAACCTCTCAACTCTGATTACGTCAAGATTCCTCCCCTGACCACCTTGAGAAATTGTTCTTTCACAAAGGGAAGGAGGGAGGACAAAAAAACCCTCTTACTTATCATGACAGTGGATAAATGTGAACAGCGACAGCTGTATGGCTTTTTTACTTAGATGGCTTGAAATTGGAATCCTGTTTTTTTTTACCCTTAAGTGCAATCATCTCCAGGGGGATGGATGCTGAAATGTTGTTTTGAAGGCAGCAGTCTGCACGGGCCGAGAATTCAAGTGAGATGCATTGTTGTCAATGTGGTAACTGTGAAGCCAGAAACGTAAAAAAATATATAGAGTTGTCGGGGGAGAGAGGGGGGGGGGGGTTTAGAGTATTTATAACCACCGTTCACCTGAGGTCACACGATGGTAATAAAGACACTGCGTGATGGTCTGCAAAGCCGTGGCCTCAGTTTGATTTCCAGCCAAGGCTAGCTAACATACCTGAACTGTTTAACACGTAGGCTTTCGCGACCAGTATTATTCATAATAAAGGTTTTTGGGTTAGATCACGTTATTTATAAATGTGTCGTAACCCTCCACCACCCGACACGGCCAATCAGTAAAAAATGTGTCACGTTGACAAAAGACAAATAGTTCACTACTTTAGCCCACCGGTGTGTTGAAGAGTGGATCCAAAACATTTACAATTTGAGTACGACGTTTCGCTGGAAGTTACATCCAGCATCATCGGGCGATTTGACAGAATAGTGAAGCCATCCACCTGCTTCCGGTCTTAAATAGTGCACGATGGCGTCATCATTGTTGAACCCCATCAGGATTCGAGATCAGAGTTGGAGATTCAAAGGTAATACCCAAACCAGTTAAAATAACACATCACATAAAGTCTGTTAAAGCTAACCAAATACTACACAAAGCTAGCGAATTATTATTACTAGAGAGAATACAGCACATTAGGAGTGAATTATCTCAAATTTCTGAACCTCTACAGCACTTGCACATTAGCAATAGTGTTTCCATACATGATTGAAATATAATCAACACAACAATCAGCTGATAATATATTTAATTTAACTAAAACTAAGCAAATTAATAAATTATCCAGATTACATAACAAACAAGTCACGAATAATAACGAACAATTTAAAAACAAAACTGTAATGAACTTAACTAACACTGATTTAACCAGTTACATGATTTCCGTCTTTTCTAAAGGCCTTAACTTTGCTGTTGCCCCACGCACAATTCCAGTAGATGAGATAATTGCCGAGATGAAATCAGCGGTTAGACATCTTCCATATAACGAGGCAGAGAAGACTAGACACGAGGTTGCCAAAATAATTGAGAATCGTAAAATAAAAAAAGTGAATATTACCTTCGGTGAAGCAAAAGCCTTAAGAGAGCTTAGATTAAATAAATAAATTAAAATTATGGCAGCTGATAAAGGCAGCACTACTGTAGTGATGTCCCGGTCAGATTATGATAATACAATTCAAGATTTACTTGAGGAAGAAACATACCTATATTAAAATTAAACGAGATCCAACCAATACTTTATAATGCAAGACTTTGCAATCATTGAAAATTAATTAATCCCCAAGACTGTGCAATACCAAATTAAGCCACGGGCCTCAAAACCACCAATATTGTATGGGCTTAATTTGAAGCTTTCGTGACTGCAGGAATTCACTCTTTGGTTCTTTCGGTAAAGTCACGTAGGTAGAAAAATAAGATTGAACCGCCTCTACGGGGAGGATTTCCACACAACTCAGAGATGACTTCAACCGAGAAGATGGATGCAAATTTAGCAATCTTTGGAAGGACGTTGATCAACCAGGTAAAGTTTGAACTGTTGTGTTGGCCGACTCTCTGAGTTGCATTACATTTCTAAGTTTGCTAAGTTTGATCTTTTTCTTTTTCTCTCTCTCACCTCGTTCCCTCTTTGCATTTCACCCCCACCCTCTCGCCCGTTACGGCAGTCCCTCCCCCCCTCCATCCCCCTTTCGGATATATATAATGCCCCGTCACATCGGCTTGTTTCTCTTCATCACCTGAAGACAGGTGACAATAGCCTCCCCAACATGACTTGGGGAAGCTATTGTCTAGCAGTGGATAGAAAAGGGGCTGTAAATGAGAATTTGTATTGTTGTTGTCGTTTTTATACAAGTTACAGATTCTCAAGACAAACACCCCCTCCCCCCTCCACTGGGCCGTGAACAGACTGTTGGGGCAAGTTCTGTTAACGAGCACCTGTTAAGGCCGAAAGGGCACATGATGGTGTGGGGCCGGCATCACACCTGGCCGCTTTCGTCTCGGAGCTGGTGTTGACACACCTTACCAGGTACCCATTTACGGCTGAGTCGACCTAGATGAAGGAAGTCCATTACCAGCTTTGATATTCGCCACCGACGCTAGCCGTGGAGTGCGAATCGAACTTGGGTCGCCAGGTTCATGGCTGCACTACCGTAGGATATAGGGCATGCAATACAGCACACACGTGTAATCATGCACAATACGTGTTTGCACAAAGACTAATTCTCACCATCAATTAACATCCCATCTCCTAACCGTCCCCCCCCACCCCCTTCAATAATTCCCATGCATACAACAACTCCCCTACAACCACATTTTGTAAAAAAAATGCTAATCCAGATAATCTATCGACGGAGGCTATACAGAGTTTGTAGAATGTGATGTGTCGGAGTGCAAGTTTCCCCCATCCCTTCAGCCATGCCCATTTAAGCCCCAATGCGAAAGACGGGAGATTTCGGATCGACAAATGTGATCCTCAACGTGTCCCTTGTTGCACTTAAAATACTGGCGCATCCCAATTTGCCAGAAGCTTTCATCTTTGTTTAACCAAAGCTAACGGAGCTTGACAAAAAAAAAACACATGCATCCGTGCCGTGCACTGCATAATGGCAGTCAGTGCGAGGACTAAGCAACAGTGAGTTGTATGTCCAAGAGTGCCATCTTCCTGTAAGCTGCATCCTGATTACAGGATATCCATTGCCATTAAGCCACACACTTGCCAAGGCACTCAGTAATGCAAGTGTCCAAATCAATGAAGCGTTTTTTTTTTCAAGTGTAAAAGCAGTCTCCGAAGAATAATGGGGGGGGGGGGGGAATAATGCATTAAAAAGGAACCATACAATACAGTGTTTAAATATTGTAATACTGTATGGTTATGAAATGGCTGCTGGGATGGCAATGAAGCAAGCCAGTAAACGTGGAACGTTGGGAACAGTGGTTCCAAACCCGGCGCTGGAACGTTTACTGGGAGAAAGCAACAGAAAAAAAGAAAAACAAGAGACACCGTGTATTGTATCGATTTAGGAAACGTTGGTTTAACACGTAGGCGTTCGCGACCAATATTGTCCATAATACAATTATTTTTTGGGGTTAGATCGCATAAATATAAACGTGTCGTTAAACCCGCCACCACCCGACACATGCATTGGAGACTAAGCCCACAGCATTTACAATTCGAGTGCAACGTTTCGCTGGCGATTCCAAACAAGCGGCTTCACCAGGCGATTCGCCGGAATAACAGGAGTTAGGCTCGTATACATTTTTTTGTAGATATCAGATTTGAAGTCTCAATTTCAGATGTTATTTTGTATTTTCAGATTTTAGTACATTCGGGTAATTTATGAACTTGACCAGCTCATGGACTGAATTTAAGCATGTTTGGCCGATAGATATACTCGCCAAACGAGATTGTACGTATGTATGTTCGAGAGCCAGACGCACTAAACAGAGGTGCGGATTATTGAGGGTTGGGTCGGTGAATGCGGCGAGCAGAGGCCAGGAGTTTGGGGACTGCTTGGTTAGACCACTCATGTAGCCAATGGGCCAATAAATAAATGCACCGAGGCACTAAATAGAAGCAATCGCATGGTAGCGCTTCATTGCAATCACTCTAGGGTGAGAATGTGGCCCCGAAACCACAACACACGAGACCACAAAACCTCGCCGATTGCGTAACCCCCCTCGATATTTATTGCAAACCCCTCATTTTATGAAGCGTTACAAAATAAGGTCTTGCTCATATTTATCGTCGCTACCCCGCGCTAGGCCCTGCACACTGCAATCACATCAGCAGCTGGCCTGAATTCATTAAGGCGTCTACTGTGGAGTCCACAGTTGGCAACCATTAATTGTACAGACCCCATCACTCATTATGCAGGGGTGTTCCCTTTGCCAGGCCCCCTGTGGAGAAAAGCAACTGATTGACATTGTGAACTCAAGCGCATTATGTTAAATCATCCGCCAGCGACGCGTGCGTACCCCGTTGATGGAATTTGCTGGAAATGTCGTGCATTTCCATTTTGCCCCGCTCCCACTCATTGAAGCCTTGTGGCTCGCCTCCGTTATTATAAGGCTCTGGGGTCATCTTATCCCTGGGGTAAATCTGGCGGAGAACAGGTTTGACTCAAACTCGAATATTATAACTCTGCAACCACGATGTATATCACCGGCACCGGGCCAGCTAAAGTTTGAGACAGATCAAACACTTCCAGCTGTTAACCGTCCTCATTTGAAAGAGAGCAATCTGACCGAGTGGGTTCAATGCCTCACTGGCGATGCGCTAGACATCCAACGATGCGATAGCTAGGAAGTGACCAATCCCCCCCCCCCAGCCTCTATCAAGGTCCATTCCACTCATGAATTCGATCTTGACTTTTATTTCGCTCATCGGGGTTATTTTCTCGCTCGTCCATCAAATCATTTGTGGCAACGCAAACGAAAAGCGCGCGAATAATCCTGCAATCCTCTACGCGGGTGCTCGCACAGTTGCAACGAGCGTGGAGTGATGCAAAATCTCTATTTACCATCCCGAGCCAATTCAGGAAAGTTCCACATTCGTCTGGTAGGGGAGTTCCAAGTAATTCCACATCGATTAATATCAACCTCTCAAAAAAGGTGTTGACTACATTTTTTTTATTAATTCCAGAAGTGATGTTACGTGGTGCGCAATCGATGGCAAGCTATCGCACACTTGGAGCCAATATTCGTATCCATTGTGCCACACCAGATGCATACGCACACACACAGCCGGCGTTACACGCCGCCCGAGCACGGAATAAGACGATGTCACTTTCATGAACTTCTCCACGAAAGGTTAACACTCGAGGTTGGTGACCCGTCATTCGCACGGAGCTGAATGTATTCACGTTCGTAATTTATGGAAGCACACTCAAGTATTTTATTAAATTATGGAATTGTGATCTTGTTCAGTAAGTTTGACCATTATGAAAGATTCACATTTTCCCGTTAGTCATGTTCAGTCTGGTCCATTTCATCCACCTTGCTGCCTAAACCACAGTTTCCAGAGAACCAAGGTCAACTGTGGTCAATGCGCGCAATTAAATGAGGAATCGTTTTGCTCGTGATCTGCATTAATTACCGAGGTCACACCAGATCTCGGAATTGCACAAAAATAACGTTCGGGCCCGTACAAGACGTGAAGCTATATCGAGTACAATTCTCATGCCCTGCCACGTGTCATTCGTGACAAAATAGATGAATGTTACAATTCATCTTCTTGGTTTTTTCGGTAAAGTCACTTAGAATGGAAATAATAAAATAATAAAATAAAACATAATAAGATAATTCTCGCGACGTTTCGGCTACAACGCAAGCAGGTCTTCACAGACCTGGTCTTCACCTGAGGACGGCTGCTTGCGTTGTAGCCGAAACGTCGTGAGAATTATCTTATAATGTTTTATTTTATTATTTCCATTCTACGTGACTTTACCGAAAGAACCAAGAAGATGAATCCCTGCAGTCACGAAAGCTTTAAATCGAAATTCAATGTTACAATTGTTAACGTGCTAAGTTCAAACATATTTAAGCTTAGTTGGTCATGACCCTATCCATGTCCCCCACCCTATGAGGGGGGGGGGGGGGGGTTCAGATTTTAGTGACAGCCACAACATTTACAACGCTTTTTAGGTTCTGGCGATCTAAAAATAGTACAGCCACAAGTTCAAATCTTTTGAGCTGGTGGTCTAGACAATGCAGAGCATTGTACATGCAACGTGGTGGTCACGTGACGTTGTTAAATCCAATAAATTGACGTGCACGATCCATATCATCCAATTGGCTTCCCCCGAACGACACGGAGTTTACACAACGTCCGCACAAAGCAAAATTGATTCCCAGCAGGAACACAAGGAATTGCGGGTCCCGACCGCCACTCCATTGTATTTGGCAACGGAGTAAAATGAACACCCACCGTTTGGAAATGGGAGCCTTTGACATTTGCAACACAACGGGGCGGCTGACACAAATCATTGCGCATTGCAGCGGCGCAACACTTTCCACGAAACCAGGACACACCGTGAGTCTGCCACGTCGACGTGAAGGACACATCACTGATGTAGGGCCGTTGATGGTCATTCTAGAAATGGATTGATCCCCTTGCATGGCTCGTTGCATACGATCCTAAATCGCGTCATTGCCCCTCAACCCCATTGCACGTTTTCATATTTGCCTCACACAGTCTGAAACGCTGTGCGCTTTGCACGACATCAATTATTAATTGTCACGCGTGGCAGTGCTTCGTAAACAAAGTTACTCAAATGTGGCCAGTCTAGTTGAGTTAAAATCAATCGGCTTGCACTGCACCGGGTATAAAGCTCCCCCGCGGTTGAAATAGAGCAGTCAAGTTTTTGTTCGTGCCAGGGTGTTGAATGTTACTTAAATACGCAATTGCATCTGACAGTTATTATCCATCACGCGTCATAGCAAATTACAAGGTAGATGTTTCCCAACACCACCTTTTTGGCTAATCATTCCCAAAGTTCTGCAATTGACTCGCTTAGCTTGAGTTACTTTTGGTATTTCTTTACTCGAAAGAGATACATTTTAACTGAATTACAGTAATGTAATGTTTATATATATTACTAGCTTTACTACTCGGCTTCGCCCGGGACTTGGATTCACCACGCCCGGCCGCCTTTGTCCCCCCAGTGGCGATGTTCACACACCACACGAGTTACTCGCTTGAGGCTGAGTCGACCTAGGGGAGGCCCAGGAGCAGTTGAAATAATCGTCACCGGTGGTGGCCGTGAGCGGGAATCGAACCCGGGTCGCTGGGTTCGTAGCGCGGCGCGCTAACCACTACACTACAATGCGTTACGCTTCCACATGCGCGGGTCACATGACAGATGTGACGTCACAGCTCACTTGCCGTACAAAAAATAAATGCATTATTGAGCTCCCCCACAAAAAAACACACAAAAGTGTATTTTTATAATTTGTGCATGGTGTACAATCTGGAAAGCACCCACATGGCAAATTTCAAGTTTGTTGCATGTCGGGAAGTACGCTAAACATTTTGAACAGACACACATACTCACAACTTTGCCTTATATATATCTGGAGATTGAAGACCTTGGAATTAATTTCAAGTCAACATGGTGTCCTGCATATAAGAGCACGGATTGGTGTTCGTTTCCTTTAAAAACCTTGAGCCAGTTGTGGAAATTCCACATTATTATGGCAGAGCTCTTTCGGGCCCAGGTCTCTCCTTTGGACAATTACTGTTTATTTCCCATAAAGTGGTGTTCAATGTATCGACCCTGGAGAGATTGTGAGCCTGAGCCGAGTCCGATGTTTTGAGTAAGAAATACGTTTTTTTTAGGAAGATGGATATGTGAAGGAGACGTTTCTGATAATTTATTTTGTTATTTCTGTTTAATGTTTCAGTAACTAAATGATAATTGCACTATGATCAGCCAAACATAATCTGCCCGAGCAACAGAGAACTATAATTTAACATTGATTTATAGCTGGAATAGCTTTACTACCCGGCTGCGCCCGGGACTTGGATTCTTGTCTTGGATTAACACACGGCCTACGCGGAGGGTGGGGGGGGGGATGCGTGACGTCAGCAGGCACACTGCGTGATGCCACATCACAGATGTGACGTCACCACTCACTTGTCGTGCAAAATATATCCATTATTGCGCCCCCCCCACCCAAAATACAAAAGTCTATTTTTATACTTTTTTAAATCCTTTATATTAAGTTCACATTGCTTGCGCGCTTACGACCGTGCAAATCTTTCGGTCGTTTTTTAACCCACTTCCCGTGATCCAATCGAGCTGACATTTTGCACACAGACTCGTTGTGCGTGACAATTTATTTTCGTGAAAATTTTTTTCCAAAATTTTCAACATTTTAGGGAATTTTTTTAAATATTTAATTACCAATTGCTTAATTGCTTAATGGTGGCAGGCAATCATCTGACCCATAGGTGGCAGCCATCTCAAGCCAGAGGACGAGAGGACTCTAGCCGCCACGCATATAAAGGATTTATAGTGAAAAACTTTGTTTTTACGGGTTACTTTTTTTCATGGTGTACAGTCTGGAAGCTACCCACATGCCAAATTTCAAGTTCGTTGCATGTTGGGAAGTATGCTAAACATTTTGAATAGACACACATTCACAAATTTCCCTTTTATATATAGATAATATTTTAGATTTTTCATGCCACAGTTGTTTTGCACCGATTTTCTATTTTAATTAATTGCTGTACTATATTTATTTCAGAAATGTTGTAACCCAGGTCATGCTTGCAAATGAGACTTGCCTTGTTCTAGAGTTATCACCTGGTTAAACAGAATAAACTAGATTTGATCCTTCCAATTGTGCTCTAACCACCCTGCCACCTCGCCGGATTTCCCCCCAAAAATGTGTCAACCTCCAAATGTGTCACCAATGTCCAAATGTCCTGATCATGAGGACCTCAGTTTTATCAAGTTGTGAGGCTTACTGCCGATACAACAAATTCAAGACACGTATCCAAACATTGCCTGGCCGTGGTGTAATGGTTTGCACACCGGATTTGCAAATCGCGGTTGACAGTTCAATCTCCCCGTTGTTGAAACAATGGGGCACATTCTTTTAATCATCCCACCACCTCTCTCTATCCATGCAGCAATATAAATTGGAACACCACAGTTAGTCGGTTGGCAGGTTGCGTGTGGCGAGGTAAAGTGTAAGTCCCACCTCGTCCAAGCCTTTTGGCCAGCCACCGCAGAATCATCACCGCAGATAAGCACTGTCCGGAATATTCAAGGGCATTTGGAGTTTTTAAGGAATGGCACATGCATAGTTGATGTTTGTATAGGTTAAGGCGCAGCCCTGCAATAACCCACATTAAAACAACAATAATAATTTTCGATTTAAAGCTTTCGTGACTGCAGGGATTCATCTTCTTGGTTCTTTCGGTAAAGTCACGTAGAATGGAAATAATAAAATAATAAAACAAAACATTATAAGATAATTCTCACGACGTTTCGGCCACAACGCAAGCAGCCGTCCTCAGGTGAAGACCAGGTCTGACGCTGTCTCTCCGACAGACCTGGTCTTCACCCGAGGACGGCTGCTTGCGTTGTGGCCGAAACGTCGTGAGAATTATCTTATAATGTTTTGTTTTATTATTTTATTATTTCCATTCTACGTGACTTTACCGAAAGAACCAAGAAGAACAATAATAATATTCTTGGTTCTTAAAATAATACAAATATTTATATTAAAATTATTTTATTATTTCTCTTCTACGTGACTTTACCGAAAGAACCAAGAATATGAATCCCTGCAGTCACGAAAGCTTTAAATCAACAATAATAATGATCATTTGCAGTAGTTTGTCTATCCACTGCGAGACAAAAGCCCAGCGGAAGGGCTTTCACTGGCTGTCATTCTCCAGATCCCCTCCAGATGGTACTTTTGGCTACTCGCCAATGATGTTGGATGAGGTCTGAGTACCGACAGTTTGCAACGCATCTGACAAACTGCGGTGTCGCCTTCAACATCGCTGGGCGAGTAGAAGCCGCGGGGGATTGAAGAAACTCGCCCCATTGTTTCAACTCTCACGCTATGCTCGGAGATTGAACGGGCAACATCTCTGGATGCTGCATTTGGGGTATAGAATAAAATCCCACAGAGGTATGTGAGGCAAAAAAAAAGCAATTCACATTTTCAAGACGTCATTAAGTTGGGCCAGTCCAGTAGTCACATTGATGATTGGTTTTCTTAGCTGTTCCTATGAAATCAATTGACCACACCTGACCCACACGTACCGTAGATGCCAAGTATCTTTATTGGCTCCGCAGCGTTCAGTTGGACTCTGAAAGCATTCTCACAGGAACGCGCGACAAAGTCAAGTTACGGCTAAAGATGTTTGCAAGTGCCTATTAAGGGCGAGTGTGGTGAGGCTGACGTTGGATTAGATAAAAATTTTAGGCCGATTCCACCCAAGGGAGGTTCCTGCAAGATTACGATATAGATTGCCTCTGTAAGTCAAAGTCAGGAATCAAACGTTGGTTTTTGGAATTGTCACTCCGTAATTCATACCACAGCACACCATTTCGTAAAGATTGCATCACCAATGAAACAAGGTTGCTTTATTTTGTTGTTGTTATTCTTGGTTCTTTCGGTAAAGTCACGTAGAAGGGAAATAATACAAATATTAAACAATAACATTTATTATTTTAATATTTCCCTTCTACGTGACTTTACCGAAAGAACCACGAATATGAATCCCTGCAGTCATGAAAGCTTTAAATCAAAATTTGTTGTTGTTATTATCTCCATATATATAAAGGCAAAGTTGTGTTCATGTGTCTGTTCAAAATGTTTAGCGTACTTGCCGACATGCAACAAACTTGAAATTTGCCATGTGGGTACTTTCCAGACTGTACACCATGCAAAAATTATATAAATACACTTGTGTTTTTTTTTAGGGGGGGGGGGGGAGCTCAATAATGCATATATTTTTTGCACGGCAAGTGAGCTGTGACGTCACATCCGTCAGGTGACCCGCGCATGTGGAAGCGTAACATATTGTAGCATAGTGGAGCAGTTAGCGCGCTGCGCTACGAACCCGGCGACCTGAGTTCGATTCCCGCTCACGGCCACCACCAGTGACGATTATATCAACCGCTCCTGGGCCTCCCCTAGGTCGACTCAGCATCAAACGAGTAACTGCTCTGCTAGTTGTTTATAAAAAAATTTAAGTATTTCACCGGGTCCATTTCAAATCGAGCAAGCGCACGTGTCGGACAAAACTGGCGTTAAATCAACAAGAGGATGACCACAGCTTCAGAAGGAAAGGGGGAAGAGAATGACAACTGGCGGTGGATAAGTGGAATAAGCTCCCAGATTTCGGCAAGATATCAAGGTCGCATTATATTCAAACTGACCAAATGGACGACAGCGAACGCCAAGAGTTGTTTAGAATTCACGGTTAGAATGCGAGGTAGAAAAGAAATCGTGCTGCAATATTATATTATGGCGAGATTTAATCTTCCTCGTCTGGTATAAGGAGGTACGGGGGGGTTTCATCCCCACACTGACACCTGTATATTTGCAGTTTGCATGTTCTCCCCATGCTCGCGTAGATTATTTTCTCCGAGTCCTCCAGTTTAGAAACATGCATTGAGATTATTTAGATTATTTTGGTGTTATAAATGTCCAAATGATGGGCTATTTTATTGAGCTATCATTTGTGGCCAGGTTGCTTCTGAAAAATAAGTGAATACCTCAGTGGGCTTTGCCTGGTAGGACGGGGATGGTTTAGTTTTATTTGGATGTGTTTTGGTCATTTGCAAACCTTTCTTGTACTTTGGACAACTATCATGTTTTTGAACTGTTTGTTGTTGTCATGTTCTTACCCGCCCTTACTGGACATCTGTGAAAAAGAGCTTCATAACTCATCGGATTCCTCTAGTATATATACATATTCTGATTCTTGTACTATGGTACTGAGAACAGGTAGAATTATATGGTACAAGCACCACAACGCTGCAGTATTTTAATTGCGCCGAGTAGAGAATGCTGGTTCATTTCGTATGAAATTCCACACATTTGCTGCTTGATTTTTCAAAAGTCCCACCACTCTAAACATTGGTTTAGAACCAAAAAAACTAACGAAAAACTATTTTTTTTCTCACCAGGTAAGGCCCACTGAGCTATACAGCTCTTTTTCAGGTGCGACCTGGCCACAAATGATAGCCCAATGAAGTGGCTTATCACGTGGAAAATTATCACAGCCTCATCCTCTAAACACATGTTTCTAAATGTGTATAGAAAAACTGGAGGACCCGGAGACAAAATCCATGCAACCACCGGGAGAACATGCAAACTCCAAATACACAGGCATTAGGGTCAGGCTCAAACCCACGACTTCTGTACGCCAGGCGAGGTAGTTAACATCTCGCCACGGTGGCGATATTACACTACAACACAGTTACAGTGAAACAGAACGAGGCAGCATATATGCGAGTCTTCCTTTTCGCATTAGGGCACTGATTGGCAAAAGTCAGGCGACAGGGTTTTTTTCCCATCACGGAAGGGCCCGCTCCGCCCAGAGCTCCCTTGATTGCCCGTGCGCGCGGTGGCGGTAGTGATGAGCACCCCTTAACCTCTGACACCACGTGTGGCCCCCATTTAAGCCCTTTCATGATTGGCTGCGGCTCATCAGTGCAACTGCTGAAAATAGAGCGGATCCTATCGGAGGCGGCTCTGTGCAAGTCCTGCGGAGATCACGCATCGCCCTCCCTTCCCGGCAGTCTCGCACGAAGCGTGAGATGGCGATAAGGGTTTTGTACATTGTGGTCAAAGCACATGCCGCCATGTTGTTCTTGTTTCAGTGACTGATCCGCACTTAAGTGTACGCAAAGGGCGAAAATAATTTCCCTTTTTTTTTATTCCACTCCAATTGTATGCATGTTGAACTGCTTTCGCACAGTACTCATCGGAGGTGCATACATACATCATGCACAATGATGTACATACATCATGCACAATGATGTATGTACGCATCGCTTGAAAGGGTGTTTTAAGAAGCAATTGTGTGCTCCGCTCTACCAAAATCAGTGAGGATGCTCAATGGCTTTACTGCCAAATGCCATTAGAAACAAAGCTTCCACTAACATAATAATGAGCTCTTATTTTTGCTTGTGTTTTATATAATGTTAGCGGCAGGCGTGACATAGTTTTTGATTGTGAAAGTAAATCGAGAAACAAAATAATCGGCACACACAAGAGGCTTTTCAAGGACACCCATGATTATCGTCCATCACCCATCTGTGCTGCCATCGGGGCAACCTTAACCCCAAAATGCAGCAAAGCATCTGTCCCCATGCTTAGGCTTTTTGTCAGAACGCATTTGGATGCTCACTTCCCCAGAAGCATTTAAGGTCATTACTTCTCTTTAAAAGACACACACACCGCTGCTCGATTGGTTTCCTCTCGTTTATGACTTTTTATCCGTGCCCCTCTGTTTAATGGGCCCTATCCTCAAGAATCTGCGAGGAACCAATAGAGCCCCGCTTGTATTTTTTTGCAAAACGGTTTCACGGCACTGGCGGATGGGTGAAGGCGATGGCTATCGACTTATCTGGCCTGTCCAGCAGTCACTCGCCTTTACTCAGGCCTTATCAATGGATTTGGCACTAATGGATTTGGCAGCTCAGTCAAACATGACCGGTGTGCCCAGCTAAATTCCATTCATTGTGGCGAGCACTTCTGAGGCCTCTCTGCCATCCCATCCAAACAGATTTGTGCAAAGGGGCATATATGACTCGGCACATCCCATCACGGTACCGGGACGTATAATCTTACTGCAGTGCAAGTGTGTGTGTCCCGAAATCGTCACCACCCGTTTGCAAAATCCAACACCCAATTTGCGTTGCCTTTTTCAACAATACTTGCAATGGAGCTGCGAGAATTATTTCAGAAGCTAAACACCGCACCGTCTGGACAGCGTGCATCTAAATGAAACTACACATTCTTGATGAGAACGATCACAGTGGCTTTATACCATCATCATCATCATCATTACCAGGATGCCATGGTGGCGAGATGTTAACTACCTCGCCTGGTATACAGCAGAACCCCTCTTAACGATGGTAATTGGTTCCACAAAACCGGTCGTTAAATGAATTGATTGTTAAGCGAGTATAGGAAATACACGTTAAAGGCTTAATTCGTTCCAATAGCATCGAAAGTTACCATTTTTCACCCAAAATTTTTACTTTTTTTATACATAAAGATACTAACAATATTATAAACACTTAATGTGAAAATAAACATGGTTAACCAATGCATTAATTATATTCACTGTACCTACAATACCCCACCGTTAATAGGGGAATGGTCCGTAAGTGAAGACATTGGGCTCTATGGGGGCACTACACTACTATACACTACACTATACACTACACTATTATACACTACACACTACTATACACTACACACTACTATACACTACACTATACACTAGACTACTATACACTACACTACACACTACACTATACACTAGACTACTATACACTACACTATTATACACTACACTACTATACACTATACTACACACTACACATTGTGCTCTATGGAGGCCCGTTGTTAAGTGATTAGTCATTAACGGGGGTGATCGTTAACAGAGGTTCTACTGTACAGGAGGTCGTGGGTTCGATCCCGACCCTGACGCCTGCTGTATATTTGGAGTTTGCATGCTCTCCCCATGCTTGCGTGCATTTTTCTCCGGCTCCTCTGCTTTTCCCCTCCACATTTAGAAACGTGGCTGCTATAAGTTTCCACATGAGAAGCAACTTCGTTGAGCTATCATTTGTGGCCAGGTCACTTCTGACAAAGAGCTGTATAGCTCAGGGGGCCTTACCTGGTTAAATAAAAATAGTAAAAAAAAGAAAGACCGTACAGCATGTGTAAGATTTTTGTATTTTATGCCAAACACTGACATAATTGTATTCCCTCCTCATATCACTCACCGCTAGTTCAACCCTTTTGTGAGATTTAATGCCTGGAAAACTTCTAATTTATACCACTCCTGGAACTAACCCTGGCAGAGCCAGAGGCTGACTGCCGCACGGAGCCGTCGGTTAATTTTTAATTTTGGCAGCCATAATTTCTCCCCCCTTTGATGAAATCGGCATTAGAAGCCCGTTCTCAAATTGAGCAAAGTACCAAGCCTCGGGACATGTCTGTCTGTCAGCGGTGAGCTGCTTTTCAGATAAACGCGAGAGACTTTAAGCGGAACTGCTTAAAGAATATAATTACAGGAAAAACTCTTTTCTCGTCCGAGTCCCTATTCTGTGTACTTCCTGTTATCCATTCACACTCATTCATTTATTTTGTTCTTCCAATTAATCCGAGCATGCCCAGAGAAAACCGTCAGTGACTCAGAAGTGTCAGGAATGTCTCCTTGTTATCCGAGTCTTATTCACGTGGGTGGTGGACAGACCAGGAAGTCGCGGCACTTTTTAGTAATTTAAATGGTTAAAACGATGACTGAATATTGGTATTGAATTCTCAGGTATACTCCATTCGCGTCCCCTGCAACAAAATGAATTATAAGATCAGGCCAGGAGCCAAACATGATGTCACCATCTCCACCAGAAATACAACATTTGGCAACGTCTTGCAACAACGTAGATAAATTCGGCCTGTTAAAGATCAGTAAATTAATTGATAACAGAGCAAAAGGTTTACAATGTTACCACGACAGAATAAAATACAGCCGCGTAATCAATTCACTAACCTAATGTAATGAAAATACAAAGAAATTGAGTGATTGTTCCTCCAGGGAGAACTTCATTTAACAGGGAGGGGGGGGTGCTGATGTTCTGAACTTCTGCAAAGGTGTGTGTGTTTGCGCGCGCATGTGTGTGCCAAGTGAGAGCACACATCTAATTGTCCACATGTGCGCTTGCACACGCGCACACACACGCGCGACTACTTGTTGAGTGCGTGCGATGAAAGTCCTCTCTCTGCACGCTCTCGCTCAACACATGTGCGTGACGGGGAAGAAACGTGCTCTCAACCCGTCAGCGGACCTTACACGGCACACACAAAATATCGGGGTTGAAAAGCAACTTTGCTTTATTTTAATGGGTGCCGCGTATTGTTTCTGTACGTAGCAATGCAATTCTCTTGGCTCCGATTTGTGTATATTTCTCTTGAGTCAAAGTTAAAGAGTCCTTCAGAATACTCAATAGCCCGCAAGAATCATCAAGCCTTACACACTTGCCAAGTAAGATAAACATATAGGGAAGGAAAAACATATCTTTCCCCATTCGAAGCTGTATTAGCGGCCCTAACTCATCTAAAATCGGATGTACGAGCCACTTGGCCAGACATTCCTCAAAGGACTGGCATTTTGCACGTCTCAAAACTTGCGAACAAAAGAGCACGGACAAGTCATTGCCAATGCGAACACGTACAAGCGGAACACTGTTTATCCGGGTGGGGCTCATCTCGCCACTGCAGGATTAACCATGCTGGGTATGGCACTTGCAGTTAATTGGCAATAAAACACTTTCGACTGTGCAAGGGTGGCTTCTTTAAGCGAGGCGCACCAGAAAACGCAGCGCTGAGCTACGTGGCGCCGGGAAAACCAGGAGGAACGTGGAGTCGGCAACGTGGAGTTGGGAACGTGGAGCCGGGAATTCAAGGGAAACGTGGAGCCGGGAGCGTTGAGGAGGGAACGTGGAGCCGGGAAAGATGTGATTAACCATGCAAAAAAGATTTAACTACACTCATTTGACCAATCTTATTTATTATTTGACAGACAACTATTACAGGTGTACCATGTTCACCATGTTCACCATGTTTAGTTGTCACAAACCATAACAAAGGCTCACCCTCTTAAGCCTCACCTTACCATATGAATAAAAAGTGTGCTGTACTTGGCCCTTCCCCCCCCTCTCCAACCATTATATAAACGGAGTGGTAGCTCTTGCAATTTCTCATTTACTTGATACAGCTGTCGTGGCTGTGACGGTTCCACCTGAAGACGGAAGCTTGTGTTGCCCCCGAAACGTCGTGATTTTTATTTTATTTTACTTTTATTAATTTTAATTTTTTTACCTACGTGACTTTACCGAAAAAACCTAAGAATATGGAGCCGGGAAACCAAGGGGAGGGTGGGTCCAAAGCGCTTTGGCTCCAGACTCCATTCCCGCCACGTGCTCCATGTCGGGTTGCGTGATGTGTCCACACGGCACATGGCGTGACGAATGAGCGTGAAACCGATATGAAAGTGAATCCTTGAAGAAACACAATGTATAATCCTTCATTTTAAAAACGGCACAACGGTACAATGTTACGGTAGTATTTTTACACTCCTGCCCCATTGTACATTACAATGTTGTGATACATTCGGATTTGGAGGTGGTTTGATACACTGGTCATCAACATTGTTCTCATAATTTATGCCAGATCCTATCATCTGCTACTCTGATCATCAATCAAACTTTATTTCTTTAAGGTGACTTTCTCAAAACCAAGGCCCCCTTTGCATAAAGTAATATTCTCAATGGAAACTTTAAACCCGTGCAATTCAAATAATAATTAGGTTAATCCACAACATAACATTGCGTAATGCGAGTTTAATTTTCATCCGTAAATGCCAGGCATGTTTTAATTTTGTTTACTTTGGACGGTCAGAGACATTCCCTTATCCAATCAGCCCACTGAAACTGCGGTGATCGCAACCTTATTTTCTTCGCTCCTTTACATTCGTAAAGGAGAGCCGACACAAGGTTTCAGGGGGTTCGTCTTTTCATCCTTTTCTCCCATCCACACCTGTCCCCAAAGGCCCCCTCTTCCCGTCCGTTCTCCCCTTATATCTCCTCGATTACCCCTCCCACTAGCCCTCCTATTGGTGGGAATCCTTCCCATGACACCCCTACACATTTATGGATCAATCAGATGAGTAAAAAATCTAGGTCTTAGTTTAAAAGTTGTACTCAAATTTTAAGTGTTGGGTTTACTCTCCAACACAGTTTACTGAAAGAATAACTAATTGGCATGTTTTTTTTTAACGTGACAACCCTTACTAATTGGCTGTGTTGGGATGGTGGTGGGTTAACAAGACATTTATATTTACACAATCCAACTAAAAAAAACTTTATAATGAATCAAAGTCTTATTTTGCCAAAATTCAAGCATTATCGTGCCTCCTTAATCTGAGGTGATGTCGGGGGGAATTTATTTGCACAGGAAATGTTAATGACGACATTTGCAAAAAGATGTGTGCCCTTCTCTAAATGGGTGTTAAACAGAAATGTGACGGTAGGCTATGGGGCCTCCTACCAGGCATAACGATGCCCACACACGGGTCATGGACAGTGGCTCGGCAGTAACTTCCCAGTCCTTCCAGAAAAACGCGGAGTTTTTTGGTGATTGTTGCGGGCAAAAATCGTTGATTATGCGGCACGTTTTCTTAAAAAATGCGATGGAATATGCGGGATATTTATGCAATTTTATGCGATTAAATTGCGGGAACTTGCAAAAACTGCGGTTTGATGAAAAAGAGAAAAAAAGAGTGATTCCCCCAACACCCTATTCACTAGGCTACTACTTTAATGTAAAGAGTCATTTCTTATTACTTCCTATGATAAGCAAGCATACTACATCACAGAAAGTGCTGGGAATATTTAAGTTCTCATCTTGTTTTATTTCAGACCTTAACAAACAGATGGCTCAAACTTACAAAACATTGAGTCGAACAAGTTCTGTAGCTTTACTAAATGAATATGCTACAACTTCTGTAAAAATGAATAAATAAAATATAAAAAAATAAAATGTGTGCTTCCTGTTTTACAGAGGTAGCTATACAAAACAGACATCTTCTGTTAAAATAAGTGTTTTCAGTGCACAGTAACGTAAGCAATACAGTAACAGTACAATCTTACAGTAATGTAAATTTACATACTACTAACAAAAAAGTGCAATCTTACAACTGTAATGAGTGACGTCACTTCATAACGTTCCCATGGCAACAGGGGAATTGGCTGCACTTGTGTGAAGTAAACGCAACATTTTTCAACTTTCTGCTAAGATATATGTGACTTTTTGCAACGAAAATGCGGGGATTATGAAATCACGCAAGCCCGCATATTTTGCGCGCGGAAATCTGCAATTTATGCGGCGAAAGTGCGGCGTATTTGAAAAAACGCGCCCCCCGCATAAATATGCGGACTTTGGCTGATTTTGCGTGGAATCTTGCGATCGCATAATCGCGTTTTTCTGGAGGGACTGACTTCCTTCCACGTTAACGATTAAACCGAGCTTACCCCTAACCCTGACGCAAACCTGAACCTAACCGTGAGCTTAACCCGAGTCCTAACCCTGATGCAAACCCGAACCCCCTTTTATCCTCAGCTTAACTCAAGTTGGATGGCTATTCTGGAGTCAATGGTGGGAAATTGTGTAATGATATGCAGCGGGAGTGCACTCATTTTTGTGAGTGCATATGAATATTGACGGAAGAAGATTTATTTTCCGAGGCAGAATCTTTCTGATTCTCCGCACAGCGCCCATGGCTCCGTGGTAGTGAGATGTTAACTCCCTCGCCTGGTATGCAGGAGGTCGTAGGCTTGCTCCTGACCCTGACGCATGCTCTATATTTGGAGTTTGCATGTCTCGTTCTCCCTGTGGTCGCGTGGATTTTTCTCCAAGTCCTCCGGTTTTTCCCACCACATTCAGAATCAACATCATGCATTTATAGTGTTTGGCTGCAATACATTTACACGCGATAAGCCACTTCTCGTTGGGCTTTCATTTGTAGCCAGGACGCTTCTGAAAAAGAGCTATATAGCTCAATAAGCCTTATCTGGTGAAACAAAATATTTCTTAGTTCAATAGTTTAGTGTAATTGTGACAGAGTGGCTGCCAAGTAATGTAACATGACCGAGAGGAGGAGGAGGAGGAGCACACAATCAGCTCGTGGTGCAGATTGTGGGTGGATTGTTGCATCGATGGATTGGAGGAGATGGCAGCAGCAGCTTGGGGGATACCTTCTTCACCCAACAGTGGATCGATCATGATCACGATGAAGTGAAGTTTTCCCACGCAAGCGGAAATGCTCAAATGCGTGCTCTGACCTCTGCAATTGTTTGACAAATAAATAGGGAGTCTTAAATTTCGATTTAAAGCTTTCGTGACTGCAGGGATTCATCTTCTTGGTTCTTTCGGTAAAGTCACGTAGAAGGGAGATAATAAAATAATAAAAATAAAACATAATAAAATAAAATTCTCACGACGTTTCGGCCACAACGCAAGCAGCCGTCCTCAGGTGAAGAACAGGGCTGTCGGAAAGACAGCGTCTGAATGAACACCACCAGGCTTGGCAGCGTATATTTAAGTTGGGTTAAAATAGGGAGTCGTCTAGAAGTAGCAGCAAATTAATTTCCTGCGTCTCGCGATTGTCGACGCGAGCGCATGGTTATAAATTGCAACGACCGCCGGCCCAATTTTTCCCAACATTTTCTGCAAAGGCGAGAGCCTAGTTGCTGGATAGCCCCAAACTGGCCAGGAGTCGCGGTTTAACAAACGGTGTACCCTTAAGGGACCATGTCCTACCTATGGCTTAATGCATCCTTCATTTTTGCAAGGCTCCTGGGCGGGCTTGGATAATGAGGATTTGAGCCAAAGCCTGGCTGGAACACGGGCTGCGGGGATGAACAGGCAATCTCTGGCGAAAGCCCACGCAAATGTATTTATTTCAACGCAAACCATTTGCAACCGACACTTCAAAAGTCGTCGAGCACCGTAAAGTGCAGCAGTGCTGAGAGCCTGCAGTGACATCAAATATTTCAACACAGGCAGAGGCCAGCTGCTGTCCGACGAACTTCAAATCACTTAGTGCTCACCAGACTTTAAGAAAATCTGGATAAAAATGTGTTGTGCCCCATTAATGTGCTGTACTTTGAGAATTAGAGACACCGTCATGTTAACCTAACGTTATTCTGAATGTCTCTTCCTGTATATGGTACGAACTACAAACCGCAGATGAAACACCACGTTTCAAAAGGTGTGAAACTCCTCATAATGAGATCCTCTTGAATGGCAAACTTGTTTCAATGATAGTAGCCAGTACTACAAGGGGGAGAAGCAATGGCATTGGTGAGTTGTACCCACGCTCCAGTCAGTTCTGCTATAACGTGTGTAATCATAACGCGAATTGGATATAACGCGATCGAGCGAACGGAACTACATCACGCGAGTAGGAATAAGCGGTTGAGCGGCTGCCTCAGTGTAGCATCATCACACGAGGCATTGGAATGGTGCTGGATGCTTCTAGATGCTGCCCATACGCCTCAGTCTTTGTTCAGGCTGCATACGCATCTCACGTGTCACTGTGGACCGTGATTTACCAAATGATAATTATAACTCTGATTTTTCCACAACGCGGTGTTCTTCAGGAACGCAATTACCGCGTTATAGGAGAACAGACTGTACGTATGTTGAACTTCTTTCGCACCATACGTAGCCCACCGTGCAAATTGGAGTTGCGGGAAGTATGCCGGGCGGCAACTATATCCACAGCGCCGGCCACTGTTGGGTTCCCCACAAAGTTTTGGGAATTTTCTACGCTGGCTTGGTCACGAAATCCATTTGGACTTCAGCTGTGGTGAAAATGTTAGATACAATGATGTACAGGGTCGATACTCTTAGTTCTTTCGGTAAAGTCACGTAGGTAAAAAATTAAATTAAAATTAATAAAAAATAAAAGCAATAAAATCACGACGTTTCGGAGGCAACACAAGCTTCCGTCTTCAGGTGAAACTGTCACAGCAAAAAATGTGTATCGAGTGGAGAGAAGTCCCACTGGTTAAGGGGGGAGGAGCCATGAAGGGCCGCGGGAGAGGAGAAGTTGTGAGATGGTCAGTACTGCTGCTTGTGTTGCCTCCGAAACGTCGTGATTTTATTGTTTTTATTAATTTTAATTACATTTTTTACCTACGTGACTTTACCGAAAGAACTAAGAGTATGAATCCTTGCAGTCACAAAGGCTTCAAATCTAGTACAGGGTCGACTTAGGGCACTGGTGTTTTTCTATCGCCTTTGAATGCAATTTGGTACAAAAACCAATGCGATCACACAATGTGACGGCTTGCCTTCATACAGTCCTTTAGGTGAAATATACCCTGAACAAGGGCATCAGAGGGGAGTATATTAAATTGAGTTTATTTAAAATTCTGTAATAAAAACACAATCGTTTCAAGTGGAGGAGAAAAATTACTCCAGTAATCGATAGCACTCATCATTTATGTCACATCTTATCAAACCATTTTAACAACAGATTAATGAAACGTTCCTTTTTTCACGTTTACGTTGAACAGAAATGCACGTGTCTGTGTGACTGGTACGAGTGGTGTCAGAGATCGGCCTCTATGGAGGAGGCTCGTGAAGGATACTACTACTGGGCAGTTGGAGGCAATTGCCCTCCAAAAGCAAAGGAGCGAAGCGCCGGGTGGCTAAAACGCATCAACTTGGCACAGAAGGGAGCACCAGCTGGTGCATCTGCCAGTCAACTCAGTCAGTAAACCCATGGCACCTGGGTCTGTCCCGTGACCTCCTGCCAGAGAGAGCCTTCGACACTTCACGTGGCCTCAAAGTGCACCTAGCCTGGCATAGGCACTGTGGTGAAGTAACCGCCACGTAGTTGCGAATTGACGTCTTTCGCACCGTACGTAGCCAACCGTACTAATCGGAGGTGTATTGTATGTACAATTGGAGCGCGCATCCTCCATATCACATGCGATGCTGTGCATTGCATTTTGTATAGATATTTTTTGTATCATCGCAGCTGTCGAGAAAAGAAAGCGACAGCACAGAACGCACCCCATTTAAATTCACCTTCGCGTATCTTTCACGGGTCAATGGATGGATTGAGACTGGCAGTGCGCAACTCTTCTGCCCTCCCTCCGTTGCGGGCGGTCTTCCGCGCTGTCAGGCGTTGGGGCGAGTGCTATCTGATTTCCCTGCACAACAAAGATCCCCGTGTAGCCTTAACAGACCGATGGGGCAAGTGCTGTTAGCGAGCACCTATGAAGGCGGGCACGGTACACGAGGGAGTGGGTGGCCAGCACCACACCCGACCGTCTTTGTCTCCCCAGTGTTGATGTTTACACATCGTGCCAGGTACTCATTTGAGGCCGAGTCGACCTAGGGGAGGCCCAGTCGACCTAGGACCGGTTCAGACAATCGTCACTGGTGTTGGCTGCGATTGGTCCGGAAAGCAGCGTGCTGACCGCTACACTACTCCTCAAGTACACGCCGGGGACCCGTGTCTTGGCATAATCCAAGTCCCTTAGAATTGGAGCTGTCGGCGCTCATTTTGGACACGGAAAATATATACACATCGCGCCTCCGTTGCGATCCGAGGATGAGCGACGGTCGAAGACTATCTTCTTGGTTCTTTCGGTAAAGTCACGTAGAATGGAAATAATAAAATAATAAAAATAAAGCACAATAAAATAATTATTTTGTTATGTTTTATTTTGTTATGTTTTATTTTTATTCTTTTATTATTTCCATTCGACGTGACTTTACCGAAAGAACCAAGAAGATGAATCCCTGCAGTCACGAAAGCTTTAAATCGAAAAAGGTCGAAGACTATTTTCGCATTGTGTTTCTCGATTAGTATATACAGTGTTACCTTGCCATGATTTTTCCAGGCTTAGCAAAGAGGTGATAACCGATGTACAACTCAGGTTAACAAAAAATAATTAGCAGCTGGCAATCAGTGGGATAAACGGTTGCATGTTATTGGATCGTGTACCTTTCGCCGAGGTTGAAGGTTTGACGCCTAACAGCTGCTTAGTAATTTATGGGTAATTGCCAAAGCCGTAAATCGACTTAAAAATGCGGTGATATCAACGTTGTCAATTGTGTGTTTGTGTTACAGCCAAAATTCCAGGTAATAAAATTACCATCACCTAAATTATAAAAACAATGTTCTAAGTCCACTGCCACCCATGTATCACATGGAGGGGCTCTCCAGTTTGTTAAATAAAGCACATTAATCAATAAATCAATCATTATTTCATTACGTACTCAATTACATAGTGTAAATATTTAACCACATATAACCCACACGACTTACAAATGCGTTGCACGGCACCTTTTAGATGCTGAAGTATAAGACGAAATAAATCCATTATGCCACCAGCAAATTTTAAAAAATAATTACAAGGATGGTGTTATAATAACTGAATACAAATAACACAACAATTAATACTGTATTGCGGAATACAATTCAAAGCTCATTTATAAACGCTGTTCATTAGCAAACCGTTCGTTATAGCAAGCCCTGAAGTGGTTATTTGTTTCAACTTTTAGTGGTTACTTTTCACAGTAGGTGCAATGTGAGGCAAAGCATAGAGTACTGTGAATAACCCGAAATGATTTTTTTTGCACGATGTTGTTTTCAAGCAAATGAGATCATCGGCTAGAAATTAATGTTCGTTGTTGTGCGCTTAAAGTCAGAGGTGCGCAAAACAAACCAAAAGAACCCGCGATAACCCAACGACCATTCCCCATCGTCTAGAATCACGAAAAACATTGCAATTTATTTCTAGAAGCAACTCGGAATGCAGTGTTTATTTCTCGAACACTGCACCCAGGAATATTCATGAAAACGAACCCTTTTTATGAAAATCAATAAAACTATGAACTAAACAACGTTGTATTTTACCAGGTAAGGCCCACTGAGCTATACAGAACTTTTTCAGAAGCTACCTGGCCACAAATGATAGCTCAACGAAGTGGCGGATCACGTGGAAATGAATAGCAACCAAATACACTCTAAAGGCACGTTGATTCCTAAATGAGGGAAAAACCGGACCCCGAGAAAATCCACGGAAGAAGCGAGAACATGCAAACTCCACATATAAAAGGCATAAGTGTCGGCGATCAGACCCACGACCTACTGCACACCAGGCGAGGTAGTTAACATCTCGCCACTGTGCCCCCCCTCCCATACAATGTCCTTGCCAGGGTGAGCGGTGGGTGGGAGGGTGCACTTAATAAAAAAGTCCTTTCCTTCTCAAGGGTGTCCCGGATGGCGCCCTTCTTTTGCTGCTCCATTCCGCCAGCTTTGTGTTTGACAACGGCTGCTCCCCCAAAACACCTCCCCCATCACCCCAATCCTCACCCTCCCCCACAACCACTCTCCATCTCCTCATCCAGACACCCTTCACACGCCACGGTACGAACAAACAGACCTTGGGCGTGAAAAACGACACTACAAATCGAGAACCCCAAGTTGTAAAATTAACTAAAGTATAAATATGGCGTGTATATACATATTGTTTTTAAACGAACACACACAACTCTTCACAATGCACTGCTGGAGTTGAGCCTTCCTATGCACGCCATGCGGATAATGGCGGTTAGTTGACCATACTTCACCACTCCGTGCCGTGCTGGCTGGATACAGCGGGGAAGCTATGCACCTTGAAATGTAGATTGAAAACTAATTTCTTGCCACGCTTTGCTTCACAATCGGATGCTTTTATGTCTCGATCCAGATCAAAACAACACCGCTTCAATAGTTTTATACTGGTCAAAGGAAAATACTCTTGCTGTATACTGCTCTAAATATATTATTCATATTGTATAATAATAATCATTTACAGTCCTTTGTCCTCGCACTGTCGGATGAAGGTCTCTCCATGCCACGTGGTTCAAGGGGGGATGTTTGATGTCACGAAGCGGATCGGGGAAGTTGGGTGAACAACCATTGACAAAGACGGTCGTCACCACGTCACTCACACGCGGCTTCGAAGCTGGCCATCGAACAAAGGCGGCGGTCTCCGCGTCGCGCGGCGCTTTCGGATGTGCTTCTTGCGGTCGTCTGGAACGCTCTTCTGATATTAGGAAGCCACTGGGAGCTATTCACTTTGAAATCATCCAGGTTGAAAACTGATTTCTTTTAAGCAAATTTTTGCGGTTAGTTTGTTGTCCTCTCAACCCCGCACCTCCGATCAAGCACGATTGGTTACGTACGGCGCGGAAGTTGAACGTACCAACGCACGCACAAGTAGCAGCGCAGAAACACATTCCTGCGGAGGGAGCTGGTAGGAACGTTGGGTTGCTCGGTCAATGGCCAGGGTCAACGGCGGCGTAGTGTATTCTGCAAATATGGCCGACTGCGAGGGCGGGCACAAGCCGGCGTGAGTAGGTTAAACGTTGAGTTTTATAAGGGCACCACGGGGTGACCAGCCCCTCCCCACCCAGCCCCACCCCTCCCCACCCAGCCCCACCCCTCCCACCCCCCACCCAGCTCCACCCCTCCCATTTTTGGATGCACGACAGACGGACATAATAATCCCCTGTGGGCTGGTGGAACCAGGAGGTCCCTACCAGTATAATTGAGGATGGATTTCGCTAAAGCTGCACTGTGCTGCCTGCCACCGAGCCCGAGAGCAGCCTATATAGTGCACGGTGGTCGCAAATCGAAGGACGATGAATTTCAGAAATTCACGTTACGCCATGTGATCATTTTTGGTGGCTGTAGGACTGCTGCGAACCCAATTACATAAAACAGTTGCAAATTGAAGACATCGATTCTTTACACATGCTATTGGAGGCATGCATAAATGTTGAGCTTCAGATTTTATGATAATTCACACATCGCGTCACCCCTAGTAATTTCCACGGACAATAATTATGAAAGCACATCGCATATGGTTAAGCATACATTCTGACATTGGCTGTTATGCAATTATCATTATCCATAACAACTGACCTACATCCAAGGCACCGCATGTTTAAATTACCCACAAATACTCTCCATAGAGGAAACAAGAACTCCCTAGACTAATGTGACTTAGCTTCTCAAAATGCCATTCAATTAAATATATAACAGTATTAAGTGTATTTAATAACCGTGTAGAAAAACATGTAATTGTTTAAATTATTTTAACTATTAATTATGCCATTTTATCTTACGTAAATTCCTATCAAGAAAACAATCCTTTTAATGTGACATCGTAAAAGTAATGCTACCTCCTGCGATGTCACATTTCTGGATCAACCTTATTTTTTTTTCTATCTGGGCCGAATTATTTTTTCTCTTTATGAACCCCCAAAAATTGGGGAACACACCCTGATCGCCAAAATATAACAATAGCACATGCATGCCATATCAGCTGTATACCTGTCCAGCTGTAAGTCATTACTGGACATCTATATATAACAAAAAAAAGCCTCATAGGTCATCGGATTCCTCCAGTCTAAATAAAGATTTAGATTCATCCAGATGAAAAATGTCACAGTCATAACGTGATAATCTCACATCTGGCGGTGCGCCAAGCTTTTTCTCAGAAAATCATTAAATGGGCAAAAGATATTGTGCCAACATTCTCAAGCAGAATCAATGCTGCGTAATCATACATTGAAACGGACACTGCAATTCCCGCAGATTTGCCAAATGTCTAACTATAGTATGTCAATGCAGTATATCCTTCTTCAATTGCTCACTCGATATAATGAAGTCGTAAGAACAAATATTAATATGAAAACATGGAACACCCATGTGTAAATTAACATACGCAGCAGTAATGGCAATGGTAATTCACAGCCCTTTATCAATCTACTGCGAGATGAAGACATACCCCCCCCCCCAAACCAGCCATGTGTCAGTCATGGGGGTTATTTGACCATATTTCACCACGCCCATGAGTTCAGGTTGCAATAAGTATAACCCGTAAAAACAAAGTTTTTCACTATAAATCCTTTATATGCGTGGCGGCTAGAGTCCTCTCGTCCTCTGGCTTGAGATGGCTGCCACCTATGGGTCAGATGATTGTCTGCCAGCATTAAGCAATTGGTAATTAAATATTTTAAAAATTTCCCCTAAACATTGTAACATTTTGGAAAAAAAATTTCACGAACATTAATTGTCACGCACAACGAGTCTGTGTGGAAAAATGTCAGCTCGATTGGATCACGGGAAGTGGGTTAAAAAACGACCGAAAGATTTGCACGGTCGTAAGCAAGCAAGCACGCAAGCACGCAAGCAAGCAAGTGAACTTAATATAAAGGATTTAAAAAAGAGGCAGGTGCCCCAGATCAGTTCCAATATCACTCTCCAACGATGTCAGATCTTTTGTCTGGTGCGTGCTGTGACGGGTACTGCAATATTGGACTACGTATGTCCAGTTCTCGCCGACCTGCATTGGCTTCCGGTTGCCGAACGAATACGTGATGAGGTCGCATTCGTTACATGCAAAGTGCTTGCCACAGATGAACCACAATACCTTGCCGATCTCGTTAAGGAACATAAACCACCACGTAAACTCCGGTCATCCTCCAAGCAGTGGCTTTTGGCTCACCATGGAACATTGGCGGTCACCGCATCGTGCCCTTACAATGCGCTTCTCTGCGGCCGTCTGGAATGCTCTTCAGTCCAATATTAGGAAGCCGCTGGAGCTACGCACTTTTAAATCTAGATTGACAAGGAATTTATTTTGAACTGCTTTTTTGTGTGTTAGTTTGTTGTCCTTCCCCCCGCACCTCCGATTAGCACGGTTGGCTACGTATGGTGCGATAGAAGTTCAATATACAGTGAGGGAAAAAAGTATTTGATCCCCTGCTGATTTTGTACGTTTGCCCACTGACAAAGAAATTATCAGTCTATAATTTGAATGGTAGGTTTATTTGAACAGTGAGAGACAGAATAACAACAACAAAATCCAGAAAAACGCATGTCAAAAATGTTATGAATTGACTTGGAAAAGATCTGCAAAGAGAAGTGGGACAAAGTCCCTCCTGAGATGTGTGCAAACCTGGTGGCCAACTACAAGAAACGTCTGACCTCTGTGATTGCCAACAAGGGTTTTGCCACCAAGTACTAAGTCATATTTTGCAGAGGGGTCAAATACTTATTTATAATATTTTTGACATGCGTTTTTCTGGATTTTTTGTTGTTATTCTGTCTCTCACTGTTCAAATAAACCTACCATTAAAATTATAGACTGATAATTTCTTTGTCAGTGGGCAAACGTACAAAATCAGCAGGGGATCAAATACTTTTTCCCTCACTGTACATACTAAAACATCTCACCAACAATTGAGATGTGTTAGGTTCATAGCGCAGAGCACTCAGCATTGCACCGCCACATCATCCCCACGCAGAGTAAAAGCATTGTCGTTTAATTTCGAAATTGATTATACTCTTTCAAGGATTGGCTCCAAAATGTGTTGAAGTATAATTCAAATTATTATTTTTTTCCGAGTGGGAAATCATGGTACATTTAATTACTGGACGAGAATATAATTAAAGCGAACAAATCTAGTAGCATTTTTTTTTATAAAACATTGAAGGATTGTTTTTTTCCTTCCCAATTGTTTAAATGAGCAATTTAATCATTAAGTACATAATTGATTTAATGACAAAGAAGAACAATTATGGTTTTAATTGAACCGAGATACTAGTATTCCTCTACAAAAAAATATGTCCACAATGGCTTAGCAATGACACTAGAATGACATCGTAGTAAATGACACAATTTACAGAGAGTGCACACATTTAAAATTGCTGCAAGGTTCGGAAATCACATTCACCAGATTCATAAATGTTCAACGTTGCAATGAAAATGGTTATGCACGTCAATTATCAGGTCAAACTCCAGTGGTATGCGCACACACACACACACAATCACTTCAGGGCTTACGTCTACCGGAGGCCATTTGAAAGACCTATCTGCCATGCTCATTGCTCCTACCACACTGCAAGCAGAATTTCACATGCTACAATAGCAGACGCTGAGTAAATACTAACGAGAGAAATAACATGACGGTGATCGCGACAGAAATGGAATATTCCATCTCATTGGTAACACCACCTGTGCTTTACTGCAGCACAGAGTGCGATTTACATACATTGAGGACATTAGCAGCTAAATAATGGTCAAACTAGCTATCAACTTAGTCTATTATCATCCTTTCAGAGTTTCCCTTCATGATAAGCCTACAGTGGGTTTATACACACAGACTTGCTACTGCCGTGGGAATATGGAATTTCCATCACTGGAAAATGTACGTCGAGATTTTAAGCAACTCCTGGCTAAAATTTGAACTTGCAAGCACCTGATTACTGTAAGTCTAGCATTGTGCTACAGTGCCACCTGGCTGGATAATGTATGATACAGACGAGTCAATTAACAGGAGGGAGTAACATTAGACCTGTATCAATCACCGTTGTTGCCTATGATCAGGAAACGTAAAACGTTTTCAAACACCGCAGGAATACGGTCACGTGATTATACACACACACACACAATAATTTTGATGGTTGCTGGGTGGCTCAAGAGGTCAACGCATTGAGCCGTCACAGTCAAGATGTGGGGTTCGACTCCAGGAAGCCATGCCAATGTTCACCTGGGATCTCAAGTGTATTGAGTGTATGCCGTTTTCGCGGTCACCAATGCACTTTTAAATCTAGATTGAAAACTCACTTCTTTTTCACTGCTTTTTGTGTTTAGTTTGTTGTCATTCACCCGCACCTCCGATTAGCATGGTTGGCTACGCACGGTGCAAAATAAGTTCAACATACATGCGTACATAATGGGGAAAGTGTGACATTATGTAAAGGACAAAAGGCCACTTCAAGGATGTTTTGGGATTTTACGTTCTGTGAAAAATCTCTCGCGCAGCCATTCTCCGTGGCTCACGAGGCACAATGCTCTGCCAGATTTCCAAATGGTTTCTTTTCTTTGTCTTATAATCTGATACCAATATATTGGGGTAGGAGGGGGGGGGACAAATACTTAAAGCCAGTTGACTGCTGGATGCAAGCCGTGCACCCACGTGCTGTCAGACATGGGGGTTCTTTTGACCATGCTTCCCTGTGCTCGTCACTGTGGGTTGGTGAAGAGTGAGGTGCCGGGAGAGTGCCAATATCGCTATGGCAATCAAACTCAGACTGGAAAATCAAACTCAGGTCACCACCAAGAACTATGCATATGATCATAAACAGGGGAGTACTTTCCTCATTATTGACACGTGGTCACGCACAGTACAATGTTCACCTTCCTACGATACCTGAGAGGGTTATGAGAATTGACAAGTCTGCAGGAAGACTTCACATCATCGGTAATGTATATGCTCAGAAATGCATTGGTTGAACTGAAAAAAATAGACCAAAGTGGTTAATTCCGAGCATGCATGGCTCTATACTTGCTCTCTAGGGAGCGATGGAGTGATCAATCATGCCCACGGCACTGAGTGAACGATGTGGATTGATTCGGAGTCGGTCTGTGATGGGCCCACTGGCTTCTCAAGAAGCCAGTCTTCTCAGCCTATCCCACCCGCTGTATTCAAATTTGCAATAAAAATGTAAATACACGTATACACATTTTTTCCCCTCTTTTCCCCCCTCCCCGTGCCAAAAATATATGACCATGACCATCTGGTGCCTCACTTATTGCAGGTCCCTCCTCCACCATTCCCCACTCTCACAAGGGGGAAGCGCACCCCCCTCCCAGCCCTCAACATCTGAAAGCTAAATGGTCTAATTCACAAAAATTAAAGCCACGCGGCAAAGAGATGATGGGTGGCTCCTGAATTCTGTGCGACAAGCGCCCTTATCGGAAATACATCGTGAGCCAGATTCGCCGTAGATATCGTGTGTAAACCCCAGGGGACGTACAAGTGGAAGAACTAAAAAGAATGTTTCACTCGCAACGTTAAAAGTCTGTTCCACATTTTAACGACCGTAGTTCCTATTTGTTCTTTTTAAATCCTTTATATTAAGTTCACTTGCTTGCTTGCGCGCTTACGACCGTGCAAATCTTTCGGTTGTTTTTTAACCCACTTCCCGTGATCCAATCGAGCTGACATTTTGCACACAGACTCGTTGTGCGTGACAATTTATTTTCGTGAAATTTTTTTTTCAAAATTTTCCACTTTTTAGGAAAAAAAAAATTGAATATTTAATTTAAAATACCAATGTGATAAAAATGAAACTCTTACTCAAGAAAAACAGAAATGAATAATAAAATAAAACCGATGCCACGCATATAAAGGATTTATAGTGAAAAACTTTGTTTTTACGGGTTAATTTTATTTTTAATGAGCAAGCACACGAACGTGTAATGCACGAGGGTGTCTTGACAGACACAAACACAAGCAATGTATTTATGACTGCTAAACATTAAGTGCAGGCTTTCACGAACCAATATTATCCATGGAAAGTTTTTGGGTTAGATCACGCAAATATAAATATGTCTTTTCCGAGACCAATGTTCTCTGCAAACCTCCTGGCTACCATTAAAGGTTCGTACACGAAGCCATACAAATATACAAACACAGACATAATTTCAACCGTGATGATGGTTACAAACTTAGTAATCATTGGAAAGATGTGATTAACTATGCAAAAAAGATTTAACTACACTTAGTTGGCCAATCTTATTTGACAGATAACTATTACAGGTTTACCATGTTTAGTTGTTGTCTTCTTGTCACAGGTTGAGTCTCAACCCGTACCTCTCCATAACAAAGGCTCACCCTCTTAAGCCTCACCTTACCATATGAATAAAAAGTTTGCTGTACTTGACCCTTCCCCCCCCTCTCCAACCATTATATAAACGGAGTGGTAGCTCCTGCAATCTCTCATTTACTTGATACAGCTGTCGTGGCTGTGACGGTTCCACCTGAAGACGGAAGCTTGTGTTGCCTCCGAAACGTCGTGATTTTTATTTTATTTTACTTTTATTAATTTTAATGTTTTACCTACGTGACTTTACCGGAAAAAACCTAAGAATATAGAAATGACATTACATAATAATATAAAACGACGTTTCGATTGCCACACAAGCAATCGTCGTCAGGTACAAATGAATGAGAAAAAAAACCTAGTAAACTTTGAAATATAATGCAATACGACACAGAGAGTCGGCTAACATAATAGTCAACACCCTACCTGGTTGATTACGTTCTTCCAAAGATTGCTAAATTTGAGAGAAAGATAAAACACAGACGCATAACTGTGTGTTAACCGACTCTCTGTGTTGCATTGCATTACACTTCCGAATTTTACTAAATTTGCTTTCTCCGTGCTTGTTTGTTTAGTAGTCCAGTGCCTAGCTCCTCCGTCCGCTTTGGGCAGGCCATGCTTGTTTGTTCCACACAACTCTCTCATTGTGCTCTGCCCACCCCCTCTCTGCCCGCCCTCTCTAAGTATTTGAGGCCTCGACCCATAGGCGTTGTTTCTTTGTGCCTATGTGTGTGTCTCTCTCTCTGTCTCTGTGTGAGTCTCTCTCTCTCTCTGCTTGTGTGGCTGTCTATGTGTCTCCGTGTCTGTGTTTTGTCTCTCTCTCAAATTTAGCAATCTTTGGCAGAACGTAATCAACCAGGTAGGGTGTTGACTGTTATGTTAGCCGACTCTCTGTGTTGTATTGCATTGTATTTCTAAGTTTACTAGGTTTGTTTTCTCATTCATTCGTACCTGATGACGATTGCTTGTGTTGCAATCGAAACGTCGTATTGTATTATAATTTAATTTCTTTCTACGCGACTTTACCGAAAGAACCAAAGAGTAATTCCTGCAATCACGAAAGCTTTGAATCTAGGTTTTATAAACGTGTCGTTAAACCCGCCACCATCCAACACAGACAATTAGTAAGGTTCGTCACGTAAACAAAACATGCCGATTCGTTACTAGTACAGCACACCGGTGTGTTGGAGAGTAAACCCACAACATTTACAATTCCAGTACGACATTTCGCCGTTGGCGGGTTAACAACACATTCATACTTACGCGATCTCACCCAAAAACCTCTATTATGGGTGTCTATTGCTCCTCGCTTCAGTAATTTATACGACGTAAGCAAACCAGGTCAACCGACAAATTGTCCCTGCTGTTCAAATGAGTGATTGAGTGGTGCCCATCTTTATTTATGGACCTGGGACAGTCAGGACAAATGACAGTCCGACGATGGGATGCACGATATTAGGAAGCTACTGGGAGCAATGTGAGATGTTAACTACCTCGCCTGGTGTACAGGAGGTCGTGGGTTTGATCCCGACCCTGACGCCTGCTGCTGTATATTTGGAGTTTGCGTGTCTCTCATCATCATCACGGTGACTAGGAGATGTTAACTACCTCACCTGGTGTACAGGAGGTCGTGGGTTTGATCCCGACCCTGACGCCTGCTGCTGTATATTTGGAGTTTGCGTGTCTCTCTCTCATCATCATCACGGTGACTAGGAGATGTTAACTACCTCGCCTGGTGTACAGGAGGTCGTGGGTTTGATCCCGACCCTGACGCCTGCTGCTGTATATTTGGAGTTTGCGTGTCTCTCTCTCATCATCATCACGGTGACTAGGAGATGTTAACTACCTCGCCTGGTGTACAGGAGGTCGTGGGTTTGATCCCGACCCTGACGCCTGCTGCTGTATATTTGGAGTTTGCGTGTCTCTCTCTCATCATCATCACAGGTGACTAGGAGATGTTAACTACCTCGCCAGGTATACAGGAGGTCGTGGGTTTGATCCCGACCCTGACGCCTGCTGTATATTTGGAGAGTGCGTGTTTCTCTCCCCGTGGTCGCGTGGATTTATCTCCGGGTCCTTTCGGGTTTTTTTCCCTCCACATTTGGCTGCTTTAAATTTCCACGCGATAAGCCACTTCGCCGAGCTATCATTTGTGGCCAAGTCGCTTCTGAAAAATAGCTGTATAGCTCAGTGGGCTTCACCTGGTAAAATACAAAGTTGATGTTATCGTTTAAATATTAATTTAAAACTCTTTTTTTTCAACAATTTTTTCCGTTTAGTTTGTTGTCCTTCCCCCACGCCTCCGGTTAGAGTGGTTGGCTACGTACGGTGCAAAAGAAGTTCAACGTGCATGCACAACATACGTACATGCACGATGTGAGTACAGTCAGATAGAAATATACCACCCCATGGCTCTGCAGCCATCATCATCTCCTCCGCTCTCCCCCACACCACTGGCTGAAAACACAGATTTGTATTTAAATACAGATTTGTATTATCAGTGCATGACGTATGTAATGTTTGAAAGGAAACAAAATAAACGCCTAATCTCATGTATTTCCACAGCCATTCCCAAGATTTCGCCGTAAATGTTATTCCCATTCACGATTTCTGTGACCACCATGATGACCTTTGCAGCCAAAGTCATAGCCTCACGTGTGACCAAATCACCCGGAACCTGTCCCATCTCGGAAGATCTCAGAAGACCGGAGTAGCGGATGCCCGCTGCTCATTTGGCCATGTCAATTATTTTTTGACCCTTGAAGGCTTTCTTAAAGATATTTTTTGGAATTTACTAGGGGAAAAAAAAGATGCTTCAGCGTACGAAACACCACTTGTATAGGCATATATGTATTAAACAAGTACACTGGACTGTTAAAACGTCTGCCCCTTTTGATGCTGTCTACCGACGAAAGTCAAAAACAATTTGAGCTTACAGTTAACAATTATTTTGATTGTATTATTTTGAAGACGTGCACAGTACATCGCGAATTATTCGTTAAAGGTTACATTCCCTTCCCCCCATGTTCTTAACTCATGCGGGTCGGGCAGAACACTCGATTAGGAGTCGACTCAGCCCATCGTTCCTTTGCCGTGAAAAAGAACTGACCGTGGTTTGTCCTCTGAATAAGACAGCCTCCACCGAGGAATGTGGAATTTCCATTAATTCCCCAGTGCCACTGACGGAGATGACCACTGAACCATTTAGTGTTTGAGCAGGCAGACACGTTCCCTGTCCACCGCAGGAATTATTTTCCGATGTAATTTGGGGGTTTTGCAGCGCCACGTTCGGCATTGTCTCCGATGTATATCATGAGGAGTTGAGATGTTAACTACCTCCCTGAATACAAATAGTTTAGTTTAAACAGGGTGCCCCGCTGCAAAAACAACAAGCTGTATTTATACTCTTTGTTTTTTTCGGTAAAGTCACATAGGTAAAAAAAAAAGAGAAAACAAATAAATTAAATCACGACGTTTCGAAGGCAACACAAGCCTCCGTCTTCAGGTGGCACCGTCACAGCAAAAGTCCCTGCATCACTTGATGCAGTGATGGAATTTCCATTAATTGATGCAGTGATTTTTGCTGTGACGGTGCCACCTGAAGACGGAGGCTTTTGTTGCCTTCGAAACGTCGTGATTTAAATTATTTTCTCTCTTTTTTAACCTACGTGACTTTACCGAAAAAACCAAAGTCATGAAAGCTTCAAATCTAGAAGCTGCATTTAGGTTGACGTAGAACCCAGCTTAAAGATGCCCAGTCAAGACCACAGGTTTGTGTACCTCACTTTCAGACAGTGCCTGCTTCCATATTCAGGAATAAAAAATTATCATCCTTTGGAAAATATTTTCCGAACCAACAATGCTAAGACCTCAGAAAAAAAAAAATTTCAAACCTAATTTCAGATAAAAATGTTTTTGTAATATATTTAAATGAAAGCAATTTTCTCTTTAACTTATAACGTGCCATAACGGGGCTGAAGATACCGTAAAGTTTCCAGAGACAGAGATTCAAGTGAGGATCGAGGTTTGTTTCCGATTAGATTAGTTTGTATGCTCGGCACGCAAAATGGCTGCCCTTACTTTCCCTTGACTTTTGTTCACTTTTGCACATCATTACGGCGTGGGATTTAGCTATTCATTAACATTTTAACAATTAACACTGGGGTCAAATTGCTCGCTTTGCTCCATTGACCAAATGACTTACATTACATGTGGAACACAGTGGCAGTAGGGTGCTATCCAAAATGTTTAAATAAATTACTGTAGCACAATGCAACAAGTTTTTTTTATGAAACCCGATTTAAGAGCTTCTTAGCCCACAGGGTACTTCAAAATAAACTGAACTGAGTGCAGTACTCGTGACAATACTATAGTCCTAAGGGGCCGTCCATAAATGACGTCACGCGATTTTGGAATATTTTTGACCCCTCCCCTCGTCACACGGCGTCACAAAAAGTCAGACCCTCCCCTCAAATGCGACGTCACAAAGCTCTGCCCCCCCCCCCCCCCCCCAAAAAAAAATATAAAACATGCTTCAAATCGCTTTAAACTATTGTCATTGTAGTGCGTATTTAATGTGGCGCTGCACTCTGATGTTGTAGGAGAAAACATTATTAAAAAGTCCATTTAATTAAGTAGAACGTGTCGTTTATATTTATTTAAAGTTGCGCATTTTTACGCGACGTCACATTTCCCAAACCCCCTCCCCCTCGTCACACATCATCACAAATGTCTGACCCCCCCCCCCCTAGGTGCGTGACGTCATTCATGGACGACCCCTAAAGTAATGAGGACTCGTGTATTTGCTGCCGACACAAGGATCCTCCGTGTAGCATTTAACAAGTTGTTCGGGGGAGCTCTGTTCGCGAGCTCTCACGCATGTATGTTGAACTTCTTTCGCACCGTATGTAGCCAACCATGCTTAATCGGAGGCGCTATTATGAAGGCCAGCACAGCACACTAGGGAGTGATGTTGTCAGCACCATGTCCGGCTACCTTTGTCTCCTAATTGCTGATGTATATATACCACACCAGTCGAGTCGGACTAGGGGAGGCCCAGGACCGATTCATTTTCGCCACTGATGTTGGCCGTGAGCGGAAATCTAACTGGGGTCTTACCCACTATGCTACTGCTCCACCCCATACTTACGTACACAAAAGAGAAAAGATCCCCCGTTTTGGCTTAACAGACTTTTGGGGTAATTTCGGTTGGCGAGCATCTCCTATGAAGGCTGGCACGGCACACGAGTGGGTGGGTGTCCAGCCCCATGCCCAGCCGCTTTTGTCTCCTTGTGGCGATGTTTACGCACCACACCAGGTACTGATTTCAGGCCCAGTTGACCTAGGGGGAAGCCCAGGACTGGTTCAGATAACCCTCACTGGTGTTGGCTGTGAGTGGCAATCGAACTTTAGTTGCCGGGTTCATAGCGCAGCGCGCGAACCGCTGCACTTATCTATCCCCATACATACATACACACACAAATGCACACATGACAAGCCATTACCTGGGACTTGCTAAAAGCCTATCTCTCAATAGTGGATTTATCATATGGGCAAGGATAGCTCACACCGCGATGGACATGGCCTTCCACACACAACCGTGGGCCGCATCGCGACTGGACTTTGGCGAGGCAAAGCCACGAACACAAATAGCCAAGGGTGGTTATCCACAAGCTCCGTCCACCAGCAAGGCGTGTCTACGGCCCGCAGTGGCAGCCGGCTCAATGTAAATGATTCCAATGGCAATACGGCTCTGTGGAATTTGTTGGACACAAGCTGATAGGCGTAGCACATTTAGAAGTACAAAAAAAGTTGGACGATTTGTGCCATTGGCTATACAACTTATTCTAGTTTATATCTATATATATATCTCCAGTTATTTATTTTCTTTTTGAAAACTGCTACAGGCCTATTTTCTGTTTGTAAGAAAGAACACGGATGCTCTGGACAGGCAAGGGATGTAGTGTTAGGTTTTTACCCTTTCAACTGGTACAAAAACTGACACCTTTATACAAGGCATCATGTTTGCAATAACCACAACACAAGCAGTCAAAATGCAAACAAAAAGAAACAACTCTGATAATGATAATGATATGCACTGTCCTTGAAGTTGATTGGTCCACACCCGAGACAGATTTTCTTAGAGCCTAGTCTCCATTGGTGTTGGACCAGATGGCGCCAAAAGGCATACAACTCAAAAACAGCGCACTATCAGAGTATTGAGAGCTCGGGGAAAGCATTTACACTATGAGACCTCCTATTACCGTAAAATTACTATGCTTTCTGGCACGTGCGTGTGACAACAAGCCCTGCCCTTAGACCAAATGAATGCCAATGTTAAAGAACCAATCTGTCCTCTGGTCCCTCGCTGGAGGGGGGGGGGGTAAGCCTCATCAGCACTAACAAGGGTCTTCTCCGACGCACGCAGCATCTGACTTTCACACTTTCACACTTGTTATCAACCGACATCTGGGCTGCATGGATCAACATGATAGTCACCACGTTGCTGTACGTGCATAAAATATCATTCGCCCCATTTTCAATAAAGTAAAAAAAATCTGGCAACACGTTTTCTTTTGTTGCAAGGGTCCGCTTTGCAGACTAGCTCGTTATTTAATTAGGTTAAACTAATTGGTCGTAATTATATTAATAGTTCACAATGGGAAAATCGGTGGATAATTATGCGAGGCAGTAAAAAAAAATACCATTCTGATATTTGTAGGGATGTTGGAGAGAGGGCCGTTATGCATGGCAGCCTATGGGAAAGAAACACAGTGGGCGGGGCTACGTGTGTGCACAGGGAGATGCCCTCTGCGACGTCCGAGCCAGACACCCTGGGGGGGGGCTGGTTCGGCGTTACGATCCCCCGGGGCCCCACCCCTCAAGGAGGGTTGGGTATAAAAAGGGGTCGTTATATGGGCTTAGTCAGTTATGTTATAGTTAAGCTAAGAAGTCGGAAGACGTCGTAGCTAGAGCCCTGGACTCCCCCTGATCGCCGCCCTTATCAGGGCCCCACGGGATCAGGCTCGAGCCAGTGGCGTGGTCCCGTGAACCAGAGCCAGTGCTCTGGGACTCCGGGTACCGTAGCCCGATTACCAGTGTCGGGCCAGACAGCCTCCCCTAGCTCTTTAGTGGAGGACTCAGGGGATAGGCTATGGATAGCTAGGGGTATTCCCTGAGTTATACGGGTGAGGGGGCCGCTACCCCCTCTAGTGCTGTCCTGTACTGGCAACTTGTTAAATAAATATACGTGTGCCTCAACTCCGTTGTCAAGCGTCCTCGACGGGTACTTCATCTGGCGTCAGAAGTGGTAAAAATGGAAACGCGCCATACAGCTCGGACCAGGGTACCACGAGAGGAGGACGCCGCGGAAATCGCCGAGCCCGAGACAGAGCAACAAGATGGGGTGCAGCCGGAGCCTGGCGCCTTCTCACCGGGACGTCAGCATGGAGAGGGGCCGCAGCCAGATGCACTACGACTGGCTCACGAACGGCTGGCGGAGCTGCTTTATGCCGCTGCCGCCACACTGGAAGGCATTACGCGGTTGGGGGCTGGTGGTCCACCGCGGGGCGAGGAGAACCGGCGGCCGGAGCACTTTCCCGCCATTTCAGCGACTTCAAAATTTGAATTTCCCGCCATGGACGCCGCGGCTGTTCGGGGCGTGGCCAGCTTAGACATCGGCTCCGACATCGCCGTCGCCGGGGCTGCAGCGTCATCGCAGCCGAAGGATGCGTCATCGCTGCCGCGACAGGCGATGCCATCGGCCAGTCGCGCCGAGGCACCGCCAAAGGGAGGTGAAAGCAACCTGCGGGAGTCCACATCGACCGCTGCGCTTCACCAAAGACTGCCCCCGCTGAAAGAATTCATCGGTGCGGAGGGTGACTGGGGCGGCTTCCGGCGACGCTTCCTCGCCCATCAGGAGATGGCGCGGTGGTCCGACGAGGAGGCCCTTTGCGCGCTGCCGGCGCTCCTCGATGGGGACGCGCTCGCCGCACTCACGTCGGCGCCAAAAGAGAAGCGGGCTACACTACCAATGGCGCTACAGCTGCTGGCCGGGGTCTATGGACCTTCAGCCGAATGCCGTCAGCAGTTCTACGATCGCAGGCGGGGTGAAAAAGAGTCGCCTCTGGCTTTCCGGACAAGTCTTCTGGCGCTGGCAAAAACAGCCTTTCCCCGCATGGACGACGACGGCGTGGACGCAATGGTCGCGGAGAAGATCCTCCTCTTGGCGGACGACCTCGACATCGTCGTCATCGCACAAGGGGATGCAGAAATGACCTCCCTCCAGGCTGCGCGACTCCTCCACGCCAACCTTCTGCAGCAGCGGCGAAAGGCAAACAGGGCATCGGCTGGGCGTGCGGTGGCTGCAGCCACCCTTCCGTCAGAAGAACTTTATGCCGTCGACCATCGACGGCAACAGACGACGGGGGCGCGGCCGGGTCGGGACGGGTCGAGGCGTTTCGACCGTCCATCGTCTCCATCGGCGCTCCCGCGGTGCTTCAACTGCGGCATCCGGGGCCATGTCGCCTCGGGGTGCCGTTCTCCTCGACAGCGGGGGACGACGCCTCGACAGGACGCCGGCCCTCCTCTTCCTCCTCCCAAGCTCCAGCACCATGATCCGGCGAGTCGCGGCACCTCACATGTTTGGCCAACGCACCCACCTGTCGCACACTCTCGCACCGTAACGAACGGGGGGCCGGTGGGGCGCTGCGATGGACCGGCGCGGATCACTGCGGGGACTCAAATCGAGCCCGAGCGGTGGTCCGTGTTGGCCCATCGCGTGGTGGCCGCGGCGTCGGGATCGTCGGCCGTGGTCGGTTACATTGATGGGGTGGAGGTACGCATCATAGTCGATACAGGGGCATCGGCGACAATTATTTCGGAACTAATTTACAATATTCTACCGGTGCAGAGCCGTCCTTTGCTACCGGTTAATGTCCCTTTCTATGCCGCTAACGGGGGCTCTCTCGGCATCGTGGGACAGATTCGAGCGCAAATTTCTATCGGGGACATCAAATTGTCGGGGCCGATTTTTGTCTCCTCCTCACTGGCAGTTCCGTGCCTGCTGGGGACGGACTTCTTGGGCAGGATGCCAATTCGTATTTTGATCGACCAAGGATGCATTGAGCTTCCGTCGGGGCGACGTATGGCGTTCCTGCCTTCCCCTGTAGCGACTCGGACGGCGTTCGCGACGGTACCGGCGTTCGTCGTAAAAACAGTGCGTGTGCCGCCGGGGGCACAAATGCTGGTACCTCTTAAACTTCGTAGGCCCTTCGCTAAGGGTGTTGGGGATCAGGGTGTTGTGCTGGGGCCGTCTAGGGCCGGGGTTAATGGGCCTCATTTAATTCCGGCCCAGACCATCGTAAGGGGGGACGAGGATCCCTTCATCGCGGTCCTCAATGTCGGGTCGCAGACAGTAGTGGTTCCCCAAGGGACTGTGCTCGCTCACGCGACGCCGGTGCCCTGCGAGGAACCTGCCGTGAACCACATTGACACTGCTGCTCGGACGCACCCGCATTCGGACGGCGATGAAGGGTGGCTCGACGCGCTTTGTGCGGGATCGACGAACCTGTCCAATTTAGAGCGCCAACGGCTTAGATCGCTGCTAAAGGAATTTTCCGACGTTTTCAGTCGGAATAAATACGATTTGGGTTGTACTCACCTGCTGCGTCACCATATTGACACGGGTGACAGCGCGCCTATTCGCCAAAATCCTTTTCGGTTGAGTCCCGCCGAAAAGGACCATGTCAAATCGGCTGTCGATGACATGTTAGCCGCCGACATTATCTCTCCCTCTACCAGCCCTTGGGGAGCACCGATTGTCCTGGTTAAGAAACAGGATGGCTCGTTGCGGTTTTGCGTAGATTTCCGTCGCCTTAATAAGGTTTCGGTTGCCGACGCATACCCGCTCCCACGGATGGACGAATCGCTGGACGCCTTGGCGGGAGCGCGATTCTTCTCCACACTAGATTTACTTTCGGGATTCTGGCAGCTTCCTCTGGACGATGACTCGAAGCCTAAAACCGCTTTCCGTACACCGCACGGCCTGTTCCAATTCAACAGGTTACCGATGGGCTTACACTCAGCGCCGGCAACCTTCCAGCGGTTGATGGAATTGGTTTTGGCTGGATTGCAATGGGAATCGTGCCTGATTTATTTGGATGACGTAATTGTTTTTGGAAGAACCTTTGACGAACATCTCCAGAGGCTGCGGGCGGTTTTCCAAAGGATGCGGGCTGCTAATTTGAAATTTAAGCCCCAAAAATGCTATTTGTTTCGCGAGTCAGTGCGTTATTTGGGGCACATCGTGGGGCGCTCGGGTATTGCTACCGATCCCGCCAAAACGCAGTGTGTCAGCTCCTGGCCAATTCCGACCTCGGTGGGGGAGGTGAGGAGTTTTATTGGCTTCGCTTCATATTACCGACGGTTCGTCGCTAATTTTGCTACAATTGCCAAACCCCTACATGCTTTGACATCAAAAGGGGTTCGGTTCCACTGGGGTCGGGATGAGGAAGTAGCTTTCTGCTCCCTTCGGGATGCATTGGTGAAGGCTCCTCCTTTGACTTACCCCGATTTTTCGAGGCCGTTTTTGCTCGACACCGACGCGAGCAACACAGGTATCGGAGGCGTGCTTTCCCAGGTGGTTGATGGCGTGGAACGGGTGGTTGCGTACGGCAGTCGGGTGTTGTCTCCAGCGGAGCAAAAATATTGTGTCACCCGTAGAGAACTGTTGGCAATTGTTTTCTTCATCCAACAGTACCGCCCATATCTGTACGGTCAGCATTTCACTGTCCGTACGGATCATGCGGCACTGCAGTACGCCCTGAAGGTTCAACAGCCATCGGGACAATTGTCCCGATGGCTGGAGGTCCTCCAGGAATTCGATTTTGACACCACCTATCGTAAGGGCATTCGCCACACAAATGCGGACGCTCTGTCGCGCATGCCAACCACCTCCGAATGCGCATGCCTCCTGGGGTCGGGGCGTTGCAAGCCAGCTGGGGACATGACGGTTCCAGTCCTGGCGGCCGCCGCCGATGTTGACACATCGCTCCCCGATGAGATCGGGAAACAGGGAAGGGATTCCCTGCTTGGGTTGCCTGTGATTGAGTGGGGACGCCTCCAGATGGAGGACGCCTCCCTCCTCGCGCTGCGTCGTCGCGCCAGGGAGAGGGGGTGTGGGACGGGTGATGCCGACAATTGGGAAATACACGCGGGCTTGCTCATGCATTGGGACGGTAAATCCCACCGTCACCGGCTGGTAGTTCCTGCGGGGTTACGGGGTAAGGTGGTGTGGGCTGCTCATGAGCGCCTCCTCCACCTGGGTACCCAAAAGACCCTCGCCTCGCTCCAGCTGGATTTTTTTTTGGCCGGGCATGACACGGGATGTCACGGATCTGCTGGCAGCATGCCCCCGGTGTGCGCAACGCAAACCACCAGCTCGGGAGTCGAACCCGCCGTTGCAGTCCATCACAGTCTCCAGGGTGAACGAACTCGTAGCGTTGGATATCCTGGGGCCGTTTCCCGCCACCCCTAGGGGCAATAGATATTTGCTAACAGGGGTCGAATACTTCACACGCTGGCCTATGGCCTGGCCCCTGGCAAATCAGTCGGCAGCAGCCATCGTGGACGCCTTTGTCCAAGGCTACGTCATGGACAAAGGTGCTCCGGAGCGGCTGCTGACCGACCAGGGTAAAAATTTTTCCGGGAACCTCCTCAAACAAGTCTGTGATCTCCTAGGTACAAAGAAGATTCGTACCTCTCCCTATCACCCACAAACTGACGGGATGGTCGAGCGTCTGCATCGTACCATCACGTCTATGTTGTCGCACCTGGTTTCGGAGTCACAGACCAATTGGGACTTGCAAATTCAAGGGGTCCTGGCAGCATATCGATTGGCCCCCCATGCTGCCACGGGATTTTCACCCTTCTTTCTCATGTATGGTCGCGAACATGACCCACCTGTTCGGGCACAGCTGCAGATCCCCGCGCCTCTAGGTAAAATAAAATTGGACGAGCACGTTAAATTTAACCTTCAAAAGCTAACTGAGGCGCGGGATGCTGCCATGCTCAATTCCCGCATGCGCCAAAAGGCGAATGAGCGCCTCAGACTCGCGCGCGCGCACGTGCTGCAGTGGAAGCCAGGGGACAGGGCATGGCTGCACTGTCCCCAGGTACCGCTTGCGACCTCCTCGAAACTGGTACGGCCATGGCGGGGCCCCGTCGAGGTGGTCGAGGTTTTGCGACCGCAGTGCGTTCGTATCAAGTGGGGGAGGCGCCGGTGGTTCGTTCACCCCTCTAGACTAAAACCCTTCGTTGCGGTGCGGGGCTCTGCTCCACACGCGCAGGGCCAAGCATGTGAGGGGTCGACCGACCCGGAGGGTCCGCCTCTGTTGATCTCACCTGACGTCTTGCCGGTTGCCCCGCCCCCAGGTTCTCCCGGAATGACGGGCTCGCGCACATCCCTCACGGGGGATGCCGAGGGTCCCGCCACTCCAATTGCGGACTCGCCTCGGATGGGACAGCGGCCACCGAATGGTCCGCCATCTGAGGTTGGCCCTTGTGACGGGCCTGCGGCAAGGACGCGCGCTAAAATGCGCAGACTCTTATAAAAACACTGGAACGCGAACAAGAAGTGAAAACGAAACGAAAATAAGAAGAAAATTTTTTTTATTTTTTTTTTGCGTTTTCTGGTACACTTTCGTGTGCTATTGTTACTGGACGCTGCGTTCGTGTGGCGCTCTTGGCGCGTTGTTGTATTATGGCTGTGTGTGTGTGTGCGTCTTGTGTGCGTGTTGTGTGTGCGCTGAGGGTTCCGGGAAATGTACATATCTTGCCTCTACGGATTTCGTATTTATTCGGGGGGGGGGGCGCGTCGGTTTGTTCTCCCTTTAGGGGCATTGTTAGTGTTGTTGTTCAATTCTCGTTCTGTTAAATGAAAAAATGGGGCACACACGGGGGGAGTCAAGGGGTAAAGATTCATTTGTTGAAATTGTTGCAGCCGGGACGGCTGCGAGCTATGCGGGGGGGAGTGATGTAGGGATGTTGGAGAGAGGGCCGTTATGCATGGCAGCCTATGGGAAAGAAACACAGTGGGCGGGGCTACGTGTGTGCACAGGGAGATGCCCTCTGCGACGTCCGAGCCAGACACCCTGGGGGGGGGCTGGTTCGGCGTTACGATCCCCCGGGGCCCCACCCCTCAAGGAGGGTTGGGTATAAAAAGGGGTCGTTATATGGGCTTAGTCAGTTATGTTATAGTTAAGCTAAGAAGTCGGAAGACGTCGTAGCTAGAGCCCTGGACTCCCCCTGATCGCCGCCCTTATCAGGGCCCCACGGGATCAGGCTCGAGCCAGTGGCGTGGTCCCGTGAACCAGAGCCAGTGCTCTGGGACTCCGGGTACCGTAGCCCGATTACCAGTGTCGGGCCAGACAGCCTCCCCTAGCTCTTTAGTGGAGGACTCAGGGGATAGGCTATGGATAGCTAGGGGTATTCCCTGAGTTATACGGGTGAGGGGGCCGCTACCCCCTCTAGTGCTGTCCTGTACTGGCAACTTGTTAAATAAATATACGTGTGCCTCAACTCCGTTGTCAAGCGTCCTCGACGGGTACTTCATATTGATAAGCCAATTGCCATTTATTTACCTAATACTGTACACATTTGCTGTAAGCTTATAAGTCATATGTTAGCATTAAAATGTCTGTTGTTCTATTAATACAGATATTTTAAAAAATGAATTATCCAAAATTTTGGAGTTCAATCTAAAGGCCTGTAATTTATTATTGTGGCATTTAATATTCTGTATGAAAGTAGTCTGTATACAACATTAGCACCTGCAATTTTGTATGGTAATATAATATCTGAACACATTACCACTATATACTGTTTTGTGTTTTCAATGACTAACAATATTCCAAATGTGATTTTTTTTTTTACACCATGGTATGAATTGAAGAAAATTCCATTGAGGAACTTTCTCCAAACAGCAGATGCTCACATTACATGGTGATCCTGAGCGAGACAACGCCAGACCACCGTTGTCGCTTCTCTTCTTTAGATGTCCCCTCAGGTGACATTATATTATCCGTCATTACCAGCATTTTATTTTAAATCCTCTTATACGTGCAAAGAAGCATGGATATATATATGCAGATAGACGGACACATTTCAAACCATTCCTCTGTTGCCCCTATCTGTGCTTGGGTGCGAATAATATGAATGACGTACTTAAAGGAGATCACTTCCAGGTCTGTCCAGGTCAGTCCGGGCGAGCTCCAACCCATGAATTTAATTCTTCATTTGGCACATTCATAAGCATTTGCTTCTCTGCGCTTGGGCACGCATACTACGACGAATGACATGCTTTTAGAGATCACTCCACGTATAATTCAGGATCAGGTGAAACCCATGGGTGAGTGGATAAAACAGAATTTACCCTCATCTTCCAGGTTACTGAATTCTTCGTATTTTCCGTAGAAACATGGGATGCCGCCAATGGGTAAAAAGTAATGCAGATTGATTTGGGGGGTGCAGGTAACATCCAGGAATACTGTAGTGACTGATTGGAGAGTGGATAACAGGCATTTTCCTGCACATGATACCGCTCCATAATGAAATGTTTGAATCGTGTACTCATGCCATCTTATGAAGAAACTGTTAAGGGATGATGAGTTGGATGCATAACTCAGCTTGATATTTTTTTCTTCATAGTGGTACAGTTTTAAACATGGTAATTCTTTACATGGCAGTGCACATTTTTTACCAATACTTAGCATTCAAAGTCAAACATGTTTCGCCCCGAGCATAGGAATTTAAATGTACAAGATAGGGCTATTGCTTTCATAATTGTAGGCCGTTCTGATAAAAAAAAGTCAACTCACAATATTCGATAATTGGTTTTACATTGGTTGGGAAAGAGCAACTGAACTCAGGGTCTCAGCAGTGCTCTGGCTCCGTTATTTGATAGAAGCACAACACATTGAATCCTGCAGTCACCTCCATGTACACGCGCACTTCCTTTATGTACAGCTATAGATAAAAAAATCTATTGTGATCCCTGAGAAAGCCAATTCCAAATCATAATTTAATTATTATGCCTTAAACTAGCTGGGGCTACATGCACTCATCTCATCTCTATATTAATTCCAATGGCAGAGCATCATACAACACAAATGTTATTCAATGGAATATTGCACTTCAAGGGTACATCTCAGAGCACAATGACTTATGCCGACACTGTACAGTATTTATTTACACTTCTTTAACCATTTGACATCATCAGCAGCATCTTCAGGACCGACTCTCTTAAAATTCTGTTCAAGCTCCAGGAATGTATGTCTGAATTAAATTATCAAGGTCGCAAATGTGCTGCTTTGGAAATGCAGAAAACAGAGCATCACCGAAGGCCTACAAGAAAACGATATGTGATTTTGTATGTATTAATTTAAAATGTGTAATTGTACATCAATTATGATCCACTTTTTGGGCTGCCATATATTTTTTGGGCTATCTTGGATTTTGTGCACGTACATTTCTGAAAGCTACAGATGCAAAACCGAATACAGTACACTAGTTTATACACGTGCGTTGCTTGGCAGCACGGAATGAATTTTATCTACTGTAATTGGGTTTTTATTATAAGACATCACGTTTCATACTTTTCAAGATCAAATGAAAACAAATGTTCGGGCCTGTAGGCGCTCCAAAATAAGATTACAGTCCATTGTGTCATATGATGTACTGTACGCATATCCTTCAAAGCTGCATTGGCACGAAGTCATAATTTCCATAAAATAATATTGCAGATGCTTGAACCCATCAGAAAAATGCATTGCCTCGAAGCAATGTTTGTGATTACCATACAATTCCCACAAATTACAAGCACAGTAAGATGACTCTGGATGTACATGCATATTTAGTTCAAAGTCACATTGTACTAAAAGGTAAAAAGTAGCATCCCCTACAATTGCTTGCCCGCGACACTGCTGCCCGAAGCACCTCCACGCGAGGACGTATTTCGAGAGCCTCAAGAGGATATTTTTCTGCCGATTTTTCTACGTCAGCCATAGGTGTTGGAAGACGTGGGGGGAGGGGGGGGCAGGGGGTACCCACACTTTACCCTACTGCACGCGATCTGTCCGATGGACAACTGTGGTGATATCATTTATACCGCTGGTTGGCCGAAAGACGTGGAAAATTTTAAGAAGATTGCACTCAACTGTGGTGATCTCATTCTTTGGTTCTTTCGGTAAAGTCATGTATAAAGAAAAAATAATATTTTTTTTATTATTATTATTTTTTCTTTATACGTGACTTTACCGAAAAAAAACCAAAGAATAATTCCTGCAGTCACGAAAGCTCCAAAGTTAAGATTGTGGTGATCTCATTTATACCGCTGGTTGGCCGAAAGACGTGGAAAATTTGAAGAAGATTGCGCTCAAGTTGTTTCGTGAGATCGACCCGGCAACCACTTAGATTGCAAGTCCAGTGTGTTAACTGTTACCGCCCCCCCCCCCCCCCCCCACGGCAGCGTTCCAAGTCGCATTGCATGGGATAAAAAAAATGTCGACGAAGTTTAATTACAGTCAAGCCAATCTAAGAGAGCACGCCGAGTCAACATTAAAGACAATCGTGCAGCGAAATGCCACGGCAAAGATCAATGTATCAGAAATAAAATATTCAATATTGGCGGCATGGGGACCGGGGAATAAAAATCACCATCACAAAATGAAGCGGCAGAAATTAAGAGGCTTGAATTGATGAACTTGACATTCTGTAAAGAAAAAAAATGCTTTAAATCCAATTTTTTTTTTATTACACGTGAAAAGTTATCATTTAAATGCCTCTGAAACATATGCGCACGAGGCCAAAATCGGCTTTGAAAACGGGAGAATGGCGCTTTCAGTTGTGAATAACAAACACCGCCTGGAGGAGGTGGTGCAACCATCCAGTAAACAGGCAACGTTGGGCATGTAATAGATACCCGTTGGATCAACGTTGGGCCCAACGTTGGCATGTAATTAGAACCGTTGGATCAACGTTGGCCCAACGTTGGCATGTAATTGGAACCGTTAGATCAACGTTGGCCCAAATTTGGCATCTAAATGGAACTGTTGGATCAACGTTGGCCCAACGTTGGCATGTAATGGATACCCGTTGGATCAACGTTGGGCCCAACGTTGGCATGTAATTAGAACCGTTGGATCAACGTTGGCCCAACGTTGGCATGTAATTGGAACCGTTAGATCAACGTTGGCCCAAATTTGGCATCTAAATGGAACCGTTGGATCAACGTTGGCCCAACGTTGGCATGTAATTGGAACCGTTGGATCAACGTTGGCCCAAATTTGGCATCTAAATGGAACCGTTGGATCAACGTTGGTTCAACGTTGGCATGTAATTGGAACCGTTGGATCAACGTTGGGCCCAACGTTGGGCATGTAATGGATACCCGTTGGATCAACGTTGGGCCCAACGTTGGCATGTAATTAGAACCGTTGGATCAACGTTGGCCCAACGTTGGCATGTAATTGGAACCGTTAGATCAACGTTGGCCCAAATTTGGCATCTAAATGGAACCGTTGGATCAACGTTGGCCCAACGTTGGCATGTAATTGGAACCGTTGGATCAACGTTGGCCCAAATTTGGCATCTAAATGGAACCGTTGGATCAACGTTGGTTCAACGTTGGCATGTAATTGGAACCGTTGGATCAACGTTGGCCCAACGTGTCACATCTGCTGCATTCATGGGCCATCTCTCAATCTGATGGGCATGGATAAGGAACGACTGGGAACCATTTTCTGGTCGTTGTTAATGGAAGCATCGGTATGGTTGATTGCATGAACAAGATTCGGTGATGAAAACAATTCCTCGACAAATTTGTTGTTCTGTTTGAGTAAAAAAACAAGTGGACGGATACCATAAAAGTATGAGGATTACTCCGACTTTCGGCATCAAATGCCAAGGCGCGTTCGACTACAACGAGACAAAATCAACTTGTCTGAATGAAGATGCAGAATAAAATTATTTAGCAAAAGGGTAATACAAACGGCAGTCCACTGACAAAGAAAAAAATGGTAATTGGCTACATTGGTAAAAAATGTTTTTACTAAGTGCAATGGTCGGCTGACCTAGCATGAGCGGGGGGGGGGGGGCAAGAACTGTGTGCCTCGCACCAACATCGAATACATCAGAGCAGATTAAACTTTTGATTGCTTTTCATCCATGACTAAATGAAATCCACAGACTAAGACTCGACAAAATCGTCTGGGTTTTCATGGACCAGACTCAAATAAAAAAAAGTTAACACTGGCGGTGCGTCACTTGATGTCAACAGCTGCTGTGCACGTGTCCTCGATGGGGTATTTATAATAACAACAATAATGATTTTTCAAAGCCAATACAATGATCCGTATTTATTTTTGTATGCTGATGTTAAATTTCAGTCGTGAAGACATCTCAAGCTACTGGTGGGGAGCTTTCATTAGGTCAGAATTTGTTCGATCAATTGGGAGGTCTACATAATATCTGTGTAAATGTGACAATCTTGTTTGGTTGGTAGAGGTTTGGGCACCACAGTGGTGAGATGTTAACTACCTTGCCTGGTATACAGGAGGTCGTGGGTTCAATCCCGACCCGGACGCCTGCTGCAAATTTGGAGTTTGAATGTTCTCCTCGTGGTCTCATAGATTCTTCTCCGGGTCTCGTAGATTTTTCTGTGTCCTCCGGTATTTTTCCCTCCACATTTAGAAACATGCGTTTAGAGTATTTGGCTGCTATAAATTTCCACGCGACGATAAGCCACTTCGTTAAGCTATCATTTGCAGCCAGGTAGCTTCTGAAAAAGAGCTGTATAGCTCAGTGAGCCTTACCTGTTAAAATTAAAATAGTTATATTTTAGTTAATGCACTTGCGTGGGCCTTTCTAGAATAAGAGTGGCCAAATAGAGGAAGAACACACACATTCACGTGTGATAATACATAATTTACATAGCTCTCGACTTGCAAATTAGTACGCGGTAGAATAGTGGTTTGACAGCTAAGGCATTCTAGCTTATGGCAACAAGCACGACGTAATTGGCACTTATCAATAAACACTCGTAAGCAAAACACTCACCGTAGCAAGCACTGTGGAACATAGTTCAGTGAGAGTAATCATTATGGCAATGGCATGACGAGCATGCGCTAATGTAATAATAGGTATTCATTTAAAACACATTCCTGCAGAAGGAGCTGGTAGGAACGTTGGGTTGCTCGGTCAATGGCCAGGGTCAACGGCGGCGTGGTGTATTCTGCACATATGGCCGACTGTGAGGGCGGGCACAAGCCAGCGTGAGCAGGTAAAACGTTGAGTTTTATAAGGGCACCACGGGGTGACCAGCCCCTCCCCACCCAGCCCCACACCTCCCACCCCCCACCCTCCCCTATCCACCCAACACGACCCTTCCAATTTTTGGATGCACGACGGACGGATAGACACAATAATGGGCTAGTGGAACCAGGTGGTTCCTACCAGTAAAATGTCAATATTAATAATAGCGCAAGTTAGCACAAGAGCAGCGGTTACCAGCCTACAGTAACCTTGGAGGGAGGTGGGGTAACTTGCGACATCTCTTGGGGGTAGGCGAGACAATTCACTCACTGGCCGTGGTCACCCAAGGTGAGGTCACACAGGGTCAATGAGCAGTGCCACTCTGCGTATATGCACGATGGCGATTAGAAAAGTAAGAAACCCCATTCGTTGGGTGAAATTAGAGCGAACCCGTTTTTGCTTGGTGAGACTGCGGGCTAACCACGTGCTCCGCTAGGACTCTCTCATTTATGGCAATTATTATACGGTCCTCGTATGTTACGAAGTTCTACGCGAGAAAAATCAATGCCACCCAAAGTTAGAAATGCCCAAGTGATTTGTGGTGTTGCGGTGAACTCCCAATGTAAAAACCACGAAAACCCCAACATTACATTGTAAAAATATGCCATCAATACACTTTGAAAGAAAACTTATCTCCCATTCACTATTTAAAATGGTGACATTTTTTTAAATAGTGAAATTTAAATCAGAATAAGTGAAGTTTCTCGTGAGAGTACAATTTTTTTTTCCATCCTTAATATCAATCAACGTTCCTTAAAGTCCATCAAACATCCAAAACTAACTTCAAACAGTGAGGACGGTCAAATGTGAAGCAGACAAAGTTAAAAGGACGGCATTCATTTCACGCTGGGCAAGAAACATAACATATTTATGACTCTTCTGACAAATAAATGATGTAGAGGTGAAAAATAATTTACAGATTATTTTTTTGCGACCTTCAATTTTTCATTCTTGGCCAAAAAAACCTAAAAGTTAACAATTCGGTCATATATCTAGTTGGATCAAACTCCACGAAGTGTAATTGAGTCATGTTAAGGATTACCTATTTTGCCTTTCTGCCCCCCCCCCCCCTTTTTATGCAATTCCACAAACAAGTGACATTTGCGCATAAAAACATCTCCATCACTTCCCAGAAAGAAATATGAATTGCTTCTACTCGGGGCAACATGATATTGAAATTGTATTCATATTGATCCTAGAATAAATACAAATTGATTTCCAGTCATCATAAGGAATACTGAACTTAATTACATCTCTGGAAATATTTACGTATTCAAAGTTCCAGGTGCAATTAAGCCTTTAAAAAAAGAAGAAAGTCAATAATGGTGCATATCCTCAAATCAAAATAATGGTGTCGTTTTTTTAAACCAACATGACCACTGCATATCCTTGCCTTCAATTATTCATGTAACATGTTTTAAACAGAGAAAGCGAATTAAAGAGCAATAATTATTCCGCTTTCCACATTCCATCGCTCCATTTCCTTGGTGGACATCCTCTTGGATGCGTTCCATTCCTTGGCTGCCACTCCATCATTAGCCTTGACCCTCCTCCCTTCCAGCGGTGTCCCCCACCCAAAAGGCTCCTTCCCTGTCTTAAGTCTCTTTTCTCTGTCTGTGTGCGTCTCCGCCTCGGTCTTCTTGTGTCTCTGTGCGTCTCCCCCTGTGTGTGTGTGTGTCCACGCCAGTCTTTGTATCTCTGTGCGTCTCCCTGTCTGTGTACATCTCCGTGTGTCTCCCTTGTCCGTGTGTGTTTGTCTCCGTGTTGGTCTTCGTGTCTGTGTGTCTCTGTCCGTGTGCATCTTCGTGTCTCTGTGTCTCCCTGTCTGTGTATGTCTCGTGAGCTTGAGAATTGGGGGGCTCTGTCGTAGGGATCACTAGCGGTGTAAAGGGAAATATGCCCCCCCATTGTTGATCCCCTCTCGATCTGGACTCTTTTCCCCACTGCGCAAACCTAGCCAGACAATCGCTCATCCCCTTCTCTGTCTCTCTGTCTCCTTTTCCCTCTGCACCCCCTATCCCTCACTGAGCTCCCGATTTTTTTTTTCCTTCTCAGATCATGGCCGGGGGAATACAGCGGATTATGTTTATGTACTCGCCGACCCTGCCCTTGCCCGGATAATGTGGTGGCGGTCCTGCATGAATAAAATATTTGGAGAGCATAAATAAAATATTTGGAAATTTTTTTTTAATTAAAATTAAAATCGATGAACTGACGCATCATTACGGTCTGGCAATCCGGCCAGACCATTGTTGATCTCATTTGGTGTCTAGGGCTTAAACTCGACATCTATGCAGTGCTGGCTCAGAGCTGGCGCAGTGCTCTGGACATGGACATCTGCCCCCCCTCCACCCCAACGGAGCTATCCACCCAGTTGCCTCACCCTCGGCAAACCTGAACCCATCAGCGTCAGTGCTGCCACCGCATTTTGTCTGCTCGGCAGAATTCGGCAGGCCCTCGTAACGAATGATTTCTCAGCAATCCGCACGAGGAGGCTCCAACAGCGGCCTTCACATTTTACGGGCCTTTTATGTTGCCATTGAGAGTACAGCGAGTTATCATGGCCGCTCTGCAGAAATTGTGTCTGTAATGCACAGTACGGTGCAATGGCTTACAAACCATGAGCCGCCCCAAATACCTCCTGGTACGAACTGATGTACCGTAATTTGACAGCAAGACGTTATTAGGCGGTAAGCACAGAAGGAGACCGAAGAGTTAATGGAGCGTACCGCTTTATTTTGTGGGGGCGTAAACAAAACGGATGCTATACTTATCAAAATTTGGTCTGAGAAAGGCATTACAGTACAATACTCTAACCCTTCATCGCCAAGGATTGGGCCTGGCCATTAATGTCAATGGACGACAAAACGGTGGTAAATTTCAAACATCAAACCTTAAAATCGGAATTACTGGCCCTCTCTCCTGTGGCTGAATTAACTCCCAAATTGTTGCCCCGCATCTGCAATGAAGCTCGGGATTACATCGGTGACACGCAATGAATGCCAAGGCCTCTCTCGACACACTCCATTGGGCGATGCAAAAACATGCAGCGTTTTTTGTTGTTGTTGTTGTTGTAAAAATGCATTGAAAGTTACCGGCTTGCAATTTAGGTAACACCAACAATTGTCTGCACAATGTTCGACACCAGGGTTAGAGTTGTGACGTATTCGTTGACAGACACGGGAAAGATCAGCGCTTTTTTATCACCTCATGCATTTTTAACTTAAATCCATGCTGAACGTGAAACCCACATTAGTGTACTAGATTTCATGCAGATGCTATGAAATTAATATACTGGCCACGATACTCAATTACATTTTCCAAAAGTACCTCTCATTTAATGTAAAGATGCCACAATAAGTACACTTTCATTTAAATTCCAAAAGTAGAAATTGCATCAAAAGCGCCCCTTTATGAACATTAGTGTTATCCAGATAATGTACACGACAGCAGGCCGTAAATCCTGGTTATGGAAGGCTTTGAGCCGTGAGTGTATGCATCAAACAGCAGAGATATCAGCTGGCTGCGTGTCTACGCTGTCGCCTCTCAGCCTTTGTCTCCACCTAACCCTGTGAATTTCTTTGATTTACGCGTTTTCGATGTTGGTCGTGGCACCTTTTCAGGAACACATCCCCGATGTAAACCGGGATGTTGCTGTATTGGGCACGTGCACAAATCATACAACGCAGCCTTAAATGGGTCCCCCGAGTTAACAACGGCACTGGGCAGACAAAGGCGGCCGGGCATAGTGCTGGCCACCCCACTCCCGTCGTGGTGCCGTGCCGGCCTGCAGAGGTGCTTGCTAGCAGCACTTGCCCCAGCAGCCTGTCTAAAAGTTCACCCAACGAGTTTTTGATTTTGGGTGTGCGGCGAATATCGAGCAATCTCGCAAGTGAGTGCCGCGGAACGCAAATGGTTGTGAAGCACCGATTTAGACAACGAATCGTTGCGCTTCATTCTTGAAATCGCAGGACAGTACGGTAACAAAAAGAATAATGATAATTCAGTGATTTTTCAGCCCCTGTCAGCGCACCGATGAATTAAAGCTTTCTCACGCCGCGTCGGCCGTGTGGATTTGTCCGACCATAATTCACCACACGGGTTGAAGGGGGAGGGCAGCATCAGTTCACGTATCACTCGACCCCGATGTTATCCCATGGCCAGCAATCTGGAGAGCTCAAGGCACTGTATACCGAGTGCCGGCCTCCAACAATCCAGGTTAGCCGACCAGCGTGGTGGTGAAGGAGGCTGGCAAAGGGCTGAATTCGTATTGTTAGTTTATATCAGGCAGCACACGAGGGCTTTATCTTGGTTGGGCAATTTCATTGATCTCACTTTTAAATTACAATACACCACCATCGAACGTCTGCCAAAATGCAATCCACGGTATCCGTTTACCGACAGGAAAACGACGCCTTGCCATATCACACGAGGACTTTGCAACAAATTGCAACGATGATAGTCACTCTGGTGATGATGATGATCAAGTTTAAGTGTACTGTCTTTAAGCAGATGAAAACTCTAGAGAGTGGTGTGCGTCTCATCCGCAAGAGTGACTTGGGTCACCGAAATGACAAAGGGGCAATTTTTTTTTTAAACTTCAGCACTCGACCACGTTGTGTGTGCAAGGACTTGCAAACTGTGCAGTGCGTGTGATTTTTCGCGTGCCACATTGCCACGGTGGCACTTACGGACGACAGAGTGTGCTCTTGGCAGACGAGAATGTTCCCTGGACCAAATTCAGCGGCGCTAATGTTATGATCTCTGGCGATTTTTCTTCTTTTTCGGAACAATGCATTTGGCAGACAGATGATGCGAGTGCGTATATGTGCTGAATCTAGAATTTGTGCATGTGGTGACCATAAAACAGTATCGCACAAGCGGCACCGATTGGCAGTGCGTTAAAGGGAATCTAATCTCAGCCGCTAAGTGTATTTAAGCACTGTCGGATGCAATTACAGTACTGTACACGGATAAATAGCTTAGAGGCGTTCACCTGCTCGAGCACACATTAGTTACAAAACCAACACGAATAGATTACAAAACTTTCACTTATAGCCAGGTAAGGAGCCGAAAGAGACCAGAAGTAGAAAGAGACCAGTATTCTTTTCCATGGCAGAGCTGATTAATAAATGTAAACACTACAGCACACGACGCTGACCATAAAAACGATATCTGTGCGACACAAAAACTAAATGTGGAAACAAAACAGTAAAAGGGTTGAAAAGGTACAGTCGGACAATTACTCAGGCCAAAGCTGGCAGAGGAACACTGCAATGAAGGATAAATCAGCACAGCTTCCACGAAATTAATGGATTGAAAAAAGACTGACCGTGGCACTGTTTACGCTATTATTAAGATGTGCACGTTCGGAGATGACATTCACATTTGCACAATTCATTCTAAAGCTTACAGACACATACCATAATTACCTGTTGTATGTATGTTTTTTGTTGCGATAATTTCCCTCGCTATGCCATGTGCTCTCGTTAAATTGCTGTGCATTTTTTTTTAAAAGAATAAACGAAACACATTAAAATCATCCGCAAAAAAAAAACCTTTAGTCTTTCACACATCCAGCGAACCTCAGCCACCTCTGGACTCATAGAGATGGCAAATGGCTTGATTTAAACTGTCCAGCGGAGATTTTTTTTCACGCCATTATTACTCTGTAAATACCATAAGTCACTTGTGTGCGATTCAGTTTAATGACATGCCGCGGCTGTTATTTGCGTGTAATTTTACGTACAGCAGAACTCCACTAACCTGCACCGACATGGGCGGCCCATTTGCAATCGCCACAAAATGTGCCGATTGCAAATGAAGTTGCCGAATTAATTCTCAATAAATGTACCGATTAGGGGGATACAAGTTTATTTTTTTTCTCTAATACCCAAGTGGCACAAATCTGCCACAAGGGTCGACGTGTGAAAGTATACTTTGCATGTTTGAGAACTTTATATTGGTAGGAACCTCCTGGTTACACCAGCCCACAGGGGATTATTGTGTCCGTCCGTCGTGCATCCAAAAATGGGAGGGGTGGGGCTGGGTGGAGAGGGGAGGGTGGGGAGGGGCTGGGTGGGGAGGGGAGGGGCTGGGTGAGGAGGATGGGGCTGGGTGAGGGGTGGGAGGAGTGGGGCTGGGTGGGGAGGGGCTGGTCACCCCGTGGTGCCCTTATAAAACTCAACGTTCAACCTACTCACGCCGGCTTGTGCCCGCCCTCACAGTCGGGCATATTTGCGGAATACACCACGCCGCCGTTGACCCTGGCCATTGATCGAGCAACCCAACGTTCCTACCAGCTCCCTCCACAAGAATGTGTTTAATTGCTGCTGCATTTAGTACATGTCATTCCCTCTAGATGATTTGCAAATCAGCCCCACTGCCAGACTGATGCCATCAGCTGATAATCGAGAAGCAAAGTATAAGCTCATAATGTTCTCGTGGAACATTGAGTAAAAGCATATTAGCAGAGTATTCTGTCTCCACATATAAATGAACCAATTAACTTGCCAGCCGAATATCATCCAGCATCATTTGTTTCAGCAAATATTCTCTGGACTGCTTTTGCCTTATTGGGACTCAACAACTCCTGATGTCATCGAATGGATTACCAAACTGAACGCACAGTTATGGTATTTAGCAAGTTGCTTTCAATTGCCATAAAAAATAAGTAATATTAGATTTTTTTTTAAACATGCTTCAATGAAATGTACCGTACGAGTAATGGCAGAACTCCACGGCTCCAGGAAGTGGCCCCGAAGCTTGCCATAACGTAAGGGGGCCGTGGTGATTTACAGCCAACGTCAGTTGAGCGTGGACAATTAGACCCAAGCCGAAACATAACATGTAAAAATGAAAGTCTAAAAATATTTTTTTTATAGAATATAGTATTGTCATCAGTATGACATACATATGCCAAGTTTGCAGTCGATACCACATTGGGAAGTGGATTAAATTTGAGTTACGAGATTTGAAGATACGACAACAACAGAGAGTTAAATAATATAGTGTAATAAAAAATAGTGAACAAATACCGCTGGGTTACCAGATATTATTGGAAAGAGTACTCCATTTAAACTGCTAGAATTTCGGCAGCCCACAGCCGCCTTAACCCGAGCTCCTGAGGAGGGCTTCTGAGCGCGTTGCCCGTCACCCCCCACCGATGTCCTCTTCTCCACCCATCCCCAATGTGTGCAGATACTACTGCATTCTACCTCAAAAGTTATTTAGATATTTTTTTTATTTCACCCTCCATCAATGACCAACAACTATCAACACTCAACATAAATGCTCAATAAATGGAAAAAAGTATGCATTTCTGGATAATGGATGTAACAATCTATATATATATAAAATCGTTCATGTCTGTCTGTCTGTCTGTGTGTGTGTGGACTTTGGCCCATACGCACTTTCATTGGACGGCGGTTGCCCCTGGCAACGGCTAGCCACGCCTTCGCCGCTTTCATTGGACCTGGCAACGGCTAGACACGCCTTCGCCAAGGGCTGCAGTTTCATTGGACGGCGGTTGCCCCTGCCAACGGCTAGCCACGCCTTCGCCACTTTCATAAGCTTTGTATTTAATTAAATAATAGCCATTACACAGTATTGTTGGAGCGCTAGGGGCGGGGGGAAGGAACGCCACCCGTACCCAGCGTTCGCCGGGTGGGAAAATCAGGCGAGGCGGGAGGCTCTGCACGGTGCTAGGCCTCGACACCCACCACGCCACTCTGAGGTAAATTCATACAAATTTCACGTCCTCTACAGAGTAGTGAGGGAGGCAGAGTGGCGAGGGAGGGACTCAGCCTCAAAACGAGTAACTGGTGTGGCGTATTAACATCGCCACTGGGGAGACAAAGGCGGCCGGGCGTGCTGGATCCAAGTCCCGGGCGAAGCCGGGTCATGTGTATGTGTGTATGTGTTTATGTGTATGTCTGTGTGTCTGTATGCATGTGTGTGTATGTGTTTGTGTGTATGTATGTGTGTGTGTATGTATGTGGGTTTTTTTCTATGTGTTTATGTGTATGTCTGCGTGTCTGTATGTATGTGTGTATGTACCTCTGTGGATGTGTATGTATGTGTGTGTCTATGTATTGTGTGTATGTGTTTCTGTGTATGTATCTGCGTGTATGTATGTGTGTTATGTGTCTGTCTGTGTGTCTGCATGTATGTGTGTATTTTTGATTTAAAGCTTTCGTGACTGCAGGGATTCATCTTCTTGGTTCTTTCGGTAAAGTCACGTAGAGGGGAAGTAATTAAATAATAAAAAATAATACAAATAAAACATAATAAAATTATTCTCACGACGTTTCGGCCACAACGCAAGCAGCCGTCCTCAGGTGAAAACCAGGTCCGTCGAGGCGACAGAGTCTGAATAATTTTATTATGTTTTATTTTTATTATTTTTTATTATTTTATTACTTCCCCTCTATGTGTGTATTGTCTATGTTTGTGTGTGTATGTATGTGTGTGTTTGTGTGTATGTGTATGTCTGTGTGTATGTATGTGTGTGTATGTGTTTGTGTGTATGTGTGTGTATGTATGTGTGTATGTGTTTGTATGTGTTTGTGTGTTTACGCTCGCATTACACAAATGTGTTGCAGGTCTAAGGCGTTCCTCGCGCAGCATTGCCGCTTTCTTTTTTCAGTCGTTTACTGCCGTACGCACCCTGACAGTCGTGTGTGTCTGCAGCAAGCGCGTGTATGTGTACCAATGGACGCGCGCGCGTGTGTTGTGTAGGGGGAACGGTAGTGTAGTGCTTAGCGTGCTGTCTGTATCTGTGTGTGTGTGTCTGTGTGTGTGTGTCTGTGTGTGTGCGTGTGTGGTGTGTGGGGAGCGGTAGTGTAGTGGTTAGCGTGCTGTCTGTGTGTCTGTGTGTGTGTGTCTGTCTGTGTGTGTCTGCGTGTGTCTGTGTGTGTGTCTGTGTGTGTGTCTGTGCGTGTGTGGTGTGTGAGGAGCGGTGGGTGTAGTGGTTAACGCTACGCTGCGCTACAAACCCGGCGAACCGAGTTCCATTCCCGCTCACGGCCACCACCGGTGACGATTATTTGAAACTCCCCTAGGTCGACTCAGCCTCAAACGAGTAACTCGTGTGGCGTATTAACATCGCCACTGGGGAGACAAAGGCGGCCGTGCGTGAGTGGTGAGGGAGGGAGAGTGGTGAGGGAGGGAGAGTGGTGAGGGAGGGACAGTGGTGAGGGAGGGAGAGTGGTGAGGGAGGGACTCAGCCGCAAAACGAGTAACTGGTGTGGCGTATTAACATCGCCACTGGGGAGACAAAGGCGGCCGGCCGTGGTGGATACAAGTCCCGGGCGAAGCCGGGTAGTACAGCTAGTAATTGATGTAATATTAATACTGGTAGTAACCTCCTGGTTACACCAGCCCACAGGGGATTATTGTGTCCGTCCGTCCATCGTGTAGGGAGAGGCTGGGTGGGTAGGGGAGGGTGGGGAGGGGCTGGGTGGGGCGGGTGGGGAGGGGCTGGTCACCCCATGGTGCCCTTATAAAACTCAACGTTTAACCTACTCACGCCGGCTTGTGCCCGCCCTCACAGCCGGCAAATTTCCGGAATACACCACGCCGCCGTTGACCCTGGCCATTGACCGAGCAACCCAACGTTCCTACCAGCTCCCTCTGCAGGAATGTGTTTAGATTGATCATACTGGTTCAGAAGGCTCTAATAATTTAATTGATGGACAAACGGGACTCCGGGCTTTTATAATTTAGATATGGGGCAATCCAAGATTTACTTGTAGTATTGTATCCCACTACTTGGCTGCAGTATACAATGTGAGAGAAGTTTCAGATCTAATTGTCAGAATTCGGATTTTGTTATTTGTTTAGGCCCAATTTCGTATTTTATTTCATATGTTTCTGATTTACAAGTGTTAAACATGAATGTGTCACTGTTTATGCATTACATTTAATAACATTCCATCTTAATCAATATGAAGTTCCATAAGTAAAACAATAATTCACATATCAACATGTTAATATTTTCATAGTTTAGGCAAAGGTAACATCACACGACAGCACTTTTTGGTTCATAAAGCATAAAAGTGATGCAAATGAAGTAATGTAACTTCCTGTAATATCACATTTAGGGATCAATACAAAAATTATTGTATAATACAACTCCTATCATATCTTTGGGACTTTTTTGCCAGTATCCAAAATGATGAAGCGTAAGAATAGGTTTTACCCTTCCTATCAATAAAACAAGTGTTATGATGCTGAAACACCAAACAGATACCTTTCGCAAGGCATGAAGTCTGCATTAACCACACATACTTACGGCAAAACATGCAAACACGCTCTAATAATAAATGCCTTGTTTATTAAACCGAATGGCCTACACCAGAGATCTTTCTTCTTATCTACAATCATGCATACATTTTTCTTATCTGCCAGGGGGTTTCCCTGCCACCTGTCACAGATCATAGGGTTTCATGATGCAGGCGCGACAAAACGACTGCAGTTGTGCAGCATCGAAACCAAGTATGAGTGCTCATTCAATTTGCCATCGGCAGCGGTTACTGGGAGGCAAGTGGGTCGCTATATTAAATGCATGCAATATTTGAAACCAAGCTCAGCGTATTCGCAACATTCACCCTCGCGGGGGGAGGGGAGGGGGAGATTCCATCACACCAAAAAAAGACAGGAAACTTTATACCCTCAAGGCATCGCTGCCTTTATAAAAGTTTGCTTGTTTTCACCTCTAAATATGTTTACATTTGTGGCGTGCCACATTTGACCACTCAATTTTGGGTGCTGAAGTATTCACCTGGTGTATGTAGCGCACGCTGAGCTCCACGAGTCTAGGCACGGAATGGCAATTTCGTGAATTGTCTTGATTCTGGGGTCACGATTCAGAGATGCGGGGAGATGTTAACTCCCTCGCCCGGTATGCAGAAGGTCGTGGGTTTGATCCCGACCCTGACCCCTGTTTTTTTGGAGTTTGCATATTCTCCCCGTGGTCGTGTGGATTTTTCTTCGAATCCTCCGGTTGCCCTTCACATTTAGAAACGTGTGTTTAGAGTATTTGGCTGCTGTAAATTGACACATAAGCCCCTTCATTGAGATATCATTTGTGGCCAGGTCGCTTCTGCAAAAAGAGCGATAGAGCTTGGTGGGCCTTACCTGGTACAATAAAACCAGTTTAGTTTGAGTTTAGTATTGCATTGTCAATTATAGCACAGAGGAGTTACATGAACTCAATGCATACAACATATATACGATTTAGAAACACCGTACAGTACTGTAATTCATTTGCATATTCATGATGCAATGCACGCAAATACGAATGTAGGAATCGACTCGATCGATGAATCAATGCACCGTCGCACCATTTGCCGATGGCTGCGTTGGTACTGGTGCACAAGCAAAAATGACAACAGAAAACACCTCCCATTCCTGAATAACACTGCGGCCTTAAAATAAAAATATATAATTGCCATTTGTTTCGTGCAATGCCCGTTAACACATCAATAGAGAGGCCAGCTATACAGGGACTCCTTTACTTACGAACAAGTTAGGTTCCTAAGTTCTGTTCATCAGTCGATTTGTTCATGAGTCCAAATTTACTCCTGTCATGTTGTACAGCATGTACACTAAACAGGGATTGGTTTTAAAAGTTGTATAATCTCATGCAGATGTAGAGGCCGCCGGTTCTGCATGTTCTGCAGATGTAGATGCCACTGGTTCTTCATGTTCTGCAGATGTAGATGCCGCTAGTTCTTCATGTTCTGCAGATGTAGATGCCATTGGTTCTTCATGTTCTGCAGATGTAGATGCCACTGGTTCTTCATGTTCTGCAGATGTAGATGCCGCTAGTTCTTCATGTTCTGCAGATGTAGATGCCATTGGTTCTTCATATTCTGCAGATGTAGATGCCACTGGTTCTTCATGTTCTGCAGATGTAGATGCTGCTAGTTCTTCATGTTCTGCAGATGTAGATGCCATTGGTTCTTCATATTCTGCAGATGTAGATGCCGCTGGTTCTTCATATTCTGCAGATGTAGATGCCGCTAGTTCTTCATGTTCTGCAGATGTAGATGCCATTGGTTCTTCATATTCTGCAGATGTAGATGCCACTGGTTCTTCATGTTCTGCAGATGTAGATGCCGCTAGTTCTTCATGTTCTGCAGATGTAGATGCCATTGGTTCTTCATATTCTGCAGATGTAGATGCCACTGGTTCTTCATGTTCTGCAGATGTAGATGCCGCTAGTTCTTCATGTTCTGCAGATGTAGATGCCATTGGTTCTTCATATTCTGCAGATGTAGATGCCGCTGGTTCTTCATATTCTGCAGATGTAGATGCCGCTAGTTCTTCATGTTCTGCAGATGTAGATGCCATTGGTTCTTCATATTCTGCAGATGTAGATGCCACTGGTTCTTCATGTTCTGCAGATGTAGATGCCGCTAGTTCTTCATATTCTGCAGATGTAGATGCCATTGGTTCTTCATATTCTGCAGATGTAGATGCCGCTAGTTCTTCACGTTCTGCAGATGTAGATGCCGCTGGTTCTTCATGTTCTGCAGATGCAGATGCCACTGGTTCTTCATGTTCTGCAGATGTAGATGCCACTGGTTCTTCATGTTCTGCAGATGTAGATGCCACTGGTTCTTCATGTTCTGCAGATGTAGATGCCGCTGGTTCTTCATGTTCTGCAGATGTAGATGCCGCTGGTTCTTCATGTTCTGCAGATGTAGATGCCACTGGTTCTTCATGTTCTGGAGATGTAGATGCCACTGGTTCTTCATGTTCTGCAGATGTAGATGCCACTGGTTCTTCATGTTCTGCAGATGTAGATGCCACTGGTTCTTCATGTTCTGCAGATGTAGATGCCACTGGTTCTTCATGTTCTGCAGATGTAGATGCCGCTGGTTCTTCATGTTCTGCAGATGTAGATGCCACTGGTTCTTCATGTTCTGGAGATGTAGATGCCACTGGTTCTTCATGTTCTGCAGATGTAGATGCCACTGGTTCTTCATGTTCTGCAGATGTAGATGCCACTGGTTCTTCATGTTCTGCAGATGTAGATGCCGCTGGTTCTTCATGTTCTGCAGATGTAGATGCCGCTGGTTCTTCATGTTCTGCAGATGTAGATGCCGCCGGATTTTCATGTTCTGCAGATGTAGATGCCACTGGTTCTTCATGTTCTGCAGATGTAGATGCCACTGGTTCTTCATGTTCTGCAGATGTAGATGCCACTGGTTCTTCATGTTCTGCAGATGTAGATGCCACTGGTTCTTCATGTTCTGCAGATGTAGATGCCACCACCGCCATCTGTTGCGAGCGGTCGTTGAACTTACGACTCTCAGTCCGAAAAAGCAACTGGACATACGGACAAGTTTGTTCGTATCTCTGAAAGTTCGTAAGTCCAGTGTTTGTAAGTAGGAGTCATTGAATGTATAAAATAGTGTATATATATTTATTTAATCCATTAATATTGGAGACTTCACTTTACCACCATCGGGTCTGATGACATTTTAATAATAATAATAAAAGTTTTCTGATGGCCAGTTACAGAATAATCGTAACACCTCTGTAATAAAAGTACAGTACAGTAATCAAGTTAATATATCTCCTCTAAATAAACAACAAAGTGCATATTTTATTAATGTACACCTGCCAACTAATACTATAACTCCAAATATTCTGTAGGGCATCCCAGCGGGGCAGAAATTCATGTTACTGTCCATGCTGAAGTGCGTTTGGCTTCATTTAGCAATAGAGGTTGTGCTGTACGCATGTGGAATTTCCCACAAAGTTGGAACTAATTTGGCCAGTTAAATTATTCGGGCAAGTGAGGTTATTATGCTCTATTGGCCACAAAAGCCGATAATTGATCAGGCTTTGGATGTTTCGTGTCCACCCTTTGTATTGATCCCAACTATCAGCAAGTATCACATTATACTGGGGGTCCTTTCCAAGCAATCTAAATGCCACTGTGGCGAGATGTTAACTACCTCGCCTGGTATGCAGGAGGTCGTGGGTTTGATCCCAACCCTGACACCTGTATATTTGGGGTTTGCATGTTCTCCCCGTGGTCACGTAGATTTTTCTCTGGGTCCTCAGGTTTCCTCCTCCACACTTAGAATCAACATGCAGGTCGCTTTCCTGAAGAAGAGCTATATAGCCCAGTGGGCCTAACCAGGTAAAATAAAAATTAACCCGTAAAAACAAAGTTTTTCACTATAAATCCTTTATATGCGTGGCATCGGTTTTATTTTATTATTCATTTCTGTTTTTCTTGCGTAAGAGTTTCATTTTTATCACATTGGTATTTTAAATTAAATATGGAAAAAAAAAATTCCTAAAAAGTGGAACATTTTTGAATTTTTTTTTCACGAAAATAAATAGTCACGCACAACGAGTCTGTGTGCAAAATGTCAGCTCGATTGGATCACGGTAAGTGGGTTAAAAAACGACCAAAAGATTTGCACGGTCATAAGCGCGCAAGCAAGCAAGCAAGTGAACTTAATATAAAGGATTTAAAAATAGTTAAACACGAAGAAAAAAAAAGTCCACTCTCCTTGGCCAGGTGGCTGAGCGGTAAAGTGAGTGGTCACAATCAGAAGGCTGACTCGGCCCATCATCACTCTGGGCTTCTATACAACGAGCATCACTTTTGCAGAGAAGCCAACGGTGCTTTGTTCAATGCACGCACGTGCACCTGTCGTCGCGGCATTGCGGAGCCTCCACCATTGGCGTGGAGTTGTGAACAGGAGAAGAGGAGCATTGCCTCAGTGCCCGTTTGAGCAGGAAATCATTCTCACCAAGCAAGCAAGCAAGCAACTCACTGCCACTTTTTGACCTGACAGGTGAGATGCAAGCGAGCGGAGGGGAAAAAAAATCCAATGAAAAGTCGTTGCCAACTATGACAATCTGTGAAATCCAGGAGGCGCTGCAATCACAAAGGGCACAGAATTTAGACTTTTATCATTCATCACTTCAATGTAATCGCCACGCTTATCATGCAGTCATGCACTACAATTCCATCAAATGGAAGGCCTCCCCCCACGCCACAGAGGTCATGGAGGTTATCTGGCCATACTTCACCACGCTTGTCAGTGCGGGTTGGGTGATGAGCAAGTGTGCTCAGGACCGGATAACCAGCTATCACTCGCAATGATGTTAGTCGTGGCCGGGAACTAAACTCAGGTCTCGGGTATGTATAGGCTTAACAGACTGTTTGGGCAAGTGCTGTTAGCGAGCACCTCTTTCGGCCGGCACTGCACATGAGCGGGTGCGTGGCCAGCACCTCGCTCGGCCACCTTTGTCTCCCCAGTGGCGATGTTTCCACACTGCAGCAGGTACACATTTGAGGCCGAGTCGATCTAGGGGAGGCCCAGGACCGGTGCAGATAATTGTCACTGGTGTTGGCCATGAGTGGGAATCGAACTAGGGCTCGCTGTGTTAGTAGTGCAGTGCGCTAACCACTGTGCCACCGCTCCCCACATATGGTATATCACTCGTATAAACACATCCGGAAAGCATGTTGGCGAGCTCTTCCGGTAATATACTGGTGTTTATGACTAGTCTCAAGTTTTAATTGGAATTTTTTTATTTGGAAGGCCTCCCCACAAGGTCAACATATTCGATATGATCCATTGGGGGGGAAAAAGGTTTAAAAAGTTCAATTGTAATTAGTTACAGTAGAATAGCATTTGTGGATAATTTTTTGTATTAGTTTATAAATATAGATTTTTTTTATTGACATTACGCAAGTCAAATAAAATCATCATTGCGCTGGGCGTGTGCCGTCGGTCTTATAGGGCAAGGTGATCACGCAAGGCACTCTTTGTTTCGCAGACGGGTGCAGTACAAGTCTGCAGGAGTTTCGCAGTGGGAGGCGATGTCACGCTGCGGGCTCTGGCACTGAAGTCACCTGCGCTGTAATTTTTAACCAAAAATAATGGCAAATACAGAGTGCGACGCCGGCACATACAGGGGGGGGGGGGTGCGTATTTGGAGCGCTCGTAGTATTAACCGGGGTGGCCGTTGAGCTCGAGCCACGGACCCGCTGCAGACAACACGACAAACGCTGGGTCACACCGCCGCCGTTTCGTTCAAGTGTCATTTTGGTCGTGAATGGTAGGAGTTACGTAATGTCTACCCGAGCACCTTGCATCAGTAATCCCTCAATGTTCATGAAGGTATTTTGCAAAGGCTTCGCTTCACAATACAATACTGTATCCAATGAGGAATTTATTTAAATGCCCTTAAAGCGCAAAGAATAATTAAATGCAACACTCGCACACAGGAACAAAACCAGAAAACGCAGCAGTGTACGGAAAATGACAAATGAAGTGACAAAGGTAAAACATTGTGCAACTAAACCTATGAATATGTACGATTGGAATCGCAGGTAATGGACAGAAAGGACAAGGCACGGATTCGGGAAGACACACACAAATCAAGAGCCGTCGTATCGATTGTTCAAAAAGTGCAGTTGGACGTGACTCGTAGCTCGAGCGGTTTGATGGCCAATGGATGAGACAGGTGACAGAGTGGCAGCCAAGGAGAAAATGCACCCAAGGGATGACTACAGTGGAGATGGAGCAATACGATCAGTGCAATCGCATCAGGAAGATGGATTGTGGCATCGCAGGGCTGATAGGGGCTGGCAACAACACCGAGGAGGCCTTCTTCAGCCAGCACTCAAAAGGCCTTGGCCAAAGATGACAACGACAGTATAGAATTGCTCATTTAGAAATGAGAAAACATTAAATATTCCACGACTCCCTTACAAAAGGAGATTTTGCCATTTTTTTAAAACAGTCTGCCTCAGCAGCAGACCATGCTTTCCCACCTGATGACAGACGCTTGTGTGTGCACCCGAAACGTCGTGATTTATTTTATTTTATACCTACGTGACTTTACGGAAAGAACCAAAGAGTATGGATTCCTGCAGTCACGAAAGCTTCCAATCAAGATTGAGATTTTAAAACACAGCCACCTCTTATTGCACGTAGAAAGTGTAAGGAGAAGCCCGTCGCAGATAATTTGTAGAAATTTGTCTGGTCTCATTTTGTTTGCCCGACAACAAGCCACGGTGGCATCAGACACCATCTCGTTGTTCGTCGTCATCATCATCTTCTATCGGCCGTTGTTCCTCCGAAGCTTCTCACAGAGCACTGTATGCACACCACGTGACTCGGGCGCACTGTCGCTTCATCTTCATGGCAGCACCGTAGAATCGGGGGGGGGGGGGTGTTGGGTAGGGGGGCTCAGCTGCTAAAGGCTAAGCCCCCCCCCCCACCCCTTCCTATATTCATCTCATTGTCAAGTAAAAAATATTGGACGATATTTTCTCAATTACATAGCGGTGGTTAGAGGCTGGAGCAGCATGCATGATATAGACAAAGGCCGATCGTATCGTTGCTCCGATGTGGAACTTCTTTCGCACCGCATGTAGCCAACCGTGCGAATTCTGTTGAGCGTTTAACGTATCGCAACGGCCCCTCCCCCCTCCCCCACCCAACGTTTTAAACAAGGTCACGCTACAGGGCAGCTTCATGGTTGCCGACCCTCGGAGACCTTGCTGAAATGTCCGTCCGGGCACGCCGAGTCTTTGGTTGTCCCGACTTGGCGTCGGTGACCATTAACCTCAATCTTCTGCACCGTCGTCTTCATTACAGCATCAAAAGGCAGGCTCAGTGGAGGCGGCAACGACTGGCTGACGTCGAAGACCACCATCGCTTATCGCCATCGCCGCGCATTAAAAACCTCCCCATTAACCCTTTGAATATCTGTGGACAAAGTCGTCAAGTCAGCACCGGTAGGCAGATTTGCCCTTATCTACGGGGCGCCGTGGATCAACGGATTACAGCAGCGTTCCTCTGCCGCTCCTTCCGCTCCCTCCCCGCCTGTCTGCAAAATCACGGATATTCGGAACATTGCGGATGTTAGGGGGTCGCACGTTAAATGGGGCTGCGCATGAGTTCTGTCGTATTTCCTCAATGGGCTCCTGCCCGGTAGAGAATAAAGGACAGCGGCTTCAATGAACGATGCCGGGAAACCGCGAGGTACAGGAGTCCAATCGATTCATGGGATTGAAAGTTAAGTTAAATTTGGTGATTTACCTGGTGCGTCCGAAAGGACGTCCCCCATGGGGAGATGGAGCGATTAAACCGGCTTGTGCACAGGTTCCAGGTGGATTGTTGCAGCCAGAGAGCCGTGAGGAATTGCGAAGAATTTGAAGGCCTTCATCCAGCAGTGGATTGACCATGGCTGCTAATGTTAGCGATGTAACGTATGCCCTTGTATGCTTACTTAAATATACATTACTAAATAAAAGAAACTCGCTTTTTATATATGTATATACCTCCTGGAATCTTGCCCTGCATGCGCTTACTAATACAGTCGAGTCAGCCTGCGTACATAATCAAAGTAGCTTCACACTCCGATCGTAATTTTTTCTCTCGGAATGCCTGGAAGGAAACCAATGGCTTGCATAAATAATAAATGAGGTGCAATCAAGATGATGGGCAAATATATGCTTCACGTTCGGTTTGACACAGGTTTGGAATAAAAAAAAATTGCACTAATAATCTAAAACTAGATAACCACCTGGTTATTTAGTTTTAGAGTATTAGTGCAATTTTTTTTTTAGGCTCAAGAAACAATGGCCATGTTACAGATGGTAAATACCACGCTAAAAAAGTGTATGCAACATAGGCAGGGGGAAAGTATCTTACTCCATCTTTGGATGATATTGTTATACAAATAACGTATGTAATGATGTCACTTACGCATACTTAGACAGTTTAGTTGTGTTGTGTATGAATAAACTCTGCACAGTAGCAGAGGAAGCCTCAAAATCCCAATTAGTCACTCAGCCCATAAATTGGGGCCAATAAAACGAACAGTAACCCATTATCTGGGACATCATCAGCGGTTCTTCTCTGGGAAGACCATTCCCCACCATAGGAATGTGGACGCAGATGACGTTCAATAGTCATACTCTTTGGTTTTTTCGGTAAAGTCACGTAGGTAAAATTTTTAATAAATTAAAAATGAAAAAAAATTAAATCAAGACGTTTCGGGCGCAACACAAGCGTCTGTCTTCAAGTGGGGACAACGCAGCGAAAGCACAACCGCTTAAGAGATTTTTACCTACGTGACTTTACCGAAAAAACCAAAGAGTATGGATCCTTGCAGTCACGAAAATTTCAAATCTAGACGTTCAATAGATTTTTTTTGCATGAGGCAGGGTCCCATGATTATGCACGGGTGTTCTTACGATGAACAACATCTCATGGTAACCCAGCAGCATTTTACTTATGAAGCTCGACTCTGATGATGAGACCCAGGAAGGCTGAAACCAGTCCAGAGTTCGCTTGCTTCAAAACAAATGCTGCTGGGTATAGGTCAGGGGTCGGCAACCTACGGCTCCGGAGCCGCATGCGGCTCTTTACGGGCTGCTTCTTGACGATATGTACGTATGTACATAGATGCATTGCGGCTCTTGAAATACTGAATTTTGTACCGAATTGGAAAGAAATGGCTCTTCTTGTTATTTTGGTTGCCGACCCCTGGTATAGGTGGTCTGGAAAATCCTAACAGCCCGATGGACTCAACAATATTGTGTGTACGTATATGTTGAGAGAGAACGGAGCTCAGCTTATACCATATACTTTATACTAGGTGAGAATCCATTCAGACTATATTCTTTCAAGGAATATCGAAAAAGTACAGCCAGTAAAAATAACACAGGATCAAAACAAAAGTAGTCCAATACAAAATAAATATTAAATTACATTTTCACTTTTTTATGGGGGGTTCCAACCACGAAGTTTGAGCAGCCCCAATACTAATTTGAGCAGGGATTCACCGATTGGAATAGAATCAATGTACTCCTGCACCTGTCTCAAAATACAAAGACAAAGACAAAGGATCCCCTCCCCCCCGATAGCCTGAACAGACTGTTGGGCCAAGTGCTGCAAGCGAGCGCCTATGAAGGCCGGCATGGCACACGAGGGGGTGGCTGGCCAGTACCACGGCCGGCCGCCTCTGTTTCCCTAGCTGCTATGTTTTCACACCGCACCAGGTACTCATTTGAGGCTGAGTCGACCTAGGGGGAGGCCCGTGACCGGTTCAAATAATCGTCACTGGCGTTGGCCGTGAACGAGAATCGAAGCGGGAATCGAACTCGGGTTGCCGGGTTTGTAGCGCAGGGCGCTAACCGCTACACTACCTCTCTCCCTTACTCCTACCGCATCTGTATCAATACACAAATACACAGATTCATAAATCATGCCCAGCCTCTGAATGCAGCAGTCACACATTCCCACCAGAGCATAAGCAACGCAGATGCGGCTGTGTTTGCCAGGCGCATTCGTACACAACACGGGCTTTCACACACAATGCTTTCTATCGTATCCCAGGCAGCGTACACTGCACAACTGCATATCCACTTGCAACGTTTTCCCACCGAGTGGACAATGTGACCAGGAACACGCGTGTGAATCACATCAGTCTTGTTATGCGTTTCAAGCGACACTCACAGCTCATTTGCAGGCTTCCAAGGGAGGTTTCATTTCACATGCACTCGCTGATATGAATTCATCATTTATGTATGCAAATCACTGCATACATACACGCACGCACGCAGGCAGGCAGGCACACACACACACACAAACATACACCCCGAACCTTATACTGTTATTTTCATTGCTAACTCGCTGCATGGACAGCATTCTACTCTGGATCAGGGCCAAGATGAATATTACCATTGGCAGATAATGTCCAAATCTAGATCTGCACCAACCCTTGGATAAATTCATCCGTATAATGTGTTTTATCATCTGATAGAGGGGCAGTGTGGGCGTGAAAATCAGCACAAGGGATACAAAGGTGCCCAGGTGCCGTGTGCCGTACGCATCAAGATCAACATGCCGTCTCGGCCAAATGTGGCTGAGGGTCACCTCCACACATCGCCAGCGCTTTGTGCCCCAAATCCCCGGAACATCCGTGACCCTGGTTGACCCGCGACCCCGGTTGACCCGTGACCCCGGTTGACCCGCGACCTCCAAGATCTGTCACGGTGGTCAGTCTCGGAGATCTTTGCCTTCACCCCATCCGGCAAAAACATGTCAACCAACCAACAACCAACCAAAGTTCAGACGGTTTTTGTGTTTGCCTCATCATATATCTTACACAACGCGCGTGCCATGTTCTCAACCACACCTTCTGCATTTTTTACTTAGGGGCCGTCCATAAATGACGTCACGCACCTAGGGGGGGGGGGGGGCAGATAATTGTGACGATGTGTGACGAAGGGGGGGGGGGGGTTGAGAAATGTGACGTCACATAAAAATGCGCAACTTTAAATCAATATAGACAACACGTTCTACTTCATTAAATAGACTTTTTGATGAATGTTTTCTCCTACAACATCAGGGTGCAGCGCCACATTAAATACGCACTACAATGACAATAGTTTAAAGCGATTCGAAGCATGTTTTTTTTTGGGGGGGGGGGCAGAGCTTTGTGACGTCATATTTGAGGGGGGGGGGCGCCTGACTTTGTGTGACGCCGTGTGACGAGGGGGGAGGGGCGTAAAAAATCGTCCAAAATCGCGTTACGTCATTTATGGACGGCTCCTTATCCTGCCTTGTCGCAAAAAAAAAAATCTCCTGGCATCCGTCTCAAGCCACCCGTACTCAAAAGGGCAGCAAACTTAAATTTTGATTTAAAGCTTTCGTGACTGCAGGGATTCATCTTCTTGGTTCTTTCGGTAAAGTCACGTAGAAGGGAAGTAATAAAATAATAAAAATAAAACATAATAAAATTAATTTTATTATGTTTTATTTTTATTATTTAATTTTATTATGTTTTATTTTTATTATTTTATTACTTCCCTTCTACGTGACTTTACCGAAAGAACCAAGAAGAGGCAGCAAACTTATTTTGATTTTCGAGCTCTGCAGGTTGGGTCCAGCGAACGGATATCCACCCGGTAATTTAGAGGCAAGCACGCCCGCCCAACACATCCTCCTCCTCCTCTCTACACTCAAGACACACATCTCTCACACTTCCATCGTGGTTATCAGAAACTTGGTCCGCCGAAAGCAGTACCAACCTCCACTTGACCTCAGTCTTACAGCCCAGGGTACACACACACACACAAGTCCTATACCAACCTCAACCCTTCTCTCCTCCTTCCCGTGACTTGTGCTCCTACAATAGGAGCCTCATTTCGAACTACCGCCACCAATGTTGCCTTCAGAAAAGCTTATCTTAACACCCCCGGTGTCCAGCCCTTCGTATCTAACACGGCCAACATTGCATGCACAGCTGACACACACAGCTGACACACACACACAGTCCAAGTGCATAGCAGATGGGCAGAATAGGGTCAAAGCATATTCTGCAATAGGCACTACTCGATATACATGATGCAGTCGTGGACTATAATGTACACATATTCTATTGTTATTATATCCTGTGCGTGTTGTGCTGTAATGTATAAACTGCATTGCATTGGCATTAGAGAAGCATGCGGCACACACAGCAGATTCAGTTGTGTGTACACACAATTGGTTACAACTGTATATGCAGCATACTGTGTGCAGGCGAGCAAGGCACAAACACAAAGTGGCACCGAAAACATTCTATAACATTACAAAACACGTGTAGGTGATAGCAAGAGAGACCCCCAACTCGCAATCAATCGCGTCGCATCCCACTCTCAATTTCAATATAACGGTTACGGGACACGATACGTCGGAGCAAGGTGAGTAAACGCACACACACACACGCGCGTTTAAAAAAAGACGCGACAAAGCATTTAAATGGTTGTAATCGCATCGTATAGGTGGTGCTGGTGTGGGGTAATATCTCGCCATTTCATCTTGTCTATGTATATATTTTTTTTTCGCTCGGTATGCACCACCGTACGTACACGGGTTCTCTGGGAGGCAGTAATCCGCGTACAAAGCGCGCAGCAGCAGGAGCACGATGGCCGGGCAGAGCATCTCCCCTGCATCTCTTAACAACAATAACAACCCTGTAGTTATGTTTCTCTCTGTCTCCCCTTTCTCTCTCTTTCAAAACCTCCAGATTCTTATACCGTGTTTGTTTCGCGCGCTCCAAGACAAATAATAACAACAATCACTCCCGAATGATCTCCATCTTACCCGCTCGGTTCACGAAAGGCATATGCTGGCACGTTTTGATGTGACAGAGACGTCTCTTGCCGTTGCTGTGGCTCTGTTGCTCCACACCAGACTGTGCACGCAAAATCCATTTGCTGTACTGCACTTCCTATAGGACGTCTATGCTGCCCCCCCACCCCGCACTACATTTGTAAAATAAAAAAACACCGGTCCGCACTGGCTATCGTGGTGAAGTATGATCAGCACCGCCGCTAAATCCCCCAGTACTCCAATCTCTCCTGCTCCCCCCTCGCCTCCATCACCGCAAGAAGCTCCGGAGATGGGCTTTGTGCTGGGCACATGTACAGCAGACAGCCATGTGGCTACAGCCCTCCCTCCCTCCCTCCTCCTTTCATTCTCACTCTCTCTCTGTGGAGCTTCTCCCCCTTCCGAACAAAACAGCTCCCACATTGCCCAGCCAGCCCGAGCCCGCAGGAGGAGGAGGATGATGATGATGATAAAGACGCCGGATTTCCATTGAGCTATCTCCCTTTCCTTTGAAGAGGTGGTGGGGGTCACCAAATAAAAAACCTCGCCTCCACCATCTCCAGCTAAACACTCACACTCTCACTCACGGACAATCATCATCAAACAACCACCACCACCATCACCAAAGACAAAGATCTCCCGCACCACCCCACCCGGCTCTAGCCTGTAACAGACTGTTGGGAGTGATGTTAGCGAGCACCTATGAAGGCCGGCACTGGTGGGTTGATCGGGCAACCACGCCCGGCCGCCTTTGTCTCCCCGGCGGCGATGTTTTACACACCGCAGCAGGCGCTCATTTGAGGCCGAGTCGACCTATGGGGAGATTGGCCGGTTCAGATAATCGTCGGCGATTGTTGGCCGCGGAGCCCGGAGTCGAACTCGGCCCGGCGGTCGACGTAAGAATGCGCGGAGTGGACATCTCAACGACGACGCGACACACTGCACGGATGGCAAATCACCAGCCACGCAACCATCACGAATCCCAAAACCACGTTGAATTGTGCGTGCCGCGCTGTGAAATCATCCCATCCAGACGTTGCCGCGATCGCAGCGCCGATAAGGTGGGTTCATCACGGCAACAACGACGACGGTGATGATGATGGTGGTGGTGGTGATGATGATGATGATGACAACGATGTGTGTGTATATACACCGCATACCAAACGTCACACTCACCTGCGTCGTTAGCCCGGTCAAGCCCTTCTTTCAGCCCCGGCGCGAGCAACCACAAGACCCGCCTTTCGCTCGGTTCGCTCTCTCGTCGCTTGTGAGAAAGGTGGTGGTGGTGGCGGCGGCGGTGGGGGTGATGGGGAGGGGAGCGAGATGTGGAGGGGGAGGTGGCATGTGGATGAATGAGGGAGGAGGAGGCTTATTCTCTCTCTCTGCGCGCACCAACACGCACGCGTAGCGCGTATCGCGAGCGCCTCTTAAGGGTGGCGCGCGCTATCAGCTTTGCACGCTGCGGCTATGCGCGGAAAGCGTTGGCACGTGGGCTGAACGATTAATCGATTTGAAATCGATGAGATCGTTCAGCCCTTAGTTGGTACCGCAGGAGTCGCCCTCCCAGCCCAGACCCCCCCCACACCAACCCACGGCTAACACACACGCCGAGTACAAAGACAAAGGTTCCTTCGTGTGTAGCCTTAGGGGCCGTCCATAAATGACGTCACGCGATTTTGGATGATTTTTGACCCCCCCCCCTCCATCGTCACACGGCGTCACAAAAATACAGACCCCCCCCTCAAATATGACGTCACAAAGCTCTGCCCCCCCCTCCCCCCAAATATATAAAACATTCTTCAAATCGCTCTAAACTATTGTCATTGTAGTGCGTATTTAATGTGGCGCTGCACTGATTTTGTAGGAGAAAACATTTATTAAAAAGTCGATTTAATTAAGTAGAACGTGTTGCCTATATTTATTTAAAGTTGCGCATTTTGATGTGACGTCACACATCGTCACAAATGTCTGACCCCCCCCCTCCCCTGGTGCGTGACGTCATTTATGGACGGCCCCTTAGTGCAGACGTGCACAAGTACCTCGTGCGTGGCGTGCTCCCGTGTACTCGTCACCAGTCAAGCTCAATCCACTGCTGGATGAAGACTCCTCCCAAAGCCCACGCCGCCATAGCTATAACGAGCCCGATGCAATGTTGTATTTTAAAATAAAACATTTCCTCGGACAACCTTCTTCACGCGAGCTGATGCCGTGATTCTCGTGGGATGTCCTCTTGGATGCGTTGCCGACACATCCTCCCTTTGGCTTGCCACTCGAGTAATTTTTATTGACCAATCGTCCATAAATCCCTACTCGTATTTTGACGCGACCTACCCAAATTCCCACTTTACTTCTCCGTAGAGTCCACACGATGTCTCTAATTTGCCGGTATTCTCTCAATCACGGGTCTACTTGTTTGTTCAATCTCTCAGTTTAATTCCGTTCTTGTTTGGCACTTTTAAGGCTTCTCCAACTCCCACCCCTTAATGTGCTTGCGAATGTCCACGTGTCGATTCTGTTTTTGTAGCCGATAGAGCGCACTGATTAAACACCTTCTTAATGCACAGGGGTATATTACTTTTCATGTAGAGTCCAGCTTTCCAAAAGCGCTCCAACCTTCTCTGTTCGGAGATGGTAACTATCTCGCCTGGTATAAAGGAGGGTGTGGGTTCGATCCCGATCCTGACGCCTGCTGTATATTTGGAGTTTGTGTGTCCCTCTCTCCGTGGTCGCGTGGATTTTTCTACGGATCCTCCGATTTTTTTGTCTCCGCATTTAGAATAAACATGCGTTTAGAGTATTTGGCTGATATCAATTTCCACACGATAAGCCACTTCGTTGAGCTATCACTTGTGATGACCGGGTCGCTTCTGAAAATGAGCTATACAGCTCAGTGGGCCTTACCTGGTCAAATAAAAAGTTTATTTTTGCTTGTTTAGTTGTCTCCCTCTTTATTTCATCTCGTTGATTCTGGTCGGCCATGTTTGTTTGTTGTAATACGGAGTTAGACTGATGGCCTTAATCTAAGTTGTCTTGTGGTTGTTGTTTGACTTGCATCCCACTGGGATTTTTGCACACAGAGTTGGTGTACGGTGCTTTATCTGGAATATTTTGCTGTTTTTTCTGGATTTTCTGTTTGCACATAGTCACTTTAAGATGTTTTCTTGATCATGTTTTTGTCTTTTGTTTGTTGCGGTTGCATCCGATTCAAGAGCCGAATGGCTCACAGGGCTATACCAAATAAATGAAACTGAAAAAGAACTGAGGTATGTGTATATATGCTGCTATGTTTTCCAGTTGTATCTGCAAATGACCCCTTGTTTACACAACGACCAATTGTACAGAAAACACCACATCATCTGCTCAGGTGGTGATGTTGCACAAGCCCTTGACGACTTACAGTCCGAAGGATGTGAGTTAAAATCCCAGCTAATTGTCGACTCGTTGACTCAGCCCATCATCACACCTCCAATCCGGCGTCGATAAAATGAAAAATCGACAGTAGCCAACCTATGGATGGATTGGTTCTCACCGTGTGAATGTGGAATGTCCGCTGCTGGCTCAGTGCAAGTCAATGTGCGTGGCTATTCTATTTGCTTCTAAGCCCCCCCGTCCTGGGGAATTTTCTCCCCACCTCCGCATCGCCCCCCCCTTCCACCCCCCTCTACTCCGTCTGATTTCCAGTCTCTTCACAAGACATTCCTTTTCAACCCCCTTGCTTTCGGACCCCCTTCGTGGCTTATTTTCTCTCATTTACTTGCTCAGAGTCCCTCCCGTTCCCTGCAACCCTCGCTTTGTATTTGTGTTCCTGTGACGTTATGTTCGCATTATGAATACAGGTTATTGTTGTTGAGGTTGCAGTCGTTTAACCCCCACCGTACTCTGTTATATCTTCAACACATAAGCAGCTTAAACTCAAACATCAGATGCTTAGCCGTCAGATACGTCCCAATTCATACCATATTGGAGTGCTGTCATTGTGTAATTGTGAGCATAATGGACACCCAATACCGAAGTCGACGACAGTTCGATTCCCCGGTACGGCAGTTGAAACAATGGTGCAAGTTTATCACAAATGGGTAACTCCATATTTGACCTACTCTGCCATGCTGGGCAGACGTATTGGAAGCGGTGGGAACATCCACATTCTACTCCACCACACGCACGATCTGCTGATCGACCAACTTGCCCATTATCTCAACTGCCGAACTGTCACCCTCTGGATTGCAAATGTAGCGGTGTGCTAATTATCACACCCATGTCATTAGTGCTCTATATTTGCGACAATCATACTCAATTACTCAATCGAGGTCCTTATGGTGAATGGATGGATGGGTCAACGATCAATAGATCAGGTTTTCATAGGTGCACAGAATTGTCTGTAATTTTTGGGAATAACAATTGGTTTATGCACACATCTGTCAGGCACTTAACATCAGCTGTGAATCAGCCGTAGAGTGAGCTGCTCACGATCAGAATGGAGCAAGTTCAAATCCTGGTTTTTGACTGAGCCCACCATCATCATTCCTCTAAGGTTGTTAAAATTATTTACCACTTCGTGTGGAAGTCAATAGTGGTTGTCCTATGGATAGACTTGCCCAGCCATAGGAATGAGGGATTTCCATCACTGCCGCGGGGCTGTAATCAGACACAATTTGTGTTAGCAGGAAATCGAGAAAGACGTTTGCGTGTGTTCAAAAATGCATGCACGCGTGCTTTGCAGCAGCATGCTTGACGTTGTGCCCCTTAGACACGGGGTTGTAGGTAATTGAATCCACTTGACTTCAAGAGGAGCCCACTGATCCAGATAGCTGGTCTGTGCTGCTGTGAGTTGTCGTGGCTGAATCACATGTATTTTTGTGAAGCTGCCTCAGTTGGCTTGCTAATGGCACTCAATATCCCATGAACATGGGGGCATGAACATGTCCAAAAAACTCAGCTTGAAAGTGTCGATGTACGTATGTTGCACTTCTTTCGCACCGTGCGTAACCAACCGTGCTAATCGGAGGTGCGGGGGTAAGGACAATAAAACTAAGCACAAAAAGCAGTTCTAGAGAAATGCGTTTTCAATCTAGATTTAAAAGTGCATAGCTCTCAGTGGCTGAAGGGGCGGGGGAAACCTGGTGCACAGGCACATATGCCATCAACTTTGCACTCCGATACATCGCACTCTACGGACTCTGAATATACGCCGTATATAGATGTCTGGTTGAGCATTTTTACCAAACTTGGGTGAAGGTAGAGAGTTGATGCACGGGAATGATTGAAGGAGAGGGCCGAGGAGATGGGATGCGAATTGATGGTAAGAATTAGTGTTTGTGCCAATACGTATAAACAGAAAAAGCAGTTCTGAAGAAATTCGTTTTCAATGGAGATTTCAAAGTGCATAGCTCCTAATATCAGAATGAAGAGCGTTCCAGACGGCCGCAGAAGTGCACCTGGAAGAGCGTGACGCAGTGACCGTCTTTGTTCGATGGCCAGCCAACGGCTGTGCGAGGATGACCGGCGTTCGCGTGATGGTTTATGCTCGGAGACAAGAGAAGCGTGAACCGTGACATAGCATCCACTGCTACCGTGGTTTCCTTTCATGCAATGGAAGCATCGCTGCAACATTAGGGCTTGAACAATTCACTAATTCCTCCCTTGAAATGATCTCCGGCGCAGCAACACCCCGTTTTAGGTCTCCCCCTTTTATGTCATTTTCGCAAAATACGTTGCCACTTTATCGTTAACACCGCCGCTACCCGATTTGCCTCGCCTCAACCTTCCACACGCGTACGTCGCTGACAGCACCGTCCGTTCTTTCTCGTTATCCGCCACCTCTCAGCCTTCGCCTCCACCACCGAGCCTACACATCGCTTCGATTGACGCCACTTCGATATTCGTCGTCGCATCCTTCAGGAAGGCATCCCTGACGTAAGCTGGGGTATTACTCTGCAGGGTTACAATGCATTCAATCATAAAAGATTGTCATGAGTTAGGCAGTGGTGGCTATGAACGCCTGTAATCCAGTAATGTGGAGGCAGCGAGGGTCGGTGGATCACGCAGCGTTTGCGAAACTCCCTTCCCGTGGGTATCGAAGTGCCATACCCTGGCTCACCAGGAGAAGGCGACACTGTAAGTGTGGACATAATCGCCATCTCTTTCCATCTGCACAGGGATCGAGTGTTGCACCATCACACGCCTGGATTTTCTCCGGGGTGCACCCGGTTTACTGCCAGACTTATAAAACACTCATCGTGGCTAAGGACATCTCGAACATCTCGAAAATAAAAGACAATCATCCAGGAAAGCATCCCTTTTCTGGGTGAATTGTACATTATTATGTTATTCTAGTAAGAAAATTGCAGAGAATGGTAGCACCTCTTGTAGCTGCAGGTGTGATATAAACCCATGAAATACATCATATATGTAAAAACACTGATTCTTATTTGGGTGTATGTACAATGAGCTTTGGAATAGATCCATCGTTCAGCTACTCTATTATAGGCTCGTTATGAACCTGCTTTTATTAGCGTATTTTTTACCTATATGTCTCCCATGTCTATTCAACTTTGATGATGCAATTTAAATGTTTATGAATGTCTATATATATTTTTGGGGGCGTATGCAATAAATGTAAAAATACTGAGCCTGGGTCTTGGAAATGTGTTCTTGTATAGCCACCTTTTATTTTCGAATACAATTCTTATCTATCATAAAATTCACAGATATTTCCAAAAATATAATAAAGTGGAAATTGTTTCATACAGTAGTAGATAAAGTCCCAATGCTAACATTGCATACAATGGCACACTGCTCATTTATACTTTAGAATGGTCTAAATTGTCTATAATACCATAATTAAATTGTCCTGCACCTTACAAAGAGCTTGTTAGCTCATTGGGCTTTACTTTAAATTACGCTTCTGATTCTGATTTAGTAATTCATTATAAGGTGAATAAAAACATATACTTATTGAGGCTGCCAAGGTAGGTGTTACTTTGATGTAATTTTCCTTGAAGAATGTTTATGCGCTAAAGTAATTTATGTTTTATCACGGTCCAGTTTTAGAATTTGTTATTGCATTTGCCATTCTGGGGTCAGCGCCAGGAACTATATAAATTGACGGATGAAATAAACAAAAAAGTTTATCATTTATTTTAGCTCCCCACTCCAAGAATCCTGCCTAGTGCCCGATAAAAAAAGTAGGACGCCTCAAGTAATACCAACATACGTATTGGAAGAAATAAAATGCATCACTATCGAGACCCTTTCTGCTTGCATACGTTTGCCACTTCATAGCTTTATTTTGGTGATTTCGAAAAGTGTTTTGGTTTAGCCATGTTTGTTTGTTGTAGTACAGAGTTAGACTGATGGCCTTAATCTAAGTTGTCTTGTGACGTTTGTTGGTTGTTTGACTTGCATCCCACTGGGATTTTTGCACACAGCGTTGGTGCACGGTGTTTTTTATGCAATATTTTGCTGTCTTTTCTTGGATTTTCTGTTTGCACTCAGTCACATATTCACTTCAAGATGTTTTTTTGTTCATGTTTTTGTTTTTTTGTTTGTTGCGGTTGCACCAGATTCAAGAGCCGAATGGCTCACAGGGCTATACCTAATAAATGAACTTGAACTTTCCAAACAATATGTTCTATTAATTGGTCCCCTTCGTCGGGACTTCTAAAACATGGCATCTTGCTGCAAATTAGACGTCATAGACCATCCTAAGGCTAAGCTGTTCTGTGGAACTGGTAAAAGCCTAGTGTTTATTTGAACAACATTCTCAATACATTTCGATTTAAAGCTTTCGTGACTGCAGGGATTCATATTCTTGGATCTTTCGGTAAAGTCACGTAGAAGGGAAATAATAAAATAATGAAAATAAAACATAATAAACTTCTCACGACGTTTCGGCCACAACGCAAGCAGCCGTCCTCAGGTGAAGAACAGACGCTGTCTTTCCGACAGCTCTGTTCTCATTGCCCCAGTGGCTTCCTTTATTATGTTTTATATTTATTATTTTATTATTTCCCTTCTACGTGACTTTACCGAAAGATCCAAGAATATTCTCAATACACATTTATTCCTGTATGTATGTATGGTGAACTTCTTTCGCACCATACGTCGCCAAACATGTTAATACATCTACAGTATGTTGGCTCAAACAGATACTAGATTTATTAATAGATTATTGATCAAATATGAATTTCATATTGTGAATAAAACCTCATCACATGGGTCCGTGGGGTGGCACAAGTGCCGCAGTGTTTCAAATGCAGTGACATCTGAGTCACCACTTCAATGACAAACGTGGCGAAGTAGGGTCAACCGACTCCCATGACTGACAAAGCACTGGGAGGCCTTTATCCAGCAGTGGATTGACAGAGAGATGTTAAGTATAATTGCGAGGCTGGTTGTATTTAAAAATTTCCAACGGGCTCTCAGTATATTTCAAATAAAAAACATCGATTCAAAATAGCAATGCACTGAATTTGTAGTCATTTGCATTAAAATAATATCGGTAACCGATTTTATCGTATAGCCAGGGGTGTGTGTGTTTTAGCATTGGCACATCAATTTATTATACGTTTCCATTTAAGGAAAAGAAGAATTGCAAACAAGAACAACCCCAAACAAATCCTCGAGTTTGCGTGAATTAGTCTCTTCAGTCCACAGTTTTAAATTTTTCAGGGATTCATACTCTTAGATCTTTCGGTAAAGTCACGTAGGTAAATAATGAAATTAAAATTGATAAAAATAAAACAATAAAATCACGACGTTTCGGAGGCAACACAAGTCTCCGTAACTGGTAACTGGTACTTAAGAACTTGCATCTTGAATCCCTGCCTCACTTGATGCAGCAAATCTGGCTGTGACGGTCCCACCTGATGACGGAGACTTGTGTTGCCTTCGAAACGTCGTGATTTTATTGTTTTATTTTTTTATTAATTTTAATTTCATTTTTTACCTACGTGACTTTATCGAAAGAACTAAGAGTATGAATCCTTGCAGTCACGAAAGCTTCAAATCTAGAATTTTTCAGGGATGCTTTTGACTGCAGGAATGTATTCAGAGGTATTAAAAAAACAGCTCGTACCTGCCAGACGATCAGCAATGTTGCAGAATTTCCATCAGTCTTAGAGTGCGTGTGTTTTGGCATGCGTGTACGTTTCCCGGAAAGGCAACTTGAACGATGACTCGGGGATAGTAAAATACATAAATGAAATATGAAGTCCCCAGACAATGCGTTGGGGTTACCGGAGAAGTTTAACGCCTTTGGCAACGAATGCATTGTCATGCGATAACTCACTGATTTAGTGGCATTAGGGGCATCAGTGTTACACACACTGTGGGGTTTGGGATTTCTGATAGAGTATGTTAAGATGAGAGAGGGGATCTTTATATAATTTTAAATCTGTCAATGATAAGTTAAACCCATCACAAATATATCAACAATGTTTGCAGGCTGGAAACAAATAGATTAAATAACATACACAGGTGTGCAGCATGTACAAAATCGCTCAGCCTTACCTATACCACCAGTTGAAAAGCACTGCATTTCCCCCCCCCCCCCCCAATATGTTGATGTTATTACCAACTCTAAGAGTTCAGTTGTTGGTCTAAATAGAAAAATACATGGCATTAAAACACAGTATCACTCTCGCCATAATTCGTGAAGTCCCATTTTTAAATCCTTTATATTAAGTTCGCGTGCTTGCTTGCTTGCTTAGGACTGTGCAAATCTTTCGGTCGTTTTTTAACCCACTTCCCGTGATCCAATCGAGCTGACATTTTCCACACAGACTCGTTGTGCCAGACAATTATTCTTCGTGAAAAAAAATTCCCAAAATTTAACACTTTTTAGGCAAAAAAATTGATTTTACATATATTCAAATAGAACTCATTCATCGCTTTGGCTGAACGTCAGAGTGTAAGAGCCCAGAGCGTAACCCCTCCACAGGCCGTGGCGGAGTAGCGCAGTTGGTAGCGCCCTCGCTTCCCATGCCAAAGGTCGCGGGATCGATCCCCGCGTCCTCCACAGGCGAATATATTTTAAATCCTTTATATAAGTTCGCCGCCACGCATATAAAGGTTATAGTGAAAAACTTTGTTTTTACGGGTTTACTTGTTAAATCCTTTATATTAAGTTCGCGTGCTTGCTTAGGACCGTGCAAATCTTTTGGTCGTTTTTTAACCCACTTCCCGTGATCCAATCGAGCTGACATTTTCCACACAGACTCGTTGTGCCAGACAATTATTGTTCGTGAAAAACAATTCCCAAAATGTTACACTTTTTAGGCAAAAATTTTTATTTTACATATATTCAAATAGAACGCATTCATGGCTTTGGCTGAACGTCAGAGTGTAAGAGCCCAGAGCGTAACCCCTCCACAGGCCGTGGCGGAGTAGCGCAGTTGGTAGCGCCCTCGCTTCCCATGCCAAAGGTCGTGGGATCGATCCCCGCGTCCTCCACAGGCGAATATATTTTTAAATCCTTTATATTAAGTTCACTTGCTTGCTTAGGACCGTGCAAATCTTTCGCTCGTTTTTTAAATCATTTATATTAAGTCCGCTTGCTTGCTTGCTTGCGTGCTTGCGTGCTTGCTTGCTTACGACCGTGCAAATCTTTCGGTAGTTTTTTAACCCACTTCCCGTTATCCAATCGAGCTGACATTTTGCACACAGACTCGTTGTGCGAGACAATTAATGTTCGTGAAATTTTTTTTCCAAAATTTTACACTGTTTAGGGAAAACAAATTAAATATTTAATTACCAATTGCTTAATACTGGCAGACAATCATCTGACCCATAGGTGGCAGCCATCTCAAGCCAGAGGACGAGAGGACTCTAGCCGCCACGCATATAAAGGATTTATAGTGAAAAACTTTGTTTTTACCGGTTATACTTATTCACAGTAAAAATCATAACCACCGCCACACACATTTGCAGTGCGCATATGCACATTAAAGGCAAATGCAATCGTATAATTAAAAAGCCAAGTATACCTTATTCTAAAATAAGTTTGCAGTTGTACTGTATGTCACAAGTACACTAGAACCCCTCTTAACGACGGTGATTGGTTTCACGAAACCGGTTATTAAGCGAGCATAAGAAATACACGTTAAAGGCTTAATTCGCTCCGATAGGGTCGAAAGTTACCCCTTTTCACCCCCCAAAAAATACTTTCTAATAATTAAACAATGTATATGAATACGTAAATATACTAACATAAACACATGTTAAAAGAAACATGGTTAATCAATGCATTAATGAATAATTACAGGGGAATGGTAAGCGAACACATTGGGCTCTATGGAGGCACTACACTACACTATACACTACACATTGGGCTCTATGGCGGCCAATCGTTAAATGATTAGTCGTTCACAGGGGTGGTCGTTAAGAAGGGTTATACTCTACACTACTATACACTACACTACTATACACTACACTATACACTACACTACTATACACTACACTATACACTACACTATTTACTACACTACTATACACTACACTACTATACACTACACTACTATACACTATACACTACACCATACACTACACTACTATACACTACACTATACACTACACTATACACTACATTGCTATACACTACACTAGTATACACTACTATACACTACACTATACATTACACTACTATACACTACACTAAACTACTATACGCTGCACTACTATACACTACACTATACACTACACATTGGGCTCTATGGAGGCCCGTCGTTAAGTGATTAGTCGTTAACAGGGGTTGTCGTTAAGAGGGTTCTACTGTACAAGCTTACAGCAATGGACATCAGTAGAATGCAGTCACAAACAATGTGTGGCCATTTTGTCACTCAGACCAGCGAACCAAAGATACATTATACCAGAGGTCGCAATCGGGTACCCGATACCCGTACCCTACCCGATACCCGGCTACCAATACCTGGCCGGGTTTGGGTACCCGTTTGCAACCCTGGTGTGGCCGGGTACGGGTACGGGTAGGCCTGAGTCACTGGTGAGTAACCGTTTGTCACTCATTGCGGGTAGGGTACGGGTAAGGAATCAAAACCCGTTTGCGACCTCTGCATTATACCAACAAGGGCAAAACAAAAACGTTCAACTGTTTCGAGCTGCTGCGCATCTCTGTGTTGTTGTTAACTCGATTATCCCCAGAATAGAATGCAGCCTCTCAAGATAAGTTGTTGAAAAATGCCACCCTGTTTCTATTGAGGCCGATGGGGTTTTGTTTGTTGTTTGAGATGTGAGCATTTGCTCATTATTCAAATGAACTCCAGCTCCTGAAAGCAACTTTCAGCGCGGTGAGACTACCATTTCTGACCATTGTTTTAGTAATTACATACACAGGACACAGTGTACAAGTGAACATTTGAATGGGGGGGGGGTATTGAAACAAGCCATTATAATCTGTAGTCACAAATACATTGCTTGATGACAGCATGATTTATTCAAATCCGGTAGAACGTCTCCTGGTGCGGCGGAACAACATCGATTACCCTTTCGATTTAAAGCTTTCGTGACTGCAGGGATTCATATTCTTGGTTCTTTCGGTTAAGTCACGTAGAAGGAAAATAATAAAATAATAAAAATAAAACAATAAAATTCTCACGACGTTTCGATTGCAACACAAGCAATCATCATCAGGTGTGAAAATCACAGCACGACAATTTGTGGTTTTCACACCTGATGATGATTGCTTGTGTTGCAATCGAAACGTCGTGAGAATTGTATAGTTGTATTTTTATTATTTGATTATTTCCCTTTTACGTGACTTTACCGAAAGAACTAAGAATATCGATGATCCTATTGTCAGAGATTTTATTTGCGAACTATTCAACTTATATCTTGACTTAAAGCTTTCGTGACTGCAGGAATTCATGTTCTCGGTAAAGTCACGAAAATATTTTTTTTTTTAAATCACATTTTTATAAAAATATCACAAAAAAATATCACGTTAAAAAAATATACATAACTTTTTCATTATTATTGTTCCATCTACGTGGCTTTACGGAAAGACCCAAAGAATATTAAACTTATCACGGATAATAGTCAGCTCTTTGCAAACTCTACAGTTATCATGGTTAATTATAGGACGCCGTGGGAAATATGGTCACTGACCAGAACAGTAATATATGGTCACGCATTCTAGATGATAACAATGGTCTTTGTTATCAGCTTGCATTTGTCTATGTACATTGAAACTGCACGTTACACTTAGACGACTGGCTATTGAGTTAAACATTGAATATGTCGTACATACGAATGCATGCGCTATAATTGTGTTTGGCAATGATGATGCGTTCTGAAATTGCGTATGGGACTTTACTAATAGTGGCGACTGTGTTTTTGTTGTAATTGTGTCTACGGCAAGAGGTGCATAAAGGGATGCCAAAGACTGAATTGGTCACACCTGGCATAGCTACAGCATCATCGAGCAATGAAGTGGAGGATACAATCCTATCAAGCTCATACCGCTCCACCGTCACATAATAAAGCAGGAGACAATAATGTCTCAACGCAAGTGTTGTTGAATCAACGAGGCACACTGACTGGTCCGTGTACAAAGTCAAACGGTTGCGTTTTTTTTTAAATTCCCATTGTATTCTGTGCACGATGGCAACGATTGCGTTCGCGTTTGGCTGGCTAATATACTTGCACATTGTCACAATACATTCAGGGCAACGTACTTATGTTGCTTTAAAAAAAAGTATCAAGGCAGTGTGAAACGTGCTACCAAATGGCGTATGTAAAATTGGGTATTTAGATAAATTTTTCGATTTAAAGCTTTCGTGACTGCAGGGATTCATCTTCTTGGTTCTTTCGGTAAAGTCACGTAAAAGGGAAACATAATAAAATACATATTTTATTATGTAATTTTTTTTTATCATTTTATTATTTAGATCAAACCACCTATTTTAACACTTACCTCCTAACATGCAAACGTAGCCGCATTGTTTATTGTTCTTTGTTTGAATGCCCCCTTGTTGCATCACCTCCACACAACGAGATGGTTCTCGAACCACATGAAAAGCTGCTGAGATGAATTTCCAGCCATGAGACGTCTTGCTGCTGAATCCGCATAAGTGCCACTATTTTTTTCATAATTAGATCTGAACTTCGCACAGTGGTCACGTAACATTTTAACTGTCAAAAAATATCACGTTGAATTATTTTTTTATTAGTTTTTGACCAATCAAGAAATTATTAAAATATTGTTGGTTACAATGCATGTACAATGACAACGTTGTTATGTATCGCTTGTTTATACGGTTACTCTATGCTGTCAGTCATTCGTGAGGTTTGGGAAAGCTCTGCTGAGATCCTGAGTTATATCCTGAATAATAATAATAATACACACAAAATCAGCAATGCAATGAGTTTTAAGGTCTTAACCCATCTGGAGAAACGTAAAAAAATGCATTGCATTCAATTTCATTAAAAGTGTGTCCAGGGAAAGAACTGTCATCATTCCTGTATCTCTATCCCTGCACTTACACTGTTTTGCTCTCCCCAACTCTTATCCACTCAACCTCGCTGGTCTCTCTGTGTGCTGTGAAGCAGGGCCATTGCTTGAAACGTTGCCATTTATAAACCTTTATTTTTCAAGGCTGTGTTATTGACGAATCTGTTGAGTTATTTTGTATCCAAGGGCTTGCTTTGGTAGAGACCTGCAAAGCGTAAGTGCTTTTAGTCAGTGCGGTTGTTGATATTTTCTTATACTACACGATCTAACCCAAAATAAACTAAACATGATTCATATTATTCTTGGTTCTTTCGGTAAAGTCACGTAGAAGGGAAATAATAAAATAATAAAAGTAAAAACCAATAAAATTATCACGACGTTTCGACTGAAACACAAGCAATCATCACCAGGTGTGAAAAACACAGCAAGATGATTGCTTGTGTTGCAGTCGAAACGTCGTGAGAATTTTATTGTTTTATATTTTTATTATGTTATTGGTTCCCTTCACTACTGACGATGCGCTCCCCAAATTTCACCAGGCTCACTGTTCATGAACTCTTGGAAGTGCTTGCACAAAGGATAGTAACATCTCATCCTGTGTTCTTTGGAATCTGAATATCTGGACTTGTCCAGTGACTGCTGAGAAAGATCAGCTGACAACAGGGGAAAGTCCTTGTGGCGGCACGGAGATACGGCTGACAGGAGGGAATAGACCCCACTGGGACAGTCATAAGGTAGCTTCCCATTTCTGTAGTTTCCCATGCTTCGCAGTATGTTGGAAACACCCGATTTAGCTACAGAAAGTCAACATACGAGAATACCCCTAGAGTCTGCGAGAGCGGGGGCGGAAGATGACTCATCGACTGACAACATGGTAACGACTGGACCGGAAACGACTACGAGTAATGAGAGCACAGCACAAGAGAACACCACAGCAACTGTCACAAGTTCCGCTGCAACAGCAGGCCACAAACAGATGCAGGTATGTGTCTGTGGTTGGAGGAAAGTTACATCACACCATGGGTTGAGGATCCACCAGGGGAAGAAGGGGTGTTTGGGTAAAGAGAGACAGAGGCCTCGCATTGATTACTTTCTGCGAAAGCGATCAAATCAGTCGAATGAAGCACAGCAACTGGACGCAAACCATAGTTTGCAGTGCATCAGTACCACTGTCATGGAGGACGTAAACTCAAGCACCGAAGTAACAACTGAGGTGGAACCAACAACAGGAGTGGAACTCACCCAGCCTCCGAGACCTGCAATCGAGAGGAGACTACCAGGGCACAGACTGTATGTGAAGTGGCCTGGCGCCAGTGACAAGAAGTTGTGGGAAACAGTGAATACTGACCTTACCTTGACCCTCGAGAAACTTCGAGGCACTGTGGAGAAGAAGTTGGAGAGGATGGGGGACATCATCTATGAGTACGGGGCAGAAAGCTTTGGAGTGCAAGAGGCAAAAGGCGGGAGAAAGGTTCCAACCCCACCAGTTTCCAGGAGGCAACAAGAAATCAAGCGCCTCGTTCAAGAAAGGAGACAGCTTAAGAAACAGTGGAAGAAAGCCTCGGAAGTGGAAAAGGAGGGCATAGAGGCACTTCAGGCTGACATCAAAACCCGGTTGGCATCCCTCTGTAGAGCAGAGAACCTACGGAAGCGCAGAAGGAAGAAAGAACAAACTAGAACTCGATTCTATAAAGATCCCTTCAAGTTCCTTAAAAGTCTCTTCACGAAGGAAAAAAGTGGAGTTCTAAAAACAACAAAGAAAGACCTAGAAGAGCACCTGAGAACAACAAACTTTGACTCAAAGCAACATGAACATCTGGCCATCCCATCAGATATCCCACCCATTGAACCCCCGGAACATCATATTGAGACCAGCCCTCCGACATGGAAAGAGGTGGAAAACACAGTTCGAAGGGCAAGAACAGCATCAGCCCCGGGGCCAAATGGAGTCCCGTACAAAGTGTATAAGAACGCACCAGACGTCCTGAGGTTCCTCTGGAGGCTTATGAGAACAGCTTGGCAAAAGAAGATAATACCCAAAGTGTGGCGTAGGGCAGGCGGGGTCCTGATCCCTAAGGAGAAGGATGCAGTGAACATCAGCCAATTCCGCCCAATCTCCTTACTGAATGTCGAGGGTAAAATCTTCTTTAGGATCATTGCCCAGAGGATGGCCGAGTACCTGCAAAGGAATGCGTACGTCGATACATCTGTACAGAAGGCAGGAATATCAGGGTTCTCTGGCTGCTTGGAACATTCCAGCATGATCTGGCACCAGATCCAAATGGCCAAGGTGGAGAAAAGGGACCTCCATGTAGTCTTCCTCGACCTCGCCAATGCATTTGGCTCTGTGCCCCATGAACTCCTGTGGTCTGCCTTCAGATTTTTCCACATACCGGACACCATCACAACCCTGGTGAAGTCGTACTTTCAGGATCTGCAGTTCTGCTTCACCACCTCAGAGTTCACCACCTCATGGCAATGCCTGAATGTAGGTATAATGGCGGGATGTACCATTTCTCCATTGGCATTCATAATGGCAATGGAGGTTATCATCAGATCCTCAAAATGGGTTGCTGGTGGACAGCGAGTCGACTCTGGTTTTCGCCTCCCTCCACTCAGAGCCTACATGGACGACATTACAACATTGACCACCACTGTCCCATGCACCAGGAGACTGCTCAGAAAACTCGAGGAGAACATCAGCTGGGCCCGTATGAAGATTAAACCATCCAAGTCACGCAGCATCTCGATTGTTAAGGGAGTACTCTGTGACCTGAAATTCTTCATCGGAGATGACCAAATCCCAAAAGTGTCTGAGCAGCCGGTAAAAAGCCTTGGAAGGTGGTATGATGCAAGCCTGAAGGACAAAGACCAGGTGCAACAGCTGCGCATAGACATCAGTAGTAGCCTACAGTCCATCGACAACACCCAGCTACCTGGAAAGTTAAAGGCCTGGTGTCTGCAGTTTGGTCTCCTACCCCGGGTGTTGTGGCCCCTAGCAGTGTATGAGGTTCCAATCTCAACAGTGGAGAAGATGGAAAGAGGAGCCACGAGCTACTTAAAGAAGTGGCTCGGAGTTCCACGATGCCTTACCACCATAGGCCTCTATGGAGATGGTGTCCTCAAGCTGCCCCTCACCAGTCTAACCGAGGAATTCAAGTGTGCAAAAACCAGGCTCCAGATGACACTGAATGAATCTCGAGACCCAGTGGTGAGCAACAACGCGCCGACCTTGGCAACTGGGCGCAAATGGAGGCCAGGAAAAGCAGTCCAGGAGGCAACAGCAGCCCTCAGACATGCTGACATTGTGGGTCATGTTCAGCAAGGGAGAGGAGGCCTTGGGCTAACTAGCCGTGCTGCTTGGAGTAAGGCCACTGCACCAGAGCGGCGGAAGATGGTAGTGCAGGAAGTACACCATCAGGAGGAGGCTGCAAGGTGGGCCAAGGCAGTCTCTCTTGCCAAACAAGGACAGTGGACTCGATGGGACAGTGTGGAGAAGAGGAAGATCAGCTGGAAGGATCTGTGGGCCATGGAAGCGAGGCGGTTGAGCTTTTCCATCAGAGCAACATATGACGTCCTTCCAACACAAGTTAATCTTCACCAATGGTATGGTGAAGATCCGGACTGTGCCCTCTGTTCCATGCCAGCCAACCTCAGGCACATTCTCACAGGGTGTAAAACAAGCCTCACCCAAGGACGCTACACTTGGCGTCACAACCAAGTCCTTAAAAACCTTGCGTCCGCCCTGGAGGACAAGCGAGCTGCCACCAACTCCCTACCACCCCCAGCAGCATCACACCCCTTACAGACGACCTTTGTCCGCGAAGGGGCTAAACCACCGAAGAGCGGCTCTACACCAATAGAGCGAGACCAGCTGCGCTTGGCCCGCGACTGGAAAATGCTAGCTGACATTGGCCGGCAACTTGTGTTTCCTCCGGAGATCGCAACCACCACCCTAAGACCTGACATGGTGCTCTGGTCCCGTTCGCTCAAGAAGGTCTTCATCATTGAGCTCACAGTACCCTGGGAGGACTCAGTAGATGAGGCTTATGAGCGAAAACATCTGCGCTATGCCGATCTAGCTGCCGAAGCACGGCATCATGGCTGGAACACAGAAGTCCGACCAGTGGAGGTGGGCTGCAGAGGTTTTGTGGCAACATCTACAACCAGACTGCTTAGAGACCTGGGAATTAAGGGCCAGAGCCAGCGTTCGGCAATCAGAGCTGTATCGGAGGCGGCAGAAGGCAGCAGTCAGTGGCTCTGGATGAAGAGGAAAGACCCCAGCTGGGCCCCAAAGTGAGAGGGCCAGGAGGTATGCAGTCAACAATGCTTGACTCAGGGAGGAGGACGCCCCTGCCATGCATAGTCTCATGGGATGTTTGCTATCAACAACAAGGCAACTCCTATGACTAATTGGGAATGGGACGCAAGCGTAGGATTGATCACCCTGTCGCTGGCCGCCTTTGGGGAGGGTGTATAGTATGAAAGGCCGAAACACCCTAGGAACCAAAGGGTCACTACTGACGATGCGCTCCCCAAATTTCACCAGGCTCACTGTTCATGAACTCTTGGAAGTGCTTGCACAAAGGATAGTAACATCTCATCCTGTGTTCTTTGGAACCTTCTACGTGACTTTACCGAAAGAACCAAGAATATGAATCCCTGCAGTCACGAAAGCTTTAAATCGAAAAGAATCATATTGTAATGATATGGGTTTTCCCCTTTTTTCTAAGCAACACAACTGAATCCTTTTTACAAGGAATCTTTGTAAAAAGGTTTTAGTTTTGTTGCGAGAAAAAAGGGGGGGAAACCCTATTATTATATTTTGGTACTGACAAAGGACGTCTAATGATGAATCATATTTGTCATTAACGTTTCCATACGAAGTCACTTTTTAACAGTTGCATTTATTTATTATGGGAACCTCTGCTAGCATAGCATTCAAACACGGACACATTTACATTTAAATTTTGTGCAAGCAGTCCCTTGTACTTTTGCTTATGAAAATAATAATACTTAGCAGTTTAAGTTACTGCAGGAAAGGTAGTCAGATAATTAACATTTAATTGAAATTTTATAGGAAAGTACCAGCTACATTTCTTAGAGTTTTTTTTTTTAAGGGCTGTCTCCAGAGATGTAGCGAGGTGGGAAACTGCTTGAAGTTCATTGCAGCAGCATTTTGCTTTTAGAGACTATAAACATTTTACAAGCCAAGTCTTGCTTTGTATGCTCGTGTGATAAACATCTTAGATTCGGCTCATAAAATGTGCAGCATTTTATTAGAAAAAGGAAGGCCTAAAAGCTACTGGCGAACACTACCCTAACTAATGCACTTATATAATAATATGTGTGCAGTATTAATATTGATTTCATTGAACAAAAATGCGAAATAAATCCTACATTATTTAACTGGGTTCAGGAAAGTACACGTTATTCTTCTTGCGTTCTTTATCAGTTGAGTTGGTTAAGTAAAAATGTGCAGCATTTTATTCGAATAATATCTGTCAAGGATAAAGGAAGGCCTAAAAGCTACTGGCGAACACTACTCTAACTAATGCACTTATATAATAATATGTGTGCAGTATTAATATTGATTTCATAGAACAAAAATGCGAAATAAATCCTACATTATTTAACTGGGTTCAGGAAAGTACACGTTTTTCTTCTCGCCTTCTTTATTCAGTTGAGTTGGTTAAGTAAAAATGTGCAGACTGCGTAATGAACGATTCATTTGAGAGTCGGTTTAATTGGTACAAAAACATCTGTGCATTGCATCTGGATGGTGTGCAGGAGTAGGTAATGCGGCTCTAATGAAGGTGTTTTCCAGTTGTTCTGTGTGTTTTAAGAACCTTGCACGTGGAGAAAAACGTGGGACATCATTCCGAGCAATGCACGGTGCAACCTGAAAACACACCAAAGAGCCATACAACGCAACTGCGGAAACCAATGCAGTAGGAACAAAATTTATAATCAGACAACATGCCTCCTTCACATATACAATTGGCACACTTTTCAGGCAATGATCCTTCTTCATGCCATAAATGTTTCAAGCAATGGACCCTTTAAAAAAAAGTTTATGTGCTATGAAGAAAAGCCATTGCATGAAATGTTGCCAATTACATTCTAGATTTGAGGCTTTCGTGACTGCAAGGATTCATACTCTTAGTTTTTTCGGTAAAGTCACGTAGGTAAAAAATGAAATTAAAATTAATAAAAATAATAATAGAAATAAAATAATAATAAATAATAATAAAAAAATTCTATTATTACTTTTATTAATTTTAATTTCATTTTTTACCTACGTGACTTTACCGAAAAACTAAGAGTATGCCAATTAAATGTTTCCTTTGAAGGGAGTGTTATTGACGAATGGATTGAGTCTGACTTTTTTGTGTGCTTGTGCACCACCGGCAATGAAGCGGCATCCACCAAATTAAAAATATTCGTTTCTGTTATTTTCACATTTACATTTTAATGCTTTTTATTGCAACCGTGATGTGGAATTGAGCAATTTAATTTCGGAAATTTCCTCGCGTGTGCAACGAGTGCATCGCATCGTCTCAGAGAGAGGCCCCTGGAAGTTGATGTCAAAGAACTTCCTCTGAATTTACTTCCAAAGACATTATAATCCACACTCGGATGCACACCGCTGTGCATGCCCTATTGAGAGTATAATTGATGCGTCTGCAGTGAATCGTGAATCCTTCGTGCCACGTGTGGCGAGCGACAGAGCCCCCAGGTCTTCCAAAGTATATGCTTCCTGCATGAGGTTCATTCAGAGATAAAAAAAACATGTTGTGGGGAGTTTGTTGTGTTTATCGCACCCGGGACACTTAATCAATTGCAACTGTGGATCATGTTTACTGCACTGTTCTTGGCAGGTGCTTCTAGCGGTTGAATTTTCGCAAAGTTGTGGTGTATATGCATCCGATCTGACAAGGTAACACACAAAACATGGCAAAGCGTCTCCATAAACACGCCGGCGTGTGTGCTGTTGTACGTTATTGGGTTTTTTTTTCTTCTTCACAAAGCATAAACTTTACCAAACTAAGTTTAACTCTTAGCATAAAAACACATCTACTTTTGGTGAAACTATACTTTGCTTGGTGAGAAGACTTTGCCTCCAGCACAAAAAGAAACGTCCATTTTGGGCGGTTGGGATGCAGAGTGAATATTGAAACACTTTCAGTTTTTTTTTCAGTTTTCATTTATTAGGTATAGCCCCGTGAGCCATTTGGCTCTTGAATCGGGTGCAACCGCAACAAACAAAAAAACATGAACAAGAAAACATCTTAAAGTGACTATGTGACTAAGTGCAAACAGAAAATCCAAAAAAGACAGCAAAAAATTGCAGAAAAAGCACCATACACCAACGCTGTGTGCAAAGATCCCAGTGGGATGCAAGTCAAACAACAAGAACAACCAAAAACAACTTAGATTAAGGCCATCAGTCTAACTCCGTACTACAACAAACAACCATGGCCAAACCAAAATCTTTTCGAAATCACCAAAATAAAGCCATAAAAGCAATGTAACAGTGATCATAGGAACTGTGACCGAATTTTCACAATAAACGACATAAACAACACGTACCACCAAACCCTGCAGCCATAGCTGCCTGCATGAGTCACTCCACAACAGCAGGAGCATCAGTCGGAGTATCAACATTTTTCAATGCACCTTTAAGATCAGCACACTAAATCAAAACACAGATCATACTTTGCAGCGGTCATCCGGAGCGAAACATTTTATGTTATTTTAGGCCACTGATTAGCAGTGGCAGCTAGGGGTGTACAACTCCTCTAGAGCAGTTTTGAGTGAAGATCTCATAGGTAGTGATTCAAGTTGCAGTTTATTGGCAATAGCATTCCAGACCCTGGGTGCATCTGATGGGCAAGGAACAAGAATCTCGCAATGAAGATGATTCTCACAACCGTACTCGTTTCATAGGCAAATCAGGAGGCCTTTGAATTCCTGTCAGATCACGTGCCAGTTTCCTCGGGTTAACAGCTCAAGAGGTCCCAAATGTGCAACATTGTGTTTATATATCCACTATCTTACGTATTTATTTTTAGTGATTTTTCTTACCTTTCTTATACTTTGCACTCTGGTAATTTTTTTTGTACTGTTGTTGTAACTTTGTGACCTGCCCCTACTGGACATCTGTGAAAAAGCGCTTTATAGCTCATCGGCTTTCTCCAGGATAAAAGAAAGCTTCTGATTCTAATGGCTCCGTGATGCTTCATCTGATCTACCATTTACAATTCTCTCAGACGTACCAATGGCCCGAATTCAAAATCACCGAGCGGATAGCTGTGTGTTGGTGGCCGTCCATAAATGACGTCACGCGATGTTGGACGATTTTTGACCCCCCCCCCCCCCTTGTCACACGGCGTCACAAAAAGTCAGACCCCCCACTCAAATATGACGTCACAAAGCTCTGCCCCCCCAATTTTTTTCATAAAACATGCTTCAAATCGCTTTAAACTATTGCCATTGTAGTGCGTATTTAATGTGGCGCTGCACTCTGATTTTGTAGGAGAAAACATTTATTAAAAAGTCGATTTAATGAAGTAGAACGTGTTGTCTATATTTATTTAAAGTTGTGCATTTTGATGTGACGTCACGTTTCTCAACCTCCCCCCCCCGCCACACATCGTCACAAATGTCTGACCCCCCCTGCCCCCCAAGGTGCGTGACGTCATTTATGGACGGCCCCTTGTTCGTGATGGGTGTATGCAGGAGATCGGTGAGGTTATTGCATGCTAATGGTCTTTCCATAAACTGCTGAGGGGTCAGGTGAGATGAGATGTGAATTCAACAACGACTCAAGCATGGATTATTTCAACATTACAGTGCATTGATAGCTACCATCAAAGGTTTGTCCATGAAGCCATCCAGATATACAAACATAGACATAACTTCAACCGTGATGATGGGTACAAATTGAACAATCATTGGAAAGATCGTATTAACCATGTAAAAAAGACTTAACTACGCATATTTGTACCATCTTATTTGACAGGTACTAGTCTATTTTACCGAGTTGCTGACATCCCCAGCGTTTAACAGTGCTGCTATTTTGGTTTTGGCAGCCAACATCGGCCGTACCCCCTGTGAGGTTTCTCACTTATACCTTCCCTACTAGCCTCCCCCCACCCTCCCAGTCCCTGACTACCACATTTAGATAAGCTCCTCCCCCTCCCCTGAACCAGTGTAGAGGAGTAAAATGGGGACGTGACGTCAGGTGTGCCGTTCAGTGCGATGACGTCACGTCTCCTAGGGTACTTAAGGGATACCCCGTGACGTAAGCGGGGTCACTGTGGGAACGGGTAGAGTAAGCAGGGTGAAGAGGGAACCAGGGGTAGAGAGAGGGATCGAATAGGGAGTCTGGGGAGAAGCCGGTGGTAGCAGCCGTAGAGGTGCTTCTCTCTCCGCTCGGTGGAGTCGGCAGAGTCCACGATCCGACACGAGAGAGAGAGACCGGAGCTAGCCGGCAGGGACCCGGACTCAGAGTAGGACCCCTAGCCCCTGGGAGTTGTGTACCCTGCTGTGTAATATTGATAAGCTTTAATAAACCCTGGCGAAAGCCCATAACTTACCTCCATCTCCGAGTACGTCCGTCGGAACTTTTCTACACCAGTATTTAAAATCTTTTCTCTTGGATTTCTCTTCACTTGATACAGTAAATTTAGCTGTGACGGTCCCTCCTGAAGACGGAGACTTTTGTGATTTAATTGAGTTATTTTCATTTATTATTATTTTATTTTAATATTATTTTTTACCTACGTGATTTTATAAAAAAAAAAAAACCTAAGAGCATTGATAGCGTCTCTAGCGGCTGCAACAGTGATGCAATGATTCCACTACACAGCAGTGATGTGAATCCAGGTGCAACACAATGAATCAACAAATGTCGATTCATACTCTTTGGTTCTTTCGGTAAAGTCACGGAGGTATAAAATAAAATAAATCACGACGTTTCGGGTCCATCATCAGGTGGGAAAGCATGGTCTTCTGCCGAGGCAGACTGTTTTAAAAGATTTGAAATGGATGTCGCTCAAGGGTCATAAAGAAGTAGCCGGGGCGAGTGACGTTAATATGAGAAATTAGGCCGCTATCCTATCTTACTTTTACATGGTAATCCCTCACATTAACATCATGCTAATCCCTCACATTGACATAGCCACTTCCGTGCCCTCGTTTAGGAGGCCGCTATCCTAGCTTACAGTTACATGCTAATTTCTCACATTAACATCACTAGCCCCGGCCACTTCTTTATAACCCTTGAGCTACACCCATTTCAAACATTTTAAAACAGTCTGCCTCAGCAGCAGACCATGCTTTCCCACCTGATGATGGACGCTTGTGTTGCGCCCGAAACGTCGTGATTTATTTTATTTTCTACCTACGTGACTTTACCGAAATAAACAAAGAGTACGGATTCCTGCAGTCACGAAAGCTTCAAATCAAAATGTCTATTCTCACAACGTGGATTCGATGTAGGTATGGTGAGCTTAAGAATATATCTGTGTATCTGTGCTAGACCAATGAGCTAGTAGTGTGTGTGTGTGTTTCTATTGCGTGAAAATATAAAATAAACTTTGGACGTGAGCATGGCATGTTACAACAGATGCTTTGGAACTGATGTGCGTGAACAAAGCCAGGGAGTGAATGGCAGCTGAGGCAAGGGGCCCTATGCCCACGGGGAGGATGACCAAGGCGGAGGAGGAGGGTTAAACCAATGAAGTTAAAGCGGTGTCCTGAAATAAGACAACTGCTGTGCATGTGCCGAGCAGCAGAGCGGAGCCGGTTCTGTCAGAACTTCAGAAACCCGTCAAAAACTTTGAAAGTTTATCCTCCAGTGTGATTATATTTGTACATGCGGGCACACGCACGCACACGCGCACACACACGCGCACACAAGCAGCCGCGCGTATTTACTCTGCGCTGGTGCAGACGAGGACCTCAATTTGCCAGTCTTCCGCGAGCAACAAAAGACACAGCTACTGTCATTTGCATTTCAACGGGATGCTTGCTTGGTCCGAGATGCTTTTCTCGGAAGTAATGCGAGTTTGTGGGTTGGTGGTGGAGGGAGGCGGGCGGGCGGGGGAGGTGCTAGGATTGCACCGCTAATCAAACCATGCCCAAGTGCTGGAAAAATGCACACAATGAAAGTCTTTCATGCCCCTTGCTCAGATCAGAAAACTAAGGATGGGGAGCCACGGGGGGGGGGGGGGGGGGGAGTCAAACATCAATAAATTATAGGTAAAAAAATCGATGTTTTGGTTTCCGAAAGGGTGAGGGTATGACATCGATGTGTGACCCCTCGGATAACGTCGGAATATCGATGTTTTGGTTTCCATGTTGGTGTATTTCATGCCCCCAAAAAAGGCAGAATTCGTTTTTAAGTTATTTGTCGTTGACCTAATGCTTCATGTCATTTTATTTTTTATTCCAGTGCCCAGGGAGTTTATCATCGCTCTCTCTCTCTCTGTGTCATAAATTAGGCCCCAACAATTTATTGGACCTTTCCTGCTAAAATAAATGAAATCGAATAAATCTAGAAATTTGCGTTTCTCAAACACGTCAGTGGTCACGGCTCGCCTTCTATTTGGCTCTGTCCATGATACAGTATTAACTCAAAACATTGTTTTGTTTAGTTTGTTGTCCTTCCCTCCGCACCTCCGAGTAGCATGGTTGGCTACGTTGAGTGCGAAAAGAAGTTGAACAAACAGTAGAACTCCTCTGAACGATCACCCCTGTTAACGACTAATCGCTTAACGACGGGCGTCTATAGAGCCCAATGTGTAGTGTATAGTGTAGTGTATCGTAGTGTAGTGTATAGTAGTGTAGTGTATAGTGTAGTGTATAGTGTACTGTATCGTAGTGTAGTGTATAGTAGTGTAGTGTATAGTAGTGAAGAGTATAACCCCTTTTAACGACCACCCGTTTTAACGACTAATCGCTTAACGATTAACCATAGAGCCCAATATGTAGTGTATAGTGTAGTGTATAGTAGTGTATTGTATAGTGTAGTGTATCGTAGTGTAGTGCCTCCATAGAGCCCAATGTGTTCGCTTTCCGACCATTCCCCTGTTAACGAAGGGATGTGGTAGGTACAGTAAATATGAATACATTGCTTAAACAATGTTTATTTTAATAGTATCTATATATATAAAATCGTGCATGTCTGTCTGTCTGTGTGTGTGTGTGTGGATTTCGGACCATACGCACTTTCATTGGACGGCGGTTGCCCCTGGCAACGGCTAGCGACGCCTTCGCCGCTTTCATTGGACCTGGCAACGGCTAGCGACGCCTTCGCCAAGGGCTGCAGTTTCATTGGACGGCAGTTGCCCCTGCCAACGGCTAGCCACGCCTTCGCCACTTTCATAGGCTCCGTAAATAATTAAATAATAGCCATTACACAGTATTGTTGGAGTGCTGAGGGGGGGGAAGGCACGCCACTCGTACCCTGCCTTTGCCGGCTGGACAATTTTGGCGAGGCCGCAGGCTCTGCACGCTACTAGGCCTCGACACCCACCACGCCACTCTGAGGTAAATTCATCAAAGTTTTTCCTACTATTCACTCCACCCCCACCACAATGTGTGCAATTTATATTACTTTTAAACCCAACGCGCCAACAATCGATTACTTAAATGTTCACTGTACAAATAGTCATTAAGCTGGGTCAGCGTACTGCCAGTCTATCATGTAGACTGTAGCCTGCTTATTAAACTCGGTGAGCGTACTGCCACTCTATCATGTACACTCTAGCCTGCTTATGAAGCTGAGTGCGTGTACTGCCAGTCTATAATGTGGACTGTAGCCTGGTTATTATAATCGATTCTTTATATGTTCTTTGTACAAATAGTCATTAAGCTGGTTGAGCGACCCCAGTTCCATTCCAACTCACGCCCACCACCGCTGACGATTATTTGAAACGGACCTGGGCCTCCCCTAGGTCGACTCAGCCTCAAACGCGTAACTGCTGTCGTGTGTGAACATCGTCACTGGGGAGACAAAGGCGGCCGGCCATCGTGGATCCAAGTCCCGGGCGAAGCCGGGTCATGTGTATGTGTGTATGTGTTTATGTGTATGTCTGTGTGTCTCTATGTATGTGTGTATGTATGTGTGTATGTGTTTGTGTGTATGTGTGTGTGTATGTATGTCGGTTTTTTTGTATGTCTTTATGTGTATGTCTGCGTGTCTGTATGTATGTGTGTATGTACGTGTGTGCATGTGTTTGTGTGCATGTATGTGTGTGTGTATGTATGTGTGTGTATGTGTTTCTTTGTATGTATGCGTGTGTACGTATGTGTGTTATGTGTGTGTCTGTGTGTCTGCATGTATGTGTGTGTGTATTGTGTATGTGTTTGTGTGTATGCATGTGTGTTTGTGTGTATGTGTTTGTCTCTGTGTATGTATGTGCGTATGTATGTGTGTGTATGTGTTTGTGTGTATGTCTGTGTGTGTATGTATGTGGGTTTTTTTATGTGTTTATGTCTATGTCTGTGTGTCTGTATGTATGTGTGTATGTACGTGTGTGTATGTGTTTGTGTGTATGTATGTGTGTGTATGTATGTGTGTGTGTATGTGTTTCTGTGTATGTATGTGTGTGTATGTATGTGTGTTATGTGTGTCTCTGTGTGTCTGCATGTATGTCTGTGTGTATTGTGTATGTGTTTGTGTGTATGTATGTGTGTGTTTGTGTGTATGTCAGAGGTGGGACAAAGTCATTGTTATGCAAGTCCAAGTCGAGTCTCAAGTCATCAAATTCATGACTCGAGTCTGACTCGAGTCCAAGTCACATGACTCGAGTCCACACCTCAGAGGTGGGACAAAGTCATTGTTATGCAAGTCCAAGTCGAGTCTCAAGTCATCAAATTCATGACTCGAGTCTGACTCGAGTCCAAGTCACATGACTCGTGTCCACACCTCTGGTGTATGTCTGTGTGTATGTATGTGTGTGTATGTGTGTGTATGTGTGTGTATGTATGTGTGTGTATGTGTTTGTATGTGTTTGTGTGTTTACGCTCGCATTACACAAATGTGTTGCAGGTCTAAGGCGTTCCTCGCGCACCATTGCCGCTTTCTTTTTTCAGTCGTTTACTGCCGTACGCACCCTGACAGTCGTGTGTGTCTGCAGCAAGCGCGTGTATGTGTACCTATGGACGCGCGCGCGTGTGTTGTGTAGGGGGAACGGTAGTGTAGTGCTTAGCGTGCTGTCTGTGTCTGTGTGTGTGTGTCTGTGTGTGTGTGTCTGTGTGTGTGTCTGTGTGTGTGCGTGTGTGGTGTGTGGGGAGCGGTAGTGTAGTGGTTAGCGTGCTGTCTGTGTGTCTGTGTGTGTGTGTCTGTCTGTGTGTGTCTGCGTGTGTCTGTGTGTGTGTCTGTGTGTGTGTCTGTGCGTGTGTGGTGTGTGAGGAGCGGTGGGTGTAGTGGTTAACGCTACGCTGCGCTACAAACCCGGCGAACCGAGTTCCATTCCCGCTCACGGCCACCACCGGTGACGATTATTTGAACCTCCCCTAGGTCGACTCAGCCTCAAACGAGTAACTGGTGTGGCGTATTAACATCGCCACTGGGGAGACAAAGGCGGCCGTGCGTGAGTGGTGAGGGAGGGAGAGTGGTGAGGGAGGGAGAGTGGTGAGGGAGGGACAGTGGTGAGGGAGGGACAGTGGTGAGGGAGGGACTCAGCCTCAAACGAGTAACTGGTGTGGCGTATTAACATCGCCACTGGGGAGACAAAGGCGGCCGTGCGTGAGTGGTGAGGGAGGGAGAGTGGTGAGGGAGGGAGAGTGGTGAGGGAGGGAGAGTGGTGAGGGAGGGAGAGTGGTGAGGGAGGGAGAGTGGTGAGGGAGGGAGAGTGGTGATGGAGGGAGAGTGGTGAGGGAGGGAGAGTGGTGAGGGAGGGAGAGTGGTGAGGGAGGGAGAGTGGTGAGGGAGGGAGAGTGGTGATGGAGGGAGAGTGGTGATGGAGGGAGAGTGGTGAGGGAGGGACTCAGCCGCAAAACGAGTAACTGGTGTGGCGTATTAACATCGCCACTGGGGAGACAAAGGCGGCCGGCCGTGGTGGATACAAGTCCCGGGCGAAGCCGGGTAGTACAGCTAGTGTGTTTATAATTTTGTATCTTTATATTAATATCCATTGCTTACATATTATAAACTACGTTTTTTTGGGTAATTTTTTTTAACTTTCGATGCAATTGGAACGAATTAAGCCTTGAACGTATATTTTCTATACTCGCTTAACGATCAAATAACTTAACGACCGGTTTCGTGGAACCAATTATCGTCGTTAAGAGGCGTTCTACTGTATATACATTTACTTAAGAACTTTGCATGACATATTCCCAGACGCATCCAATTGTTCAAATTGCCTATGTATTTAATTCTTCTGCCAATGATTCTCGCATTATATACTTGCCTTAATAATGTCCCTAAATAAAAAAAAAGATTTTACTTATTTAAAAATGTCAGTTTATAAAATAATTCCACATTCTGAAAGTCACGTGATAATGTCACCCGAAACAAAATCATCCTGCGATCCTGGAAAGCGGAACCAAGTCTCAAAAACATGTTCTTGTTAGGAAGGTCCTGTATTGGGATGTTTGACGAACTCCCTTGTGAGGTGTGATTTTCAGAGGGCTTGGTGAAAAAAAATACATCGGATGACGCTCAAGAGATTTGCATGAGATGGTTCAATACTAAGCCATTGTGCTGTAACCTGTCATCTTTTGGCCATCTGATAGCCTAGAACAGTGACCCTTCAACCTCTACTGCAGCCTGCACCCGTCTAAATCGTAGGTTTGATGAAACAAAGTAAGTTGTACTTGCGTGCCCAAGCTTCATTTGTGTTTTCGATTATTTACCTCCTAAAATATATATGTCCGTGTCTCGCACCTCCCAGAAAGGGCATCTTGCACCCCCCAGGATGTTGTGCATGTAACCACAGGTTAAGAACCACATGCCCAAAGGGTTTGGAAGTTTTTTTGTTTCATTAATCTGCACTGTCCATCACCCCTGGCTTCCTAAGTGCTGGTTCCACTGCAGGCATATAATTATGTTCATCATGAGCAGCAGCCCCAAATTGTATTCGTGGCCACCACCCAAGTCAGACGATCACCCCACGTACCGAACTTCTGCCCTGAACGATGCATTCCCGGTGGCATCGCGGCCACAGGCTCTGCCTCACCTGAAGCTGTTGACGGGATCGCTCACCTCAACATCAACCCGTAACTGTTTTCCCCAGCCCTATGAAGAATAATAACATTATGTTAACGATGCTGACGAAGAATTAACATAGTTTGTTGTCATGTTGCGTGTTGCTGTAAACTTCCACGTTCCCCATAGTTTAGTTGTGGTCTCTTCACTTTAACAGCACTCTGAGTATTAATATTCTATGGTTATTTCGGTGTATTGTGGTCTACAGCTGGGTATGGCTTGCTGTTGAGCCCTTGTGAAGGTCAAACACATACTTTAGGAGAGCCAAATTAGAATTAATCTTCCCTTGTCGAGTCGTTATTATTTATGTTAATGATCCATGTTCAATATTTACTTGGCAGTGCCTTTTTAAAAATGCGGTTCGAAACTGTGAGTTGGCCGTAATCAGTCACTGCAATGCAGTAAAAAATAAAGTCACATGTTCAAGGCTGTGCGTATTAGCGGTGGAATGATGCCCCCCGTTAATCGTTAAATAGCAATTCTCGAGCTTGTGACGCATGCGTTCAATCGCGTGTGTAACAATGACGTTTACCGCTCTTGTGTTGTACGCAATAGGTTCGTCGCCACGTATGCTATCGTTCGAGGCAACTATCATAATAAATAAATACATGAACCTCGATGGGGGTGGGGGGGGGGTGGGATTTCAATCCACCTTTCGTGCATGTCTACTTTCACGATTTCCCACTGTATACGTGATATAATAATCACGATGATTGCAATTAATCTATTTCAATGTTGTATCCCATGCTGCAATACGTATTTAATTGGATCACGTCACGTAAACATTCATGCCATGCTTTATCCACGTGTAATGACCGAAATGAAGAGGGCACGACCTCCAAGCCAATGGTGCAGCCAAATTGTATTTCAGAGAGTAGGCCGAGGTGCCGGTTGAGAACCGTTGGAGGACGGGGGTGGGGGTTGGTTGCGATAAAAAAAGGTGAGGGGGAACCCATAATAGTTTTTTGGGTTATATCGCATAAATATATAAATGTGTCGTTAAACCCGCCACCACCCGACACACAACTAATCAGTTTGGGTTTGTTACGTAAACATAACGTGGCCAATTCGTCACTAGTACAGCATACCGGTGTGATGGAGAGCCAAGCCGCAACATTTACAATCTGAGTATGATATATCGTAAATTCATATATTTACACGATCCAACCCAAAAAACACCTGTATTATGGATGATATTGGTCGCAAAAGCCTCCTACTAGGTGTTAAAGTGAGGTGAACGTTCCAGAAATGGGAGCTCGAGAAGGATGAAAAAGGGAGAGCATGAGGGAAGGGACGAGCTTCAAGGTCAAGAACAAAGCCTGGGCCTAGTGTTGTTGTTGTGTCTACAATAAAGAGGCTCCTGGTATATACGGTCGTCGGTGTAATTTCACATGTGAAGTGTAATAGCGCCGGCTGGTGGATAGCAGTGGCAGCTGTGGTGGACAGACAGTACACACGCCGGTGGGGGTGTGCACGATATGTTGGCAGAGGGGAGGACGCCTCCCTGCTACAACGGGCGGTAGGAAGGGACCACGGGGTATGTCCCTCGTGGTCCTCCGAGATGGGCTGCTAATGAGGTGGGACGTGGAGATGCAGCGTTACTGCATCGTCGTGCCGAGTGCTCTGCGGTGTAAAGTTACCCGGGCTGTCCATGAGCGGTTGATGCACATTGGGGTGCAAACGACCTTGAAACGCGATTTTTTCTGGCTCGGGATGTTGGAGGATGTCCATAATGTGCTTAAGGAGTGCGTGGAATGTGCTCGCCTGAAACTCCCACCGAGGATGGCCCGTCCACCATTGCAGTCTATTGGGGTGTCCCGTGTTAACGAGCTCATTACCCTCAACATCCTCGGGCCATTTCCCACCACTCCGAGGGGGAATAGATTTTTGCTCGTTGGGGTAGAGCACCTGTCTCGGTGGCTGGTGGCATGGCCTCTTCAGGATCAATCGGCTGCGTCCATCACGGATGCGTTCCTTCATGGGTATGTGCTGGACAAAGGGGCACCGGAATGTCTCCTTACGGACCAGGGCTGAAATTTTTATTCTAAATTGTTAAAAAAAGGTGTGCGATTTGCTGGGCACAAAGAAAATTCGGACTTCGCCCTACCATCCCCAGACTGACAGTATAATAGAGCGCCTGCACAGGACTCTTACGTCCATATAGTGTCAACAAGTTAACGAGGCCCAGTCCGACTGGGATTTACACATTCTGGATGTTCTCGCGGCATAAAGAATGGCCCCTCACGCCTTTACTGGGTTCGCACCCTTCTTTCTCATGTATGAGAGAGAATGTCACTCTCCCATGGAAGCCCAGTTGAATATTGAGCCAAGTAAAAAGAGGGTCGCTGTGCCTGGACACATGCACTTTACCCTTAAGCGGTTGACAGTCGTGTCCCCGAGGAAATTCGGCTAAACGGCAAAGCCGCAAATGAAAAACTGTTGGGGCTCAGGGAATCCGGAAACCCATGGAAACCTGGGGAGAAAACATGGCTGCATTGCCCTCAGGTACCCCTGGGCACGTCCCCTAAATTGTATAGGCCATGGCAGGGCCTGGTTAAGGTGATTGAGGTCAGGAAGCTGCAACGCATGCGAATCCAGGTTGGTCACAGGCATTGGTACGTTCACCCACCGCGGCTGAAACCCTATTTCCTGCCTTGCCAGGTTGTTACATCCCCACTACCCGAAGGCCGGGTGTCTGATGTATCTGACAAGCCCGGGCGTACGACCACATATGTTGTGCCTCAGCGGATTTCTATTCTGCCCACAGGACCCCAGCTCCTGACACCAGTGGAACCACCAGTCACGCCGTCGATATGCAGGCTGGGGAGAGCGGAACGACCGGCACCCGCTTCGTCTTTTTCTCCCGCGCCCATTAGGCCATCTTCAAGTCGTCCCGGGGGTCCCTGGGAAACCCACTCTTGTCCCGCCTGGAAGCCCGGCGACGAGAACCCATTCCAAAACTATCCGTTTTAAATGGCCAGACCTCAGACACCCCATTTTTATCCCAATGCTGTCTGGCAGGTAGTCACAGGCGCGAGCCGGGCTGTGTTTGCCAGTTGAGCTGGGTCCTTCCTCTGCTCATGGGTACAGGAAGGACCCAGCTCAACTGTCGGTCATTGTGGGTTGTATATATATTCTGGGGCTGGATTCTTTTTTTGCCACATGTTGCAAATATTTTATTCTGTTGTTGTTCTTGTTAATAAGCTCGTGAGTGGGATGACAGTTTTTGTGGTTGTTGCTGTTGGAGTTGTTGTTGGTTGTTGTTATCCCACTACGTGAGGTATGAAAGTCAGCCGGGACGGCTGTTTTTCTCTACAGGGGTGGGGGGTAATGTAGTGACATAGAATGGGTTACTACGGTGCGTAGCGCTGGTTACTAGTAGAGAGCAGGATCGTGGGCAGGTGAAGTGTGCCCTGGAGTGCGTAGCGCCGGTTGCTGGCAACGGAGGGCATTTGAGGATACAGCAGCTGGTCTGCCAGTAGGGCACGTGATAGGTACGGATGTTGGGTAAAGGTGACAGAGGGGACACGTGGGGCAGAGCCCAGAACCTTCTGGTAGGTTCCAAGAGGGGGCATGGCCGAGGGCGGAGCCAGGCCATGCTGAGGAGGATTAAAGGGAGGCCCTGACGCTGGGTTGGGGCTACTGAAGTTTGGGAATGAAACCCGTCGTCTTCACAAGTCTTCGTCTCCGTCTTCACCTCCTCGTCGGTGTTGGGTCAGGCAGTGTGCCGACTGTCCTGACCCATATATAGTTATCCCCCTTTACTGTGGAAAGTGTAGAATAAACGTGTATGACTCCTACTATTAGTGTCTCTGAAGTGATGCACTACACATGTATAACATGTACAGTGACAAATATTAACTTTTTGCTGTACACATTGAATAAAATTACTGCATATTACATTATTCATGAAAAATTGCGATGTGCTCACGTTAAAAAATGTTGGCAAAATAGATATAAAATTACATATATAAAAAACACGCACACAAGCCATTGTGCGATATGGTTTTGCTTAATTTAAACAAGACACATGTACTCCTCCAAAGTAACCCGTTTTTAATCAACATGTCATCTAAAGTTCAGGTTTTAAATTTTCCTACCTCTTGAACTATTGGTTGCATAATATGTTTTTACGCTGAAGTTCACGAGTCTAACATAATCTCCTTTAGCCCAAACTATAACCATGTGGATCAAATTATTTGGACTCCACAAATTGGGTTTATATCTATTTTCAAATAGAAAGATTGCAACTGTTCCAGCAAACACATACGCTCACATGAAAATTACGCTTTCAGTATGAGCGATGCAATTTAAAATTGAAAAAAGTATTGTAACAGATGGCTCATAATCACGTGGCTACGTGGATTTCCTTTTTCCAAGAATACTTGGCTCTGAGATCTCTGAGAAAATTGTCTTACGCAGATAAATTATAAAAATTATGTTTGGGGATATATGTTACAACTTTCCCCCACCCTCCATTATTTTTTCTTTGGGAAGACATTCTTGTGATAATCTGCAATGAAAAGATATGGGATCCAATTCATGAAGAGTTTTTAACAAGATTCGAATGTCTCGATGGTCTTGGACCAGTCACCAATTACAGCGCAAAAATATTAAGTAATAATTGATCAGATTATACTAGCTCTGAGACTTAGAATTTTCAGTCTATTTGACATGCGATGAACACTCTTTGCAGCAAATATAACATTTCCACCTCGAGTGCAGAGATCGTCCCATGCCCTTCTCTATCGCAGTGCACTGCAAGCGGCAGATATCTGAATAAAAAATAAAATAAGCTCATATGATATGGATAGGACAACTGTAACATAATTAGTAATGGGTAAAATCATGTGATGTGTCTTCAGATGGATGAATAGACATACAGATGGAACATTATATTTGCCCGGTATGGAATGCCGCATGGGTGGAATTATATTGATAGACAGAAAGAGAAACAAGTGTAATGGCAGTAGAGTCAGCCTGCAGTGCGAATGGACTGGTGGCCACGGGAGGTAATTACAGGGGAGTCAGCCTGCAGTACCAATGGACCAGTGGCCACGGGAGGTAATGACAGGGGAGTTAGCCTGCAGTACCAATGCACCAGTGGCCACGGGAGGTAATGACAGGGGAGTCAGCCTGCAGTGCGAATGGACTGGTGGCCACGGGAGGTAATTACAGGGGAGTCAGCCTGCAGTACCAATGGACCAGTGGCCACGGGAGGTAATGACAGGGGAGTCAGCCTGCAGTACCAATGGACCAGTGGCCACGGGAGGTAATGACAGGGGAGTCAGCCTGCAGTACCAATGGACCAGTGGCCACGGGAGGTAATGACAGGGGAGTCAGCCTGCAGTACCAATGCACCAGTGGCCACGGGAGGTAATGACAGGGGAGTCAGCCTGCAGTACCAATGCACCAGTGGCCACGGGAGGTAATGACAGGGGAGTCAGCCTGCAGTACCAATGCACCAGTGGCCACGGGAGGTAATGACAGGGGAGTCAGCCTGCAGTACCAATGCACCAGTGGCCACGGGAGGTAATGACAGGGGAGTCAGCCTGCAGTACCAATGCACCAGTGGCCACGGGAGGTAATGACAGGGGAGTCAGCCTGCAGTACGAATGGACCAGTGGCCATGGGAGTTAATGACAGGGGAGTCAGCCTGCAGTACCAATGCACCAGTGGCCACGGGAGGTAATGACAGGGGAGTCAGCCTGCAGTACCAATGCACCAGTGGCCACGGGAGGTAATGACAGGGGAGTCAGCCTGCAGTACCAATCGACTAGTGGCCACGGGAGGTAATGACAGGGGAGTCAGCCTGCAGTATCAATGCACCAGTGGCCACGGGAGGTAATGACAGGGGAGTCAGCCTGCAGTACCAATGGACCAGTGGCCACGGGAGGTAATGACAGGGGAGTCAGCCTGCAGTACCAATGGACCAGTGGCCACGGGAGGTAATGACAGGGGAGTCAGCCTGCAGTACGAATGGACCAGTGGCCATGGGAGTTAATGACAGGGGAGTCAGCCTGCAGTACCAATGCACCAGTGGCCACGGGAGGTAATGACAGGGAGTCAGCCTGCAGTACCAATGGACCAGTGGCCACGGGAGGTAATGACAGGGGAGTCAGCCTGCAGTACGAATTGACCAGTGGCCATGGGAGTTAATGACAGGGGAGTCAGCCTGCAGTACCAATGGACCAGTGGCCACGGGAGGTAATGACAGGGGAGTCAGTCTGCAGTACGAATGGACCAGTGGCCACGGGAGGTAATGACAGGGGAGTCAGCCTGCAGTACCAATGGACCAGTGGCCACGGGAGGTAATGACAGGGGAGTCAGCCTGCAGTACGAATGGACCAGCGGCCATGGGAGGTAATGACAGGGGAGTCAGCCTGCAGTACCAATGCACCAGTGGCCATGGGAGGTAATGACAGGGGAGTCAGCCTGCAGTACCAATGGACCAATGGCCACGGGAGGTAATGACAGGGGAGTCAGCCTGCAGTACCAATGCACCAGTGGCCACGGGAGGTAATAACAGGGGAGTCAGCCTGCAGTACCAATGGACCAGTGGCCATGGGAGGTAATGACAGGGGAGTCAGCCTGCAGTACGAATGGACCAGTGGCCATGAGAGGTAATGACAGGGGAGTCAGCCTGCAGTACCAATGGACCAGTGGCCATGGGAGGTAATGACAGGGGAGTCAGCCTGCAGTACCAATGGACCAGTTGCCACGGGAGGTAATGACAGGGGAGTCAGCCTGCAGTACCAATGGACCAGTGGCCACGGGAGGTAATGACAGGGGAGTCAGCCTGCAGTACCAATGGACCAGTGGCCACGGGAGGTAATTACAGGGGAGTCAGCCTGCAGTACCAATGGACCAGTGGCCACGGGAGGTAATGACAGGGGAGTCTGCCTGCAGTACCAATGGACCAGTGGCCACGGGAGGTAATGACAGGGGAGTCAGCCTGCAGTACCAATGGACCAGTGGCCACGGGAGGTAATGACAGGGGAGTCAGCCTGCAGTACCAATGCACCAGTGGCCACGGGAGGTAATGACAGGGGAGTCAGCCTGCAGTACCAATGCACCAGTGGCCACGGGAGGTAATGACAGGGGAGTCAGCCTGCAGTACCAATGGACCAGTGGCCACGGGAGGTAATGACAGGGGAGTCAGCCTGCAGTACCAATCGACTAGTGGCCACGGGAGGTAATGACAGGGGAGTTAGCCTGCAGTACCAATGGATCAGTGGCCACGGGAGGTAATGACAGGGGAGTCAGCCTGCAGTACCAATGGACCAGTGGCCACGGGAGGTAATGACAGGGGAGTCAGCCTGCAGTACCAATGGACCAGTGGCCACGGGAGGTAATGACAGGGGAGTCAGCCTGCAGTACCAATGGACCAGTGGCCATGGGAGGTAATGACAGGGGAGTCAGCCTGCAGTACCAATGCACCAGTGGCCACGGGAGGTAATGACAGGGGAGTCAGCCTGCAGTACCAATGCACCAGTGGCCACGGGAGGTAATGACAGGGGAGTCAGCCTGCAGTACCAATCGACTAGTGGCCACGGGAGGTAATGACAGGGGAGTCAGCCTGCAGTACCAATGGACCAGTGGCCACGGGAGGTAATGACAGGGGAGTCAGCCTGCAGTACCAATGCACAAGTGGCCACGGGAGGTAATGACAGGGGAGTCAGCCTGCAGTACCAATGGACCAGTGGCCACGGGAGGTAATGATAGGGGAGTCAGCCTGCAGTACGAATGCACCAGTGGCCACGGGAGGTAATGACAGGGGAGTCAGCCTGCAGTACCAATGCACCAGTGGCCACGGGAGGTAATGACAGGGGAGTCAGCCTGCAGTACCAATGCACCAGTATCCACGGGAGGTAATGACAGGGGAGTCAGCCTGCAGTACCAATGCACCAGTGGCCACGGGAGGTAATGACAGGGGAGTCAGCCTGCAGTACCAATGGACCAGTTGCCACGGGAGGTAATGACAGGGGAGTCAGCCTGCAGTACGAATGGACCAGTGGCCATGGGAGGTAATGACAGGGGAGTCAGCCTGCAGTACCAATGCACCAGTGGCCACGGGAGGTAATGACAGGGGAGTCAGCCTGCAGTACCAATGCACCAGTGGCCATGGGAGGTAATGACAGGGGAGTCAGCCTGCAGTACGAATGGACCAGTGGCCACGGGAGGTAATGACAGGGGAGTCAGCCTGCAGTACGAATGGACCAGCGGCCATGGGAGGTAATGACAGGGGAGTCAGCCTGCAGTACGAATGGACCAGTGGCCATGGGAGGTAATGACAGGGGAGTCAGCCTGCAGTGCGAATGGACTGGTGGCCACGGGAGGTAATGGCAGGGGAGTCAGCTTGCAGTACGAATGTACTGGTGGCTACGGGCATGATCGAGAATAGGAGCGTGGCTAGGTGATGGAAGAGGGCGGTAGAGTCTGCTGGTAAAGCGAGCGTCTAGAACCAGCGAGAAAGTTCGGGAATGGGGGCGTGGCCTCGGACCGTATATAAGGAAGATGCGCGGGAGGCCCGGTGGCTGTTGTAATGGGGTCTCTGTATATTCGAGTGTGACCACGTGACGCCTTAATAAAAGAACGATCTCAAGACAAGTGCGTCCAAGCCGTCATTACACATGGATTAGGGAACATACGCGCAGGTTATAGACATAGACGGATCAAAACATCACGGGATCGTGAGAGATGGCGGTGGCTTGGGGAGTCCTTTATCCAGCAGTGGATTGAATATAGCCGATGATGAAGCTGAACATACTGAAGCATGTGCCCATGTTGATGTTGGCACATCCTGACCATGCTTGCGTCGACGTCTCTTCCATCTGCCGCTTGAGCACGTTAATACTCCCATGACAACACTTCCCAAGGGGAGACACTATTGTGTTTTAGGTATTCCTGCCAATGTGAGTGTCTGCATTCAATTCATAATGTGAGCGTATGTACGCATGTTGAACTTCTTTCGCACCGTACGTAGTCAACCGTGCTAATCGGAAGTGCATAATAAATCGTATGTCCATAATAAACTGAATAATCGGAGGTGCCATATAACAACCACCGCATGCAAAATTTATCTGAAGTTTGCATCATCCAAATCGTTTTTCATTTTGCAAAATAGCTGAAAGCATAATTTACTGCCCAAAATTAGCCCGGCGGTCGTGGCACAGACCTGTAACGCAGCACTGTGGAGACAGCGGCGAGAGGTTGGTGGATCACTGCACACATGTGAAGAAAACTCCCCGTGGGCGTCGAGATGCCCTAACCCTGTCTCGCCAGGAGAATGTGGTGACGGCAAAATGTTCCACCTGCACGGGATCGAGTGTTGCCCCCTCAAACGCGTGGGTTTTCTCCAAGTGCTTCGGTTTCCTCCCACGTGTAAACGCTCATAACATCTCCATAGATAGAGGACTGCAGAGCTCGGGCAGCTGTTGGCTCACTACCCGGCTGCCGCTACTTTTCCACTTGTCTGTGGTTCCTCCTCGCGCCTCCGAGATGTTTTCTGTCTGTGAGAGCGAGCGGACGCTCTGCGGCAAGTTACAAGTTGAAATGAGTGCATGCATCACCGTAATTTGTATACTTGTATACAGAATCAGAATATGTACACCGGAGGAATATGATGAGCTAGAAAGCAATTTTTTTACAGATGTCCAGTCGGGGCGGGACATAACGTTACAACAAACAATACACACATCACCATAGTAGTGCAAAGTATAGGAAAGGTAAACAAGTCACTTTAAAATATATAAATAAAACTAAACTATGTTTTATCTTACCAGATATGGATTTAAAAGTGCATAGCTCCAGTGGCGTCCTAATATCTGAAGGAAGTGCGTTCCAGACAGCCGCAGAAGCACTTCTGAAAGCGCCGTAGTTTATTTTTTAGAATTGACCTGGCCGCAACTGATAGCTCAGCAAAACTGCCACTTGTGATCGACGTATAGTGACATAGCGCTGTAGGACAGCAGCTGGAACTGCAGGTGGGCACTTAGCGCACACGCCGCTGAACATATACACGGGTGTGCCGGCAGGGCGGAGGAACTGGGGCAAGGGTCATCATAGACCTCCTGTGGAAGCCCCTGAAACCTTCTGGAGGGTTTGCGAAGGGAGGCGCGATCATTGCACGGCCGGTCAGTAGTCGGCTGTCCCGGTCAATGCCACCGGTGCAACGCTTGGGTCGCCCTAGCCGCGCCGAGGGGTTTAAAAGCAGCGGAGAGCGAGAGCTCCGGGTTGCCGGTTCTGGGATTGGACTCGTCTCGTCGTCGCTGCCACCGTCGCCCAATCATTGCGCCGCCGGTCAGTAGTCGGCTGTCCCGGTCAACGCCGCCGGTGCAACGCGGACAGGGTCGTGTCTGGGACGTGTCGTGCGGCAGCGTGGTCGTGTGTGTGAGAGAGAGGGGGCCCGAGTGGTGGCGTGAGAAACAACAATAAAGGGCGCAGAGCGGTGCCCTCTGCGACCATCTCGTCGTCCGGCTGACTGTTTGTGCGACTCACGCCACCCGCACGCACAGACGACACTACAGACGTATGAAGTAGTGTCATTAGTATAATGTATGCATTGTATGTGGATTTACGCGAGCATTGTTTTATTATATGTCGATAATTTATGAATAAACAACAGGATATGTTAAAAATACACTTAACAGTGTGCTCCCAATACACGAGCCATAAAACAATATAAACATGCATGAGGGTATAGTGCTATATTACAGCAACTACATTTTCTCAGTCAATTATTCATGGGAAACTTTGTGTACAGAGTGGAGCATTAAGCCACAGTCAGCTTCTTAGCAGAGGTGGCCCTATTTTCCCATGGCGTGGCTTTTTATAACGGAGCGTTCAGTGCGGCCATGGCACTGGAACACATTGGCCTACTCTTGGGAGGAGTGGTATCAGATTGTTTGACGTGCCCTTGCACGTCAAACAATCGCCCTCTCTCACTACCTTCCGCTCGTCTCTTAAACCCACTTATTCTCTCTTGCCCACACGCCCTTTCTTTTCCCCTTATTGCCCTCCCCATTCGTACGAACGACGCCTTCCCTGTCCCCCAAACTCCCCATGGTCACCCATCATCAATCCACTCATCTCATTTCCATCTTCGTTTATTCCACGCATCATTACCACCACAACCACCAACCTCGTCATACAAATATCCCATCCACTCGTCTCGTTTCATCTCGCCAACCGTCTTGTACTAGTTCACTGTATGCAAATGTATGGTAAAATAAGATAAGAAATATGTATGTATACTGCTGTGGGGCTCACAAGCATCCAACATCCAGTCAGGTGGCATGCTTGTGTATTGAGACGACAGTACATTAAAGAGACAAGGACAAAGAGACAGGGGCAAGTGACCCACCTTACAGCCTTCAACAAGCTGTTGTGGAAAGTGCCGTTAAGCGAGCACCTATAAAGGCACAAAAGGGTGAGTGACGATCATTCACTCCTCTGGATAAAGCCGTTTGTAATGAAATGGCAGTGGTTCTACTGCTCGAGTGAGTGGTCGAGATGAGAGCCAGGTACGGTATTTATAATTCCGAGTCCACCCAGAAGAGGCCCCAGGACCCGTTCAAACATTCCACGATGTTATTGGTGGAGAGTGGGAATCGAATTCGGGTTGCCGGGTTTGTAGGGACGCGCTAACTATTACACTGCCGCTCTTGAATCATTACAGGGGATAGAGAGAAGGGCACGTTAATAAAATGTTGTATTCATATAAGGGCTTTCTGTCCTAATCAGCGACCTGGAATGTATACGTCCACACCCGGCACACCACATCCAGTACATCGATGGCGATGGCTACTCATCGCGTACCTGCTCCAGTCTGCTTGCGGCCCTGAACATATTCAAGTGTATAATGATTCTCACCAGGTAGAAACAAAAAAAAACACTTAATTTCGAATATTTTGCCTATGGGTATAAATAGCATTCTATTAAGCATAATTGATACATTTTAGAGGTGTAACGATTCAACAACCGAACCACCCACCCACCCACCACATCTCGCGATTCACCATCACAATTCGATAGAATTCAAAAATCTGTTGGTTAAAAAAAACTTTGCTCTGAATGTACAGCAGCCTCTCTTGAACACACAGTCGCCGTTACACAAGAATGAGAAGAACATAGCATGGAAAAGTCAACCAAATTCCCTATAGAGCTCCCCTGTTTGTGGACAACCCCCCTGCCAGCAGTCATGTGAGCTAGAAATTGCCCGGTTGCCCCTTCACCGTTAATCGCCGATGATAATGAGCCTAAGAGGATTTCGAACAGAATCAGAATTAGCAGGACACCCGTGGGATCTCCACGCTGGCAACGTGCTGCATGTATGTAACTCAGTGGGCGAGACAGATTTGTCGCGTATTATTTTGATTTTCGGAAGCAGAAAATGTACCGAGCAGGTTTTGTTACCTTAAACCATTTTGAAGCGCTAAACATAAATAATTTTTTTTTATTGCGGTGCTTGGAGCTGGTTTTATGGTGAACAGATACCCTTTATTGCGACATAAACTTCCGCAAACAGTCCTGCGGAAAGTCAACGCTTGCCACGCTTTCCTTCACAATCTGATGCTTTTATATCTCGATCCCTATCAAAACAACACTGCTTCAATAGTCTTGCTGCTCGCAAAGAAAAATACCCTCGTTGTATCATTTGTATTGTATAATCATAATAATTCACAGCCCCTTGCCAACGCGCTGTCGGATGAAGGTCTCTCCATGGCACGTGGCTCATGGCGGATGTTTGATGTCGCGAAGCGGATCAGGGCAGTTAGGTGAACAGCCGTCGAACATTAATGGTTACCACCATTGGAACCTCATTTTCCAGTAACAAAATATGATAATTGTTTTTTTACCCTTTTATCTGACAACAAAACTGACACCTTTTTCACAAGGAGTCATGTTTGCATTGACCACAATGCCTGCAGTCGAAATGCAAACAAAAAGCACAACTCTGATAATGTATGCACTGTCGTTGAAATTGATTGGTCCACACCCGAGACAGCTTTTCTTAGAGCCTAGTCTCACATGGTGTTGGACCAGATGACGCCAAAAGGTGCACAACTCAAGGACAATGAACCATCAGAGTATGAGAGCTCAGGGTAAGCATTTACACCATTGGAACCTCATTTGCTAGTAACAAAATATGATAATTGTTTTTTGTGTCAGTTTTATTGCCAGATAAAAGGGTAAAAAAACAATTATCATTGATGGTCACCGTCTAACAAAGACAGCGGTCACCGCATCGCACGGCGCTTTCAGAAGTGCTTCTGCGGCCGTCTGGAACGCTCTTCCTTCCGATATTAGGACGCCACTGGAGCTATGCACTTTGAAATCCAGATTGAAAACTCATTTCTTTAGAACTGCCGTTTGTGTTTAGTTTGTTCTCCTTCACCCGCACCACCGATTATCACGGTTGGCTACGTACGGCACGAAAGAAGTTCCACAAACTGTATATACATATAATAATACGTTTTTCCCCTTTTTTCTGGCAACAAAAAAACACCTTTTACAAAGAATCATGTCTGCATTAACCACAATACTCACAGTGTGTTTTTTTTGTTTGCATTCTGACCACAAGTATTGTGGTTAATGCAGACATGATTCCTTGTAAAAGGTGGTTTTCGTTGCCAGAAAAAAGGAGTAAAACCTATTCTCATATTTTGGTACTGGCAAAGGAGGTCCCATGATGTACTTATATGTATACGAACAAGGTCCCAGGGATTGGTTCTGATGGAACTCGCCATGCGCGTTGGCAGCACCCAGCGATCAGATTCCTTATCTCAGGATTCGGTCGCACTGCGCGCTACGGTTGTCACGATTATAATTATTCACAATATGATGCAATGTGAATCTTCGCAGCACAATGATTTATCACGAAAATAGTTTATGTTAACTTTGTAATCGTGTTTTACAATATATATCGTTTTGGTTGCTTTGATGTACTTCTAACACCCATGAAGGTATTCAACTGCAGGTCACTCAATCTAAGCCCGCCATAAGAATTATAATAATTGGAAATTTGCAATCTATAACACTTCTAATAACTGAAACGCTGTCAGAAAACAATGACATGTAATTAACATGCCGCCAATTACTCCAGATAATGTTTTACAAAGCACTAATTAAAGTGGTAATAGCATTTTTTTCACCACCGAGAACTCTAATATAATTGTGAAATGTAATCATAATAATTATTTGTTGGGAAGTTAAAATTGAAGAAAAATTAAACTTGATAACCAAAATCACGATATGATATTTACCAAAATGAACGATACGCTTTTCCTGGATCTGACGTGGTACAACATGCATATCGTAGTGTCGTAAAATATCACACCGACCTACATATCAACCCACAGCACGACCAATTCCTCCCTGCCTCCCATCCCACAAATATATAAACTCAGATCAATCCATCATGGGACCTCCTTTGCGAGCGCCAAAATATAAGAATAGATTTTCCCCTTTTGTCTGGCAACAAAACAGGTGCTAAGATGTTAAAACACCAATATATAAACTCAGCTCAATCCACTTTAAACCGCAACTGTAATGTGGGCCATCTTATGAATGTAACATTGCAGAATATTGGATGAGTCGTCGTTGAGTTAACTGACAGTAGTGTGGCCAATTAATTCACCTTAATAATAGTTTGTGCATAGAGTCTGCCACTTAGTTAAAGGATGTATCCATTGCATTGCACACAATTGGAAGACTTTCACTCTAATAGGAAGTCTAACGTTTAAAAAAACAAAACTGTCATCGTTAAAGTCACAATAAAATCCGTCTTAAAGTTACATCTGTGCAGATCAGAAGTTTGAATTATTTTGGATGTGCAAGGACAGAGACCTCTTGCAAATCAGTATTGACTACATTTTGATGTCCTTCAAACTGATGTAAAATCATCCAGTCATGGGAGAGTTTGTAACCGATTTGCTTTAACACGAGAAAGGTAAGAAAAAACATTGTATGATAATGACCCATATTTATAATTGCTTTAGTTAATCTCCCACTCCCATTAATGCAGTGCAAAGCCCAGAAGCAGGTGGTCTCGGGGGGGATGAGATGGATTGGGGAAGGTATGCAGCACACGTCACGAAACGCCCTGGACATGCAGTATTTAAGAGCTGGGAGAGGATTATGAGCTGAGACATTTGAGCAGCAAATCAAGGGCCGCTCTATTCACCCCTTTTCCTCGTACATACTTGACGATGACAAGCGAAGAAAGTTACCTGCCGAGGCATTCCGTTTTTGCATCGCTGTGAGGAATTTGAGCCGCTCTATTCACCCCTTTTCCTCGTACATACTTGACGTTGACAAGCGAAGAAAGTTACCTGCCGAGGCATTCCGTTTTTGCATCGCTGTGAGGAATTTGAGTCTCACATAGGGATTTTTTTTGTTACATTTAAACGCACGCGTAGTAGGCCATTCCTTTAAGGATGGTTGCCTCTCTCTATATACAGCTCAGAATAAAAAAATACAAATAAATGCTTTACCCTTTCGCATCCTGTATTTGCAAAATATGCTTCGTTATGAAGTTTTTTTTGGGAATGCATCTGTCTCCTTTGAGCATGTCCACACATACACGTGTCAGAATATCATAAGTAGTTTATCTCAATTGGAAGTTTACTTTTATGTAGATCAGTGGTTCTTAACCTGGGATGCCCTTTCTGGGGGTGCGAGACATGCCAGTTTTTTTAGAAGGTAAATCATCGAAACACAAATTAAGTAGGGCATGTAAGTACAACTACTTTGTTTCATCAGACCTATGAATTTATTTATGTAATGTTTTTTACGATTGCGAACCAAAGGGGTGCAAGGCTGCAGTAAAGGTTAAAAACCGTTGATGTAGATTCATGGACACATTACAAACATTCTTAATCCGTGTAATATATAAACTATATAAATAAATAAGCAATAATTTGACCAGGTGAGGCCCACTGAGCTTTTTCAGAAGCGACCTGGCCACAAATGACAGCCCAAAAAGTGGCTTATCATGTGGAAATTTAGAGCAGCAAAATACTATAAGCGTATGTAGATTATAAATGTGGAGGGAAAACCGGAGGACCTGGAGAAAAATCCACGCGACCACGGGGAGAACATGCAAATTCCAAATATACAGTTGTCAGGGTCGGGATCGAACCCACGACCTCCTGCGCCTTCTTGCCACCGCGATGCCCTAACCACGTCAGGGTTGAAACTGAATCAATGCAAATAATTCCACATTTGAAATTACAAGCAATATTGTTTCGTGTTACGCAATGCATTTTGGGGCTTTAGCATTGAGGCACGGCTTACAAATTGTTTACAACATTACAAGCGTTTACAAATTACTTTACAGCTCGTAGATACCACCTGATACCAAGAAAAAACTAAACAGATGTGATGCACACTCATCTCTTTCATATATCTTTGCAATGATGAACGGTGTGTCACCTGCACGTGGGAGCAAGTGCAACTTCAGAAAGGTGTGAATATGCTCACATTTTAGTCAAACTCTCTGGTGTGAAAGTGGACTTCAATTTTGCGTCGAAGTACGAATGGGACCTGACGTTTCAATGTTCGTATTGCAACGGAATAATTTACCCTGCACAGTTTATTTCAGTTGTCACTTACTCCTATGTTAAGGAACAAAAAAAAGTGACCTCGCAAAACAATAAATAAGCATTTATATGATGATTATGTTGCACTGGCAGAAGTGCAAAGCACGAACAATAAAATAAATTCACACACTCATCAATAACAATGTGGCCTATGTGTAGTGTGCTAATTCAGAGACACTAGTAGGAGACACTCTCTCTCATGTATTCCGGCCTTCACAGCCATAGGGGATAACTACACACCGGGTCAGGACAGCCAACATGCTGCCTTGACCCACAGCTCGAAGAGGCAAAGACCATGACGACGACAGCACGACGAGTTCCACTTCAGACCACGGCAGCCCCGACTGTGAGTCGGAGCCCGCCTTTTATCCTCCCCAGCGTGGCCAGGCTCTGCCCTCTGCCACGCCCCCTTCTGGATTCCCCCAGAAGGCTCCGGGCTTCGCCCACGTGTCTCACTGGTAGACCGGGCTGCTACCCATAATCCCACTTTCTACCAGTCCCCAGCGCTACGCATTCCAGTGATTAATTCTATGTCACTACATATGTATAATAGGCGACGTTTAGACCTCTTTGACCTATGTGCTGTTTGGAATGGACATTGTCTGAAACGTTACCTCTTCTGTACTTTTTTTGTTTTTTAAGGCCACAGTGTTATTGATGCATGTGTTGAGGTTTTTGTTTTGTTACTTTTTACTCAAATGGCCATTTTACTGTGGCTGTCCTGATTTAGTGATGGAAATGCCACATTCTTATGGCATGGACCAGGTGATCCAGTAAATGACCACTGTAAACTTCCGAGAAAAAAAAAAAACTGCTCACTCATTGTAATGCCCCTCTGTGTATTGTGAGCAAAGTCGATCCCTGACCAGGATTTTAACTCACAACTTCACGATTATTCGCAAAGCACTGTCACAGGGCTCCATGATCGATTCCTGACTCCGGGCGCTTTTCTGCGTCAAATTTCCTCTTTTCCTGTTCTGCCCGGCGATTCCTCTGGGTTCACTGGTTTACTCCCACGGCTAACAAAACATGATATGTCATTGGTGTTGGCCAAACATCCCAAAGTTGAAGGATCCTCCTGAAAAAGAAAAATCAAATCTTCAGACTCGGTGTGACATCCCTGTATAAGTAATACGCTGTGCACGTGAACAGGCTCAGTCCCGGGAAAGCAAGGCCAAGGCCGGCCCAGAAGAGCTTAAGATTGACGACGCTGTTGCTTGGACTGAACACGGTGTAAGACAACTTCTTGCAAGAACAGCCAAAGGCAGAGAGCCTTGTGGCATTGGATAGATTCCATCTCGCGGCCAGTGCTCAGATATGGGGAAGGTTGGCCACGAATCACCGACCGGTGCCGTACATACGTGCGTCCGTACGTGTGCTACCTACACTCAAGCACACGATAACACAGGGCTAAGGTGAGCCGTTACGTCTCATGCCTTTTCACGTGACGTGAAAATGTTCTGCCCTAGAGGAAAGTGTAAATTAGGTAGCGGGTAGTGGGCGAGTGAGCTGAGTGGCATCACACTTGACATCACATGCCACGTGGGACGGCATGACTTTACACACTTTAGGATAAAATTGTAACACTTATTAACTACACGCCAGAATGATGTTTTTACGTTTAAAAAAAAATTGCTTGCACGTACGCTCTGACCCGCACCACTGAATTTAGATGTACGCGGTCTGTAGTATTGGCACTGAAGGACTCCACAAACTCGGCGATGACATTGGCTCACAGAGTCGTGGTCCTTAAATTCAAAGTGCAATTTGAATGCATTCAGGGAAACGCAAAAAAATCGTTTTCGAATGGCCGTCATTATCATCATCATCATCATTTGTTAGTCATACCGTGTCTCACATACAGTACATCTCGAGACACAAAGGGATATTTGAGATGAAGGCTCAAGAAGGAAGTGATTGCAAATCAAATAGATGGTAAAAAAAACCGCAACAGATACACTATACAGGATGTGAATGAACTAATACGGAAAATTAGCCCGCGTTTGACGCGCCAGTAGTGGACACAGCTTGAAGAATATCAATGATATAAAATACAGCCCCTTTGTAATCCACTGCTGGATGAAGGCCTCGCCATTCCGTGTCGGTCAACGGGAATCGTTTGACCATACTTCACCTCGCTGGTCATTGCAGGGTGGTGAAGGTGGGGACGAAGCACCGGTGCAGATATTTTCCAGGGCGCTGGCGGTGGCTGTGCACGTGGCTGCCTGTAATCCAGCTCTGTGGAGGCAGCAGCGAGGGGCTGATGGATCACACACGGATGTTCTGAAACTCCCTTCCCGTGGACGTCGATGAGGTTCTAGATTTGAAGCTTTCGTGACTGCAAGGATTCATATTCTTAGGTTTTTTTCGGTAAAGTCACGTAGGTAAAAAAATTAAAATTTATAAAAGTAAAATAAAATAAAAAATCACGACGTTTCGGAGGCAACACAAGCTTCCGTCTTCAGGTGGAACCGTCACAGCCATGACAGCTGTATCAAGTGAATGAGAGATTGCAGGAGCTACCACTCCGTTTATATAATGGTTGGAGAAGGGGGTGGGGTAACGGCCAAGTACAGCACACTTTTTATTAATATGGTAAGGTGAGGCTTAAGAGGGTGAGCCTTTGTTATGGAGAGGTCGATGAGGTTGCCATATACCTCGGCTCGTTACGGAGAATGCGGTAAAAAAAAATGTTGACTCAACCCGTTCCATTTAACACGTAGGCTTTCGCGACCACTATCATCCATAAAGTAGGTTTTTTGTGGGCTAGATCGCGTAAAGATATGTAAATTTCGATTTAAAGCTTTCGTGACTGCAGGGATTCATCTTCTTGGTTCTTTCGGTAAAGTCACGTAGAAGGGAAGTAATAAAATAATAAAAATAAAACATAATAAAATAATTCTCACGACGTTTCGGCTACAACGCAAGCAGCCGTCTTCAGGTCATTCTTCACCTGAAGACGGCTGCTTGCGTTGTAGCCGAAACGTCGTGAGAATTATTTTATTATGTTTTATTTTTATTATTTTATTACTTCCCTTCTACGTGACTTTACCGAAAGAACCAAGAAGATAAAGATATGTATTAACGCGATCTAGCTCAACCCGTTCCATCGGTACGGGATAAAGTGTTGTATTGGGTATTATTCTACCCTTTAAAAAGAGTACAGTTGTACCAATTGGCTGTGTGGACGTGGCCTTGAAGAAGAGAAGTTGATTTCAACATTTTTCCCGAAAACTGCTTGGTCGTTTTTTTTTGGTGTCTAAAGAACTGAGCCGACACTGCACGTGCAGGTAGCGGGCACCTGGGTTTTTTTTTTTTAAACAAACGAATATTGTGCCACGCCTACGCTTGCATAACCGTGCACAAATACGTTCGCCTGAAAATATTAACGTATGCACAATATTCATATACCGGGGACCCACCACTGACACGTTTGCCACCATTTAGTTTGTTTATTAAAACTGTACGTTGAGCTGTAATTTCAAGCGCTGTCAGACGTGGAGGTTATTGGCTAACTGCTCCACCTCATGCAAACTAATTTGATGCTTCGTGGCTAAATGCCAGCGAGATCGACATGAAGTGCATCGGTGCCAGTACAATATTTCACAAATATGCTGGCATTATTGAACATTTCAGCTGGAGTAAAATATGACGAAGACTCCGGCAATGTAATTCTGCTCTGATTTATTTTACGCGGTTTTTTTTTCTGAGCCACGAAATATTAAAGCCCCTCCTTGATTAACATTTTCAATGAACTATTTCTCTCCATTGTTTCTCACTGTTATAACGAATACAAGGAGGAATCCAGGAGAGTGAAGGACACTTTATTTGTAATTATTACTGAAGGTTTTGGGGGGGGGGGGGTACATTCTCATGAGTCTTAGAGAGAATTGGCGATGTCGAGATTGCAAGTCCAGTGTGTTAAACATTTCACCATGGCAGCTCCCACCAAAACATAAAGCTACTACTAATTAAAACACCGTCTTGTGATCATTGAATTACGGATATACTTTTAAGCTGGTTTCATTGCATGTACACCGTTATATTGCACGGCGTTTAACTTTATTGTTCATAATAATATCACAATTGATACATACACGTGAAACGACATGCACACATATATATACTATGTTGCAGGGAGAGATTCCTGCTGGGAATAACGTGCAGAGGCAGAAAGAGGAACACATCGATTGGGGAACAAACACCAATCGAAGACGAAGCATGTGCCGTGAAGGACAATAAGTTGGCTTGGGAAGTACACATTGCTAGAGTGACACATTGCTAGAGTGACACATTGCTAGAGTGACACATTGCTAGAGTGACACATTGCTAGAGTGTCACATTGCTAGAGTGACACATCGCTAGAGTGACACATCGCTAGAGTGACACATCGCTAGAGTGACACATTGCTAGAGTGACACATCGCTAGAGTGACACATTGCTAGAGTGACACATTGCTAGAGTGACACATTGCTAGAGTGACACATTGCCAGAGTGACACATCGCTAGAGTGGCACATTACTAGAGTGACACATTGCTAGTGACACATTGCTAGAGTGACACATTGCTAAAGTGACACATTGCTAGAGTGACACATTGCTAGTGACACATTGCTAGAGTGACACATTGCCAGAATGACACATTGCTAGAGTGACACATCGCTAGAGTGACACATTGCTAGAGTGACACATTGCTAGAGTGACACATTGCCAGAATGACACATTGCTAGAGTGACACATTGCTAGAGTGACACATTGCTAGAGTGACACATTGCTAGAGTGACACATTGCTAGAGTGTCACATTGCTAGAGTGACACATCGCTAGAGTGACACATTGCCAGAGTGACACATCGCTAGAGTGACACATCGCTAGAGTGACACATTGCTAGAGTGACACATTGCTAGAGTGACACATCGCTAGAGTGACACATTGCTAGAATGACACATTGCTAGAGTGAGACATTGCTAGAGTGACACATTGCTAGAGTGACACATTGCTAGAGTGACACATTGCCAGAGTGACACATCGCTAGAGTGGCACATTACTAGAGTGACACATTGCTAGTGACACATTGCTAGAGTGACACATTGCTAGAGTGACACATTGCTAGAGTGACACATTGCTAGAGTGACACATTGCCAGAATGACACATTGCTAGAGTGACACATCGCTAGAGTGACACATTGCTAGAGTGACACATTGCCAGAATGACACATTGCTAGAGTGACACATTGCTAGAGTGACACATTGTTAGAGTGACACATTGCTAGAGTGACACATTGCCAGAATGACACATTGCTAGAGTGACACATTGCTAGTGACACATTGATAGAGTGACACATTGCTAGAGTGACACATTGCTAGAGTGACACATTGCTAGAGTGACACATCGCTAGAGTGACACATTGCTAGAGTGACACATTGCTAGAGTGACACATCGCTAGAGTGACACATCGCTAGGAGGGGTGATGGCCCCATGTGTGATACTGGGTGATGGAATGGCAGCCAAAGGAGAGAAGGACGATGGCGAGATGTTAACTGGAACGAATCGACAAACGGGAACCCGGTTCTCGTGTATCTGTGGAGGGGGGGGGGGGGTCTGGCAGGGGCGGGGGTATAGGTGGTTGTTGGGGGGGGGGGAAGTGTTTCTAGCGTGGATATCTCATCATGACTCTTCCATTGCCCCAACGGGAGCGCTGGCAGCGCCACGGTGGCTAGGAGACGTTAACTACCTCGCCTGGTATACAGGAGGTCGTGTGTCCGATCCCGACCCTGACGCCTGCTGCTGTATATTTGGAGATTGCATGTTTCTCTCTCATCATCATCACGGTGGCGAGGAGATGTTAACTACCTCGCCTGGTATACAGGAGGTCGTGTGTTCGATCCCGACCCTGACGCCTGCTGCTGTATATTTGGAGTTTGTGTCTCTCTCTCATTATTATCACGGTGGCGAGGAGATGTTAACTACCTCGCCTGGTATACAGGAGGTCGTGTGTCCGATCCCGACCCTGACGCCTACTGCTGTATATTTAGAGATTGCGTGTCTCTCTCTCTCTCTCATCATCATCATAGTGGCTAGGATATATTTACTACCTCGCCTGATATACAGGAGGTCGTGTGTCCGATTCCGACCCTGACGCCTGCTGCTGTATATTTGGAGATTGCGTGTCTCTCTCTCTCATCATCAGCATGGTGGCTAGGAGATGTTAATTACCTCGCCTGGTATACAGGAGGTCGTGTGTTCGATCTCGACCTTGACGCATGCTGCTGTATATTTGGAGATTGCATGTCTCTCTGTCATCATCATCACGGTGGCTAGGAGATATTTACTACCTCGCCTGGTATACAGGAGGTTGTGTGTTCGATCCCGACCCTGATGCTTGCTGCTGTATATTTGGAGATTGCGTGTCTCTCTCTCATCATCATCACGGTGGCTAGGAGATGTTAACTACCTCGCCTGGTATACAGGAGGTCGTGTGTCCGATCCCGACCCTGACGCCTGCTGCTGTATATTTGGAGTTTGTGTTTCTCTCTCATTATTATCACGGTGGCTAGGAGATGTTAACTACCTCGCCTGGTATACAGGAGGTCGTGTGTCCGATCCCAACCCTGACACCTGCTGCTGTATAATTGGAAATTGCGTGTCTCTCTCTCTCCCCGTGGTGCTGGCATGGATATTTTTCCGGCTCCTCCGTTTAATTTTTTCCCTCCACATTTATAAACACGCGTTCAGAGTATTTGGCTGCTATAAATGTCCATGTGATAAGCCACTTCGTGAAACTTCCAGATCACTTCTGTTAAAGAGAACTATACGGCTCAGTGGGGCCTTACCTAGTAAAATAAAATAAAAAAAATCGTTCAGTTTAGTACGACTAACACAGAGATGGAGCGATGAGATTGGCTCACGTGCCGGAATTAAATTGATATTGGAATCACAGACGCCTGAGGGATGATGATGATGGTGTGGATGTGGAGGGGCCTTCACGTAACAGTGGATAGCGAATGGCCGATGCTGATACGCGCAATAACACCGAGGCAGGAGTCCCTTTGCTAGGATTCGACTGGGCAATGACACTACGGGACGACGTTAACATTCTAAACGTCTCTCTCTCTCTCTCGCTCTTCATTTTTTTCCCTCCCCCTGTGACTCTCCTCGTGCAAGAGGGCTACCCCCCCCCGCCCCCAAAAAAAAAAAACCGACAAAACAAATGAATATAAAGGCGCACTTAATTTTACTCAACGCAGCATACACCTCCCCCCCCCACTCCTCCTCCACCCCCCATTTCTCCTCCACCCCCCCCTCCTCCTCCTCCACCCCCACTCCTCCTCCCCCCCCCACTCCTCTTCCACCCCCCCACTCCTCCCCCCCCCACTCCTCATCCACCCCCTCCTCCTCCACTCCCTCCCCCGCCTCCTCCACCCCCCCCCACTCCTCCTCCACCCCCCCCCACTCCTCCACCCCCCCTCCTCCACCCCCCCCCACTCCTCCACCCCATCCTCCACCCCCTCCTCCACCCCCCCCAATCCTCCTCCACCCCCCCCAACTCCTCCTCCTCCACCCCCCCACTCCTTCTCCACCCCCCCCCCACTCCTTGACACGTCGCCGTGGTAACGGCGGAGGCGCAGCATTAATAACCCGCCAGACAAGCGGCTCCTCCTCCATGATGATGATGCTGCTGCATGCCGCGGTGCAACTCCCCCGCTCGCTGCGTTTAGCATAGGGGTGTGGGGGGTGTGAGGGGGGCTAGGGGGGGTGGTGGGGGGGGCTAGGGGGGGTGGTGGGGGGGGCTAGGGGGGGTGGTGGGGGGCTAGGGGGGGTGGAGTGAGAGAGAGGCAAGCTGGGGGGTGGGGGTGTTGGGACTGCGTGGGTGGCTGGTGGTGTGCCGCTGCCCCCCACCACCACCACCCCCCACCACCACCCCCCCACCACCACCCCCCACCACCACCCCCCACCACCACCCCCCCACCACCACCCCCCACCACCACCCCCCCACCACCACCCCACCACACCACCACCCCCCACCACCCCCCACCACCAGCACCCCCCACCACCCCCACCACCACCCCCACCACCCCCGAGTGTCGGAGGCCGGCCGGGCTGTGACGCGCGTGACTTGGGACCCTGCGGGGCCTCGAGCCGAGAGGGAATGAAGCCTCCCCGTGCAGGAAAAAAAAACCAACCCCGGGGTGGGATCTCCGTGGATGGAGGGACCGTTGCGTTACGTGCAGCAGGAGTGGTGGGGGTGGTGGTTGTGGTGGTGGTGGTGGTTGTGGTTGTGGTGGTGGTTGTGGTGGTGGTGGTGGTTGTGGTGGTGGTTGTGGGGGACGGATCGAGGCATTTGCCGGGGGCCCAATGGAAATTTGTCTGGCGCGTCTTTTTGTAACGGTGGCCCCGCACCAGCCCGTCTGTCGCGAAATAGCGATGATCACGGTGCGAAAGAAGTTCGACATTCGTACGAAAGCTGTCTCTGGTGTGGACCAATCAGTTTCAAAGACAATGGCATGTGTTATGTATTATCAGAGTGCGTTTTTTGTTTGTGCATTTTGACCACAATTATTGCGGTCAATGCAGACATGATTCCTTGTAAAAGGTTTCAGTTTGGTGTTTTAACAACTTAACACCTATATTATTGGTTCTTTCGGTAAAGTCACTTGGAAATGAAACTAAATAATACAAATATAAAACAATAAAATTATCTCAATTTTATTGTTTTATATTATAATAATACAGACATAAAACAATACAATTCTCACAATTTATTGTTTTATATTTTTATTATTTTATTGTTTCCCTTCTACGTGACTTTACCGAAAGAACACAGAATATGAATCCCTGCAGCCACGAAAGCTTTAAATCAAAACTTAACACCTGTTTTGTTGCCAAATAAAAGGGGAAAAACTATTCTCACGTGCGTCCAACATTACGGACACGTCGACATCAATGCAAAGTTGCAGCTCCGGCGATTGTTTGCAGGGCCTCGACTAAGAGGGAGTTGTAGAGAGTCACTACAGAGCAGTGGCACCCAACGTTTTTTTTGGGGGGGGAGGGTTCATCATTGGGTCCTTCCCCCTTCTCAAAAAGATCTCCAGTGACTCATCTTCTTGGTTCTTTCGGTAAAGTCACGTAGAAGGGAAGTAATAAAATAAAAAAAATAAAACGTAAAAAAAATAATTCTCACGACGTTTGTTTTATTTTTATCATTTGATTACTTCCCTTCTACGTGACTTTACCGAAAGGACCATGAAGATGAATCCCTGCAGTCACGAAAGCTTTAAATGGAAATCTCCAGTGACGTTTGCGTTTTACTCATGTTGGCTACTAGGGGTTAGCAGCTTGTGGGCTTACCAAAACCGTGACTGAGACAAGTGCGCAGTGCGGGAAAGAGGCGCGGACGGAAGTGGTAAATAAAATCATGAACGGGCCACGCGTGGACTCACATCCTGCTGTGTAGCCCGGTTCCTAACAGGCCATGGACAGGTACCGGTCCATGGCCCGGGGGTTGGGGACCCCTGCTATAGAGGGCATTTGACCTCAATCTTCCACGTTGGCCAGACGTCTTGGAAGAGTTGGGAATACCCACACTTTGCCTCGCCACAAGCGAAGTGCCATGCGACTAACTGCGGCGTATACATTTACACGATTTTACATTTTTGCCAGTTCGGGCCCACAAACGAGAGCTCAACGAAAATGGTTTATTATCACGTGGAAATGTATAGCAGCCAAATACTCTAAACGCGTGTTGATTCTAAACGCGGAGGGAAAACCCGAAGGACCTGGAGAAAAATCCACGCGACCACGGGGAAAAACATGTGAACTACAAATATATTGCCTTTAGGGTCGGGATCGAACCCATAACCCCCTGCATACCAGGCGAGGTAGTTAACATCTCACCACCGTGGCGCCCGAGTGGACAGAGGTGGGGGAGGGGATTTAAGAAACTCGGACCGTTGTTTCAAATGTCGTGCTCGGACATCGAATTTAAATGGTTGACCGCCTCTTTGACTGAACAAAACATTTCAGTATTCACAACAATCCCCCAAGACGGTAGATAATACATTTCATGTTACTATGATGGACAATATATGATCGCTGTCCTGCCCTCGGCCACTCACTATGCTTAAGTATGTTCTCGAATGCATCCTCGCTTTTTCTGTCTCTCGGTGAAATTCCAAGCATGCGCTTCTCTGTGCTTCCTTCAGTACTTTTTCCGCTTTGATTCCCCATAAAAGCTTTCTCCTTTAAGCACATTGCAGTACGTTGCCTCCGCGATCAACAAAGCACTCAAACCTACTGTCGTCTGCTTTTGTCTTGCATCATCCCCGGTCCGCCAACATAAATTGCCCCAGGTATACACTCCTGTTGAACGCGTAGGCTTTCGCCACCAATATTATCCATGATAGAAACCGAAACAGGAGGATTTCTCCACAATTCTGGCTGTCGCCTGATAATACTCGTTATAATTGCTGGCGAAACGTCGTACTCGAATTGTAAATGTTGTGGGTTTACTCTCACAACACACCGGTGTGCTGTATCTGTAAATAATTGGCATGTTTCGTTTACGTGACAAACCTTACTAATTGGCTGTGTTGGTTGATGGCGGGTTTAACGACACATTTATATTTACGCGATCTAACCCAAAAAAGAACCTCTCTTATCTCCCACGGAAAACGATTATCTGGTGATCCATGATCCTCGCCATGCCTACACGGGTCGTCGGGGTGATTTCACCATACTTCACCACACTGGTCAGTATGGAAGTACAATACAACAATGGATTTTGCTGCTCAAGCCTTCCACTGTCCACCACGTAGTTGTCATAACACATTTTAGGACTTAATAAAGAAGGGCATACATTTGCCTTAAAGATAAATGCGAAAACTCAAGCCATGCACAACAAGCCGACTAAATAACTTTTTATCAGTGCTAGAATATAACATGCATATAGATATTTATTTTAATATCTACGTCCTTAATTACAATGCGGATTGCCTCCCCTTATGGAAATAAGTCAGGATACACGCCGAATCTTACCTGTGTAATCAAAGAAATGTAATAACAGTTGTCTCAAGCGTTTATTATTATGATGAATGATTCATTTGTTGTGTTCGGAGAGCTCGATAGCTGATTCGTCAACGCTTTCATGACATCCCTTGTCCAATTCTCAATCACATTGTAGTATTGCTAGAGATGTGCCAAAGGGGCCGTCCATAAATGACGTCACGCGATTTTGGACGATTTTTGACCCCCCCCCCCTCGTCACACGGCGTCACAAAAAGTCAGACCCCCCCCCCTCAAATATGATGTCACAAAGCTCTGCCCCCCCCCCAAACCATATTTCCATTTTGCAAATAAACATGCTTCAAATCGCTTTAAACTATTGTCATTGTAGTGCGCATTTAATGTGGCGCTGCACTCTGATGTTCTAGGAGAAAATATGTATTAAAAAGTATATTTAATTAAGTATAACGTGTTGTCTATATTTATTTAAAGTTGCGAATTTTGATGTGACGTCACATTTCTCAACCCCCCCCCCCCCCCCTCGTCATACATCGTCACAAATGTCTGACCCCCCCTAGGTACGTGACGATGTAAATGTTGTAAAAATCATAGTGTTTCAAAATTTACAATTACATTTCTATCTGAGTCAGAGGTGAAGATCCAATGTTGATTTAAAGAGCCTATTGAAACAAAATGAATGTATGCCACCTCTATTCTTATTCACGTAATTGAGCAAAACAATAGCATAGGTTTACCCTTTTTGGCAATAAAACAGGTGTTAAGATCTACACTATGGGGACCTCATTTGCCAGTAAAAATATGATAATTGGTTCTTTACCCTTCTATCTGGCAACAAAACTGACACCTTTTTGCAAGGAGTCATGTTTGCATAGACCGCAATACCTGCAGTCATAAATACAAACAAAAGACATAACTCTCATATGAGACTAGGCTCGAAGGAAAGCTGTCTCGGGTGTGGACCAATCAACTTCAAGGACAGTGCACATTATCAGAGTTATGTCTTTTGTTTGTATTTATGACTGCAGGTATTGCGGTCTATGCAAACATGACTCCTTGCAAAAAGGTGTCAGTTTTGTTGCCAGATAGAAGGGTAAAGAACCAATTATCAGGTGTTAAGATGTTAAAACACCAAACAGAAACCTTTTTGCAAGCAATCATGTCTGCATTAACTACATATACTTGTGGTGAACATGCAAAAAAAAAACACTCTCTGACAGAATGTGGATTGTGTTTGAAACTGATTGGTCCTCACCAGAGACAGCTTTCTTTAGAGCCTCGTCTCAAGCTGTGTTAGACCAGAGGACGCCAAAAGGCGAATAGCACAAAGACAACGCCACCCTCAGGACATGAGAGCTCGGGGTGAGCAGCTACATCATGGGACCTCCCTTGCCAATACTTAAATCAAGTATTTATTTATATGTGGCATGTATACCACAAATATTTGTCTTGCTGTTGCAAAAAAAATTACACTGACAATAGTACGCTCGGTATTACCAAATAGTGAATTATATATTTGAAAGTGGCATTATTGCATTCATCATCAGAGGCATCACCACTGTGGCCTCAGACTTGAAGCATTTGATGTTTTGTTCACGAATAACCTGTAAAATGGAAAAAGGAAATCTCTGAAAGTCAATACATTTCAATTTGCGACACAATTATGCTATGGGAGGCATGAACCATGAGTCATTTGCAGTAACTGAGGCATGAACTATTATTAGGCACACATACGTTATGAAAAAGGGACACCTTTATTAAAATGACCTCTTATGGCCTCTTGCCATTCTTGCATATAGCTTTGTAAACAATCAGCTGACACACTATAATACATGTACACATACCTAATACATGGCGGATTGGTGGCGCAGTGATGAGTGCACTGCGCTTGCAGTGATGAGTGCACTGCGCTTATGAACTCAGCAACCTGAGTCTGAATAACGCCGACAGTGTACATCACTCGGGGAGCATCAACCATCACGTAAACTACTGCCACCCTTGCAGCAACTTCTGGCTGGCCATCGAACAAACACGGGCACTGCATCGTGCGGTGCTTTCAGGTGCGCTTCTGCGGCCGTCTAGAACGCTTATCCTTCCGATATTCGGAAGCCACCGGGAGCCAAGCACTTTTAAATAAAACTAGATTGAAAACGCATCGGAACTGCTCGTTGTGTTTAGTTTGTTGTCCTTCCCTCCGCAACTCCGATTAGCACGGATGGGTATGCACGGTGCGAAAGAAGTTCAACATACCTACGTACACCAATGATTATTGAAACCTAAAAAAAAATCTGAGTTCCCCCCTTTTCCAATCCCTCTCGTCCTTCACCAACCAGCAGTGACCAGTTTGATCACGTAGGGTCAAACAACCCGCCACCATCGAAAAAGGGATCTGCACTCCGAGGCGCTTCGTTACGTGATAGAGCACATTATGAAGGCGAGTTCAATCATGCACAGAATTGGAAGCCCCCCCCCCCCCCTCATGGAGTCGTGGATTGACAGAGAGCTGTGAATTATTGATATACAGGGACTCCTCTACTTATGAATACTCAAGTTATGGACTTTCAGAGATACGAACAAACCTGTCTGTAGTTCCAGTTGCAGCTTTTCGCGATGCTATTGCCTGTTACAAGTTGATTTACGAAGAGAAGAAGAGGGCAACTGTGCATACATCTCTTGGTAAGTTTTTCATGAGAGTAGAAAGGAATCATAACCACCAAAGGGAACTAGCATCTACAGAACATGAAGAACCAGTGGCATCTACATTTGCATAACATGAAGAACCAGTGGCATCTACATCTGCAGAACATGAAGAACCAGTGGTATCTACATCTGCAGAACATGAAAAACCAGTGGCATCTACATCTGCAGAACATGAAGAACCAGTGGCATCTACATCTGCAGAACATGAAGAACCAGTGGTATCTACATCTACAGAATATGAAGAACCAGTGGCATCTACATCTGCAGAACATGAAGAACCAGTGGCATCTACATTTTCAGTACATAAAGAACCAGTGGCATCTACATCTGCAGAACATGAAGAACCAGTGACATCTACATCTGCAGAACATGAAGAACCAGTGGCATCTACATCTACAGAACATGAAGAACCAGTGGCATTTACATCTGCAGAACATGAAGAACCAGTGGCATCTACATCTGCAGAACATGAAGAACCAGTGGCATATACATTTTCAGTACATAAAGAACCAGTGGCATCTACATCTGCAGAACATGAAGAACCAGTGACATCTACATCTGCAGAACATGAAGAACCAGTGGCATCTACATCTACAGAACATGAAGAACCAGTGGCATTTACATCTGCAGAACATGAAGAACCAGTGGCATCTACATCTGCAGTACATGAAGAGCCAGTGGCATCTACATCTGCAGAACATGAAGAACCAGTGGCATCTACATCTGCAAAACATGAAGAACCAGTGGCATCTACATCTGCAGAACATAACGAACCAGTGGCATTTACATCTGCAGAACATGAAGAACCAGTGGCATCTACATCTGCAGTACATGAAGAGCCAGTGGCATCTACATCTGCAGAACATGAAGAACCAGTGGCATCTACATCTGCAGAATATGAAGAACCAGTGGCATCTACATCTGCAGAACATGAAGAACCAGCGGTATCTACATCTGCAGAATATGAAGAACCAGTGGCATCTACATCTGCAGAACATGAAGAACCAGTGGCATCTACATCTGCAGAATATGAAGAACCAGTGGCATCTACATCTGCAGAATATGAAGAACCAGTGGCATCTACATCTGCAGAACATGAAGAACCAGTGGCATCTACATCTGCAGAATATGAAGAACCAGTGGCATCTACATCTGCAGAACATGAAGAACCAGCGGTATCTACATCTGCAGAATATGAAGAACCAGTGGCATCTACATCTGCAGAACATGAAGAACCAGTGGCATCTACATCTGCAGAATATGAAGAACCAGTGGCATCTACATCTGGAAAACATCAAGAACCACTGGCATCTACATCTGCAGTACATGAAGAACCAGTGGCATCTAAATCTGCAGAACATGAATAACATAACGACCCAGTGGCATCTACATCTGCAAAACATGAAGAATCAGTGACATCTGGTTGAATGAGTAGCATATACAGGAGATTATACAACTTTTAAAGCCGTTCCCCGTGTTTACTTTCAACATATTTGTAATTGACAGGAGTGAAGTTGGACTTACGACCAAATCGACTTTCAAACAGACCTCTGAAACTTAACTCGTTCATAAGTAGAGGACTCCCAATATATATATTTTACTGTGTATATGCGACTCTTTTAGGAGATAATCCAGCCAGTTGGCTCAGCGCTAAGGCGAGCAGCTCGTAATGGGAAGAAAGCGAGTTGAAATCCTGGTCGGAGGTTGAGTCAGCCCCTCAATCCCTCCAGGGTCGATGTCAAGAGTGGTTGTCCTATGGACGTACTCCATCCACCCCCATCAACCACGGCAATTGGAGATTTTCAATCATTGCCTCAGGGCTGCAAGGAAGAGGTGAGCATCACCTCGATGCTCAGTTGAGCACGGCATCGTGTAGTTGTTAGTATACCCATGTGTTTCTTTGTACATCTGAGCGTGGCTGTGTATATACAGCGGCGAAGATGTGAATTATAAGTGTGATTACACTTCACTTGCGTTGAGCCAATACTGCCTCGGCGGGTGGAGTATGCTGCATCGGCATTGAGCTTCCTATACGGACAACATTCGCTCCATTTGCTTTACGGCGAACACACGTGGTGCCCAGCGGATGTGACACATAAATGTTGCACCTGCTGCACATACTTTGGGAAATGTCATACCCTTTTCGCGGGAAGAGTCACATTTATATTTAATTGAGGTAATTCGGCAGGTGAAGCGGTGGTGCGACGCTTAGCGCCCCGTCGCGACAAGCCCGAGTTTCGTTCCCGGCCACGGCCAACACGAGTGGCATTTGTGACACAGGAACCAGAATTGGACAACCTTCTCCACCTACCCATACCCACCAACCTGCACCATCGAGTGCGGTCAGGTAATGATCAAGCCACCGTCTCGCCCAAGGGCCCGTGGTGGGCTTTCGTGTGGAGAGGCATTCGTTAAGTAGTAGATTGGCAAAGGGCTGTAAATTATTGGAGCTGGTCTCATCGCACCAGAAAACCCAACTCACAAATGGAATGTCTTCAGCTCATTTACCGGTCAGCGCGTCCACTCGAACTATCGCCAACTTCAGACCGTTCTGAGTACAGGGTCCTTCAGAAAACATTGCACAGCTAACAGATTTAGGTCTTAAACGGTCGAAACAGCGGCTGTGCTATGGAGAGACCAACAGAGAATTGTGAAATTTCCACAACTGGCTCAGAAATGCTGACAGAGGGTAATGCTGCTCCAATGTTCATTTAAATATAACTTTCGATATAATTGCTGTAGACAACTTGATATTTAGCTTTTTGCATCACTACTACGTGAGAATTTTTCCAAGTGATTTTGCGGTCAAGTTATAATGTCTATATCAGGTACAACTCATAAGTGGGGTTGACGGATAGATGCTTGCATCAACATTTTCTTCAAAAGGTCTTTATTCACTCTCTGCACTGCTCATAACATACTTCTCATGGCCTAGCAGATAGCAAGTTTGAGTTTCTGCTGTGCTTGTAGAATGAACCCAGATAGGAAACTAGCTAATCAAATTTGGATCCAATTTTGTTGTTGACTTGGTGGTGTCCTCAAAAGAGCTTTCTCTATGATTGCAGAGATGTTGAGGATATTGATGGCCGTTATGGGCATCTGGCATGGAATGCACTGTGTAGTATTTTCACGCAGTAAAAGCTGGCTTTGAACAGGTTTTTTTTTTAAGTGAGTGCTTTAATTTTTTGTTACAACAAATTGTCACATTTCTCTGCAGCTCATGACACAGCGGATATGACGCACTGGCCCTGGAGAATTGGAAGTCTTAGTTCGTGACCCACTTCTGTTCGCATTGCTTCTTGGTCGCATAAGGAGAGGACATTAGGCTGACAGCACCATCCAGTTATAGGTGTTAATTGGCTCATTCGGTTGTATGAATTACGGACACAGTGTGTGTTTTTATAATGTGGGTGAATTAACCAGGGCCAATCCCACTGGGCAAGACTGTGTATTGCTGTATGTTTGTAATCTACTAAATAAATGTTGTGTAATTAGAGTACAGTGAGAGGACAGTGCGATAACAATTTTTTTCAGAAATGGAATATAAGGTCCATGATATATTTCATGGTATAGAGAGTGAACATAATTTTATTTTATTTTAATAATGCATAGGTATTAGCAGCATGAAGTCAGTGTTTTATGACTATAGTATATCAAAGTGAGCTTTGTGTTTGTGAAGTAAGAAGTGCATATACCAGAAATAATAATGTAAATGTTATACCCAGAAGAGCCTCACGGAGTTTCAAGATGTTGTCAGAATGGACTCTTTCCTGGGATGTTTGGCCAATTTTAATTATTGAGTGCTTGGCTTCACGAGGGAGGAAACCGGAGAACCTACGTGCACGAAAAGAAGCGACACCCGGCACTGCAATCTCCTGGCCATCTCACATCTCCAAACGTACAAAACAAGCCCCTATAGGAGTAACCCCATCCAAGGAGTAACCAGGCTCAACTTTCTGATGTAGCTGGCCAAATTGTGCGAGATCGGGTGCATTTTATTTCATGGTGATTTGGTCACAGGGAGATATCAACTCATAATGGATGTAGAGTTTTCATGAAAAAGGCATTGGCTCTTAAATCAAAGTGTAGGGGTGGTCTTCTCGTCAATTGACAGCGTCGATGAACATTGATGGGGGTGTCCAGATTCCCACGGCGGTTGGCAGTCCCTCCACCGGACAAGGGTTGACTTTCCACTAAGAGACACTCGTTTTATCGACCACAGACCGGGGATGATGGGACAAAAACGACCCCGGACTGGGACTCCGATCACCGTGCCGCTTAACCAGATGTGACTTACGAAGGAGGGGAAGCATTTTCATTGCGTGATTTTTAACACCACCGCAAAATGCTGAGTTTAGCGTAAAGGCGCATCACCGTACGTGAATGCACATTTTGAGAACAGAAGTCGGTGCGTCTTCAGTCACTGAACGCACTTAATAAAATAACAATGAGCAAAACTAAACCTGAATTATAAATGGCAATGTTTAATATTGTAGCATGCATGTAAGTGTATGTCCAACTGGACATCTGTGAAAAAGAGCGCTATAGCTCATGGCTTTCCTCCAGAAAAAATAAATATTCCGATTCTCATACTGTCACAAACAAATATACCATCTTACTCATATACATGATTGGTACAATCGCTGCTTTAATTTCTGTTGTTGCCACCGGCACAGCGGCTGACAATAATGCACGTGACCCTGACGTCACAAGCGACTCCAACATAGGACCTATAGATCTTTTCCTCCAAGGACATTCGTTCTTTGAATGTGGGCTCATGCACCACGAACAGCACCGGGATTGCATTCGCACCGCAATTGTTGGCAAATGATAAACAAAGTGCCGATTACACAGCACCTCGGTACATTTTTTTTCCTGTTTCTCACGAAAGCAACATTGGACGACGCTTTGATGGCACGGCATTTAAAAAAAAAAGTGAATCGTCGATCCACGTTTCACATACTTAACGTCGTAATTTGCTTCAGCCCCGCGATGTGTTTGATTGGGGTTGTACGCGCTTGCATATTGTTGTGTGTGGTGTTGTTGAGCAAGGTTGTGACAAGTTCGGTTTTTCTTAAAATATATTTATTTTCGTTTTTGTTCAGATTGCTTCACCTCATTGCAGTATAACACGTAGGCTTTCGCGACCCAATATCATCCATAATAGAGGTTTTTTGGACTGTCGCCTGAAGCTAGTTGTAATTACTGCCGAAACGTCGTACTCACATTGTAAATGTTGTGGCTTGGCTCTCCAACACACCGGTGTGCTGTACTAGTGACGAATTGGCCACGTTCTGTTCACGTGACAACCCTTACTATATTATTTGGGTCTTTCGGTAAAGCCACGTAGATAGAAAAAAAAATAAGAAAAAAAAACGACGTTTCGATCGCAATACAAGCAATCGTCATCAGGTGAAAAATATATAACGGGAGAGCTGCTGAGACAGGAACAAATATTTCACCCTCACTAGTTGGCTGTGTCGGGTGGTGGCGGGTTTTAACGACACATTTCTATATTTACGCCATCTACCTAGAAAACCCCTCTATTGTGGACTCAGTGCAGTACTTCGTTTTGTTTCTGTTGCTCTGTCATTTCTTTGGCGACCGAGATCAAGGGGACCGTCCCGGCTCCTTGAGCGCTCTCCCCCTTGTTCGTTTCGTTCGCTCGTTTCGTTCGTTTCTCAGTCCGCTTGTCCTGGTGAGGGTAGCGGTGGCAGCGTGTTGAGTAGGGCGGTCCAGACCTCCCTATCCCTGGCGACAGACTCCAGCACTACACTACTATACACTACATTATACACTACATTATTACTGTACACTACATTATACACTACATTATTACTATACACTACATTATACACTGTACACTATATTATACACTACACTATACACTGCTACACTATACACTACTACACACTAGTACGCCATACACTACTGCACACTACTACAACATACACTACTACACTATACACTACTATACTGTTTGGTTCTTTCGGTAAAGTCACGTAGGTAGAAAAATAATAAATCACGACGTTTCGATCGCAACACAAGCTTTCGTCTATACACTACTACACGATACACGACTATACTATACAGTATACACTGCATTATACACTACACTATACACTACTACACACTGCTATACACTACACTATACACTACATTATACACTGGACTATACACTACTAGACTGCTACACACTACTACATGATACACTACTACACGATACACTACAACACTATACACTACTACACACGACTATACACTACACTATACACTACATTATACAATTGACTATACACTACTAGACTGCTACACACTACTACACGATACACTACTACACTATACACTACTATACACGACTACACGATACATGACTGCACTACACACTACTACACTATACACACTACTACACGATACACTACTACACACGACTATACACTACACTATACACTACATTATACACTAGACTATACACTACTAGACTACTACACAATACTACACGATACACTACTAAACTATACACTACACTATACACTACACTATACACTACTACACTACGCACTACTATACACTACACTATACACTGCATTAAACACTACACCTATGCACTACTGCACTACACACTACTACCCTACACACTACTATACACTATACTATACACTACACTATACACTACTACACGATACACTACTACACTACTATACACAGACTCTAGCTCTTCCTGGGGAATTGCCAGGCGTTCCCAGGCCAGCCGAGCGACATCGTCCCGCCAGCAGCAGCGTGTCCTGTGGGCCGGCCCGGGGTCTTCGCCCAGTGGGACGTTGCTGCTGCTGCCCGGTAGAGTTCCAGGGGGAAGTCTACCAGGGGGCATCCTTACCACGTGCCCGAACCAATACCAATACCCCGCCATTCGCCACTAAGTGACGGTAACGTCACCACGGCGCCTGTGCCAGGCCATGGGCACTTTGAGGCCACGTGAAGCATCGAAGGCTCGCTGCTGGCAGGAGGTCTCGGGTCAGGTCTCGTGGCCGAAGCACCACCTTGTCATTTTTGGTTCTATCGGTAAAGTCACGTAGAATGGAAATAATAAAATAATAAAAATATAAAAAATTCTCACGACTTTTCGACTGCAACACAAGCAATCATCATCAGGTGTGAAATCCACAGCAAGAAAATTTGAAAAAAGTGGCCACTTTATAAAAATTTTCGAAACGTCGTGAGAATTTTTTATTGTTTTATATTTGTATTATTGTATTATTTTCCTTCTACGTGACTTTACCTAAAGAACCAATAATATGAATCACTGCAGTCACGAAAGCTTTAAATAAAAAACACCACCTTGTTGTTAAGCAAAATAAACTCGAACCTTTGCCTGTGCTCGAGCCTTCATCGGAAACTAAACGAGCTCCCGGTAGCGCCGTCATCATAGCAATAAGGGGTTCTAGATTTGAAGCTTTCGTGACTGCAAGGATTCATATTCTTAGGTTTTTTCGGTAAAGTCACGTAGGTAAAACATTAAAATTAATAAAAGTAAAATAAAATAAAAATCACGACGTTTCGGAGGCAACAACTGAAATTGTCTTTTCCGAGACCAAGGTTCTCTGCAAACCTCCTGGCTACCATCAAAGGTTTGTACACGAAGCCATACAAATATACAAACACAGACATAATTTCAACCGTGATGATGGTTACAAACTGAGTAATCATTGGAAAGATGTGATTAACCATGCAAAAAAGATTTAACTACACTTATTTGGCCAATCTTATTTGACAGATAACTATTACAGGTTTACCATGTTTAGTTGTTGTCTCCTTGTCACAGGTTGAGTCACAACCCGTACCTCTCCATAACAAAGGCTCACCCTCTTAAGCCTCACCTTACCATATGAATAAAAAGTTTGCTGTACTTGACCCTTCCCCCCCTCTCCAACCATTATATAAACGGAGTGGTAGCTCCTGCAATCTCTCATTTACTTGATACAGCTGTCGTGGCTGTGACGGTTCACCTGAAGACGGAAGCTTGTGTTGCCTCCGAAACGTCGTGATTTGTATTTTTATTTTATTTTACTTTTATTAATTTTAATGTTTTACCTACGTGACTTTACCGAAACAAAACCTAAGAATAGCAATAAGGGGCTACGCGGAGTGGTCAATCGTCTAACATCGTGCACCAAGACACGCGGCACAAGCGCAGCAAATAACGCATCGGGGAAAAGCTCTGCAGCAACAAGTGCAGGAAAAAAAAAACATTCCTACGCAGTGAAATATAATTTTAAGTTCGATAGCAATACTATCATAATAAAGGATTATGGCATCATCATCATCATACAAAGTATAAAACCACACTATTCGGTTTTGTCGGTAAAAGTCACGTAGGTAAAAAAAAATTTACTGTATCACTTGATACAGTAAATTTAGCTGTGACGGTCCCACCTGAAGACGGAGACTTGTGTTGCCTCCGAAACGTCGTGATTTTATTGATTTATTTTCATTTATTATTATTTTTTATAATTTTCTACCTATGTTTCTTTACCGAAAAAAACTAAGAGTATGAATCCTTGCAGTCACGAAAGCTTCAATCTAAAATATATAACCACAGTTGTTCGAGGCTCTCTCAGCGATCCATTGCGAAATGTGTCGAATTTGCCCAGCGAGGCTTTTGCCTTCTCAGTCCAAAGTGCTTTTTTGGGTCCTCTCTTTTCTGCCCGTCACATTCCCCGCACCCGAGGGCCCATCTGTGGACATTCTCGCAGCTGCCTCTTGTTAACAATAGAGTCGACGCAGAGGGGCTTAATGCCCTCCCCTGAAGAAGCACAACCCCTGCAGAGCGCCGTTTCTCTTGTGCGTTCATCTGCTGTGCCAGGGCCATTCAACATTTCTGTTTCCTAATGAGCTAGCAGCTGGGTTTGACTTGCAAAGGCATAGTTGGCTCTTTAAACGGTACCCTACGAAGCAAGCCGGGGTTCCGCTCCCATTCCTATAAAGGTTTCAACCCTATTCCTGAATCTATGATTAGTTATGATTTTATTGTGGATTTTCATCTAAAATTGAGTCGCTTTCATATTGTCACTGAATTGTACTTTGTTGAGGGGGTGATATTTAAGGCATTGCCACTTGCTAATTAAGTTGTACTCTGCGTGCTTATTTTAGTTAATGCCATGTTCTAAGCGTACCAGTGTAGGCACGTGTCATGAAATAACGTGACAGGTAATGTTAAGGGGGTCTCAATATGCCTCTTCGACCCATAATGACTTCGATAGTGTGATGATATTTAATTAGGACAAACGGCAGTGCCGAAAGACAGCCTCGGATTGTAACGTGTCTTTCTTAAAGTTGATCTTCCACCTCCTGCCACTGTAAGATAAAGGGCTGCTTGTAATGCACGTGCACATGTGCTGCCCCTTGTCAATATACTGCTGGATGAGAGCTTGCTCAAGCCGTGGGGGCTGCAGGGGTTATCTGGACATGCTTCTCCACGCTGGTTCGTGTTGTCTGGCGCATTGCCATCTGCTGCCCACACCTGAGTCGCATAGCAGCCTCTTTAACCTGTTATGCACATTGTTTGCTCATCCAAGCACTATGCAGACTCGAATTTGCTGGTCTTCCCGAGTTTTGAGGCAACTGGCTAGATTTCGGGTGCTTTGGTCATCGGGCGTGTGTTTGTGAGCACAAATGTCACTGAAATAATTATTCCACTTTCAATGGTTCGCAGTGCAGTCATCATAATAATGCATGTAATGAGAGCATGGCACTCACGAACAAGAAGTATAATTGATGTTAATTAGCTGCAAACTACTCTGCGTTTCACTCAAATTAGAACAATATATATTCTCCAATGAGCATAGGGCAGTAGTTTCATCGAATTTGGTGGAAATTGCATATTCCTATCGTTGGTGTCAGTCTGCCTATTTGTCAATTACTGTTTTATACAGAGTATTTGTATAAACATTAGTAATTATATATTCGAGTGACCCTCAATACGTGCATGTTTGTATGTATGTTTGTATGTATGTGTGTATGTATGTGTATGTATGTGCGTATGTATGTGTATGTATGTGCTCCAGTTTAACAGCAGAGGTCTCACTCCGAATCAGTCGAGCAGCATTATCTTTTCATCGGTTGCGTAACGCTGTGTGCAAGCTACCTGGTCTATCACTCCGCACGAAGTTTCAGGTCTTCTCAGCCACGGCCATTCCCTCCCTTCTCTACGCTTGTGAAACGTGGACCCCCCTAATGGAACATCTTCGTCGGTTAGAAACATTTAGGCTGGCCTGCCTACGATCCATCCTGGGTTTAACCAGGCTGGATTGTGTGAGGAGCTCACAAATCCTTGAAAGATGTGGACAAAGTCCCATTGGTGAGTTCCTCCGGCAGGCAAGGCTGCGCTGGCTGGGTCATGTAGCCCGCATACCCAGCCACCGCATGCCTGAACAGCTTTTGTTCGGCCGGATTTAGGGGGCTAGGCGGGCGCGGCACGGGCTGGAGAAGAGATGGAGTGATGTGGTACAGGAGGACGTGGAGCTGAGTAGACTTGCCGATGACTGGTACCAGCGGTGTCAAGATCGGCCTCAGCGGAGGAGGCTCGTGAAGGACGCTACTGAGCAATTGGAGGCAGTCGCCCTCCAACAACAACGGAGGGTGGAGGAGCGACGCTCACAACAACGAGCGGAGCGCCAGGTAGCTAAAGCACAGCAAGTTGGCACAGTAGGGGGCACAGGTGGTGCATCAGCGAGTCATCTCAGTCAGTGGACCCGTGGCACCTGGGTCTGCCCCGTGACCTCCTGCCAGCGGGCGTTCGACACTTCACGTGGCCTCAAGGTGCACATGGCCTGGCACAAGCGTCGTGGTGACGTCACCGCCACTTAGTGGCGAATGGCGGTTGTTGTATGTGTATGTGTGTATGTATGAATGGATAGGTGCTTTGTATGTAATTTAAAGTCTCATTTACATGACCTTTCTTGCCAATATCAAAATATGGTAATAGGTTTTGCCCTTCCTGTCAATAAAACAGTTGTAAAGAGCACGCTTTGTGTTTGCATGTTCACCACGAGTACGTGTGGTTAATGCAGGCATGATTCCTTGATGATTCTGTTTGTTGTTTTAACATCTTAACGCAACTGTGTTATTGCCAGAAAGTGTAAAACCTATCGTTATATCGCGTTCACGTGTTGACCTCACACATAAGTGTTCGGCGCTCCTTTTTCAGGCACAGCGAACGTGCCATTTAGCAGAACGCCTCCTCGCAAATGTGAATCGCGGCTCTGACGTTTCCCTTTTGATGCCCTAAGTGCTGCGCTTTTTGCCGCCGTAAAAAAATAAAATCACGATTTCGGCAAAATTTGCAACTGAAGCACAACATTATCCACGAACAAATTGAACACCCTCCCCCCCGTCCAGCCAGTCAATGTGCAAACGTCGGTCCAACGTCAATCAACTTTTGGCCCTACCGTTTCCACATTTACTGGGTAGCCCTTACGAGAGATATTGATTGAAATTTGTATTCATATGCTTGTTTGTGTATTCTTGGCATAAGTTGTCACTCAGGATGCAATACACTGCTCGATACCCTCTGCTAAAAGCCACTTCATGGACGGAGATTTATTTTAATGCAAGTAATGTATCACTGGGTTTACAATTTGTTTTCTTTTTTTGCACGAATACGATGAGTTATATTTATTGTCAGCATTTTAATTTTCTATTTTCGGCGCAATTTTTTATTTTAATCACAGTCTTAGTCTAGTTGACGACAACACGTGTAACTTGAGTCAAGTCACATAGTCTATGGATTTTTTTAAAAATCTGTAACTGATGAGAAAACAACATCGCAACAGAATAATACTGCAGACTGGAGACACAAACCCCTTGCCTTTAAAACAACGCACCACAAAAAAATGTATCAATGTCGCAAAGCTATTTGCACATTCTACAAAAATCAATCAGCATTTCCTGAAGAAGTACATTGTGGTGGTCATCCTGTCTTCAGTCACAATCGAAATAACATTTTGGCAAATGTGATTGACTGGCCATCATCTCTGCTGTCAGTTAGTCACTTAGCTAATTCATTATCCACATTGTCAAACCCAAAAAGCCTGGCATGCAGGCGGATGGGGGGTTCGATTTCGACCCTGACGCCTGTATATTTGGAGTTTGCATACTCGCTTTCCCCGTGGTCGCGTGAATTTTTTCTCCGGGTCCTCTGGGTTTTTTCCCTCCACATTTATCCACATGCGTTCAGACTCTTTCGATTATTTTGCTGCGATAAATGTCCAAAAGACAAGTCACTTTGTTGAGCTATCATTTGTGACCAGGCCCGCTTTTGAAAAATAAGTTAATACCTCAGTGGCCTTTGTCAGGTAAGATGGGGATGGTTTAGTTTTTATTTGTTTGTGTCTGGGAGATTTGTTTACCTTTCTTGTCATGTTTCTGTGCCGTTTGTTGTCGTAACGTTCTTACCCGTCCCGATTGGACGTCTGTGAAAAGAGCTTCATAGCTCATCGGATTTCTCCAGTATAAATAAATACTCCGATATTTGAAGCTTTCGTGACTGCAATGATTCATATTCTTAGGTTTTTTTCGGTAAAGTCACGTAGGTAAAAACAGTAAAAAGTAAAATAAAATAAAACGTCGTGATTTTTATTTTATTTTACTTTTTAATGTTTTTACCTACGTGACTTTACCGAAAAACCCTAAGAATATAAATACTCCGATTCTGATAATTGCCTTTTAAATATCCCTACAACAACTATTTGGATAGGTGACAAAGCCTTTTGCCGTCACAGTACCAACCACCCCGTTTCCACCTCTCTTAACATCGTAAATCTTCCTTCGAAAAATATCGCGAGGCAGAAGGAGATTAATGGCGGATACAGTCGCATTTGCAAATGTGATTTGTGACGGTGATTCTTATCCGTGTATTTATATAGTTCAATGTTAATGTGCCATTTTATTAGGGAACTACGGCTGTGTTGCGTTATCTTGGTGTGGTCTGGGACCGTTTTATTGTTGTTTTTGCTGCCTAGCCCAATCTTGACCAATCTCATATCATTCATTTGTTTCGTATATATTTTATATTTATATTCGTAGTGACTTGCTTACCCTTTTTTCTATTTTGCACTCGTATCATGTTTTCTTGTATTGTTTTGTGATTGTTACTTGCTGACCCACCCATACCGAACATCTGTGAAACAAAGCTTTATAGCTCATCGGATTCGTCCAGTCCAAATGAAGACCTGATTCTGTTTGTAGAGCGTCGAAAGATACGGATGCACTTATAAGTTAAATACATGCAAATTGCAATGTTAAGTACAGTATTTGTGTAATGCGGGCGTAAATGGGCGGGGCGGATATGACGATCCGAGAGGGAGGAGTCAGGGTGACGTGGGGGAGAAGTTATAGCGGGGAGACAGGAAGCTATCGGGGCAGTCGGGGGAGTGAAGGGTGGTGAACACGTTGGGTGGTCGCCGTGCCTCAGCCTGGTGGCTGAGGGGCTCATGACGGTGCCAGCCAGCGGGGTGGAAGAGAGAATGGAGGATTGAGGTTGGAGATGGCGAGGTAGCCATAGAGGCCACGAAGGGCTAACTGGGGAGGTGGCGAGATCGCCACGCACGGAGGAACAGGGAGCAGAGATGGAGCTGCTGGGGGAGCAGCCAGAGGGCTGTACCAAGAGCCTGCAGCGGAGCTGCAGGAGCGTGGAAGGCTACGGGAGCGAAGGCAGATGTGGGGCTGCCAGGGAGAGAGTCTCAGGAGGAGTGCCGTGTGGGAAGGAGAACGCGAACCCCAAATAAAGGACACGGAGTCAGTAAGAAGTGTCTAAGTCCTTTTATTACACTGGAGTCAGAAGTGAAACGGCATCTCAAAACAACTGAGAAAAAAAAAAAAGAATATTCCTGCGCCATCATCTGCTACATCATCAGACGACGACGACCTTCCTCAGACGGTGGACCTGCCTGCGATGGAAGAGGAGATCCGTTCTGGAACGAGTACGGGTCCGGGTGAGCAAGGTGTCGCCGCGTCGGTGGACCTGTCTGTGCCGGAGGATGCCAACTTACGATGGAGACAGATGGTGATGCAGATGGGGACCTTGAAAATCGTGCTGGCGCGACTGTGTGAGTTCACCACGCCGAGGACGACGTCGGGGAGGCCCGGTGGTGATCCGCAGGCCTCTGCCTTTCCTGCGCTGCCAGCGCCATTGCCACGTGGCACGAAGACGCCATCTTGGGCGTGGCAGGGGAGAAACGGCGGGAAGCCGCCATCTTGTCTTCACCGCGGCGGGAGGACGCCGCCATCTTCAACATCGCGGCGGAGAGGCAGCCTTGCGCTGCCATCTGGAGGTGCCGCGGGGTGAGCAGCCTGCTGTGAGCTGCTGTTTTTCGAGGGGGTGCTGCGAGGAGAAGACGCCGATGCTGCAGCTGCTGGGGCGGGAGCTTCCCGTCCTGGCTCGGGTGCGTGACAACGGAGCCGTCAAGTCGCCGAACGAGTTCTGCGAGGCGTCTCAAGTTGCCACCCTGCCGTCCTCTTCTTGCTGCAGCCCCGGGCGAGTCATAACGATACGCACCCGGCCTTAACACACACCTCACTCATCTTTCGAGGGCCGGGGGGCTATTTTGGTTTTCTCTTATGACTCGATTGTGCGGAGCGCGGTTCGGACTGTGTGTATGTGTGTGTAATAACGATGAACGCGCTATCTGCTTGTTGCTTGGTGTCAATATAAGTGTGTGCATGTGTTGAGAATGGACGGAGAGTCTGCTGTATTTGCTGAGTGTCAAATTGTGTGTGTGCGCTGCTGCGTGGAGTTGTTATCTTGATGGTGAAGTTAATTATTAACTTGGGAGCGTCGGGTATCTTGCGCTGTATTATTTGTGGGTTACCTTGTGTGATGGGCTTAATTGGAAACAAATATATATATATTTTTTGGTGTATTGTGCTGCGAGGTGCTGTGTGCGATGCGATTGTTGCAAGAGAGAGAATAATTGTGTTGTTGCTGCAAAGTTACGACAGGATTAATGGTGTGTTGGTTGCCTGCAGATCTGCTTGCTATTGTGCTTAAATGTGCGCGTGTGATCGCGATATGCTGATTGCATGTGCTGTTATACCGTTCTGTATGGTTATGGGGTGCGATGCAGTGGTTGATTATTGGAATTGGGATTGTTATTATATTGTGCGTACCTGTTGGAAATTGGTAACAAATTCGAGGGGGACCCTAAAATTCGGTTGTATTGGTGTTGTGCACACGAGATTGCGTGTATATTATAGAGGGGGACCCTAAAATTCGGTTGTATTGGTGTTGTGCACACGAGATTTCGTGTATATTATGGGTAATTGCGCTTTTTGAGAGAGAGAGCGCGCTTTGAGGGTGCGTGATGACGCCGTTGTGGGTGTCTCAAAGGTTAATGCTAATGGGACCGTAAATTGGCGCCAAGTGGCGTCGCGTATTCGGTTGATCGCATGCAACCACGAGTTGCTTGGCGAGTTGGGTTGTGTAACTAATGTGGTTGGTAAAATATTGGTTGAAAATTCCACGATATGACAGCTGTGCGCAGCAAGCTGGGGCTGTGCGTCTATCGTTGGTGGGGTTGTTATAATGTGACGGGAGATGCGTCTTGTGACCCCCAGCTAAGGGAAGCTGGGGTGCACGAATGGAGAAAACTGGCCACGTGTTCGCACGTTGGGCCGCCATTTTGCGCGCACGCGGGGTATGGCGACGATGCGCTTTGCGGGAAGGGCCGCCATTTTGAGTGCGCGCGAGATATTGCGCGAACGCGCTGGGCGAAGGGGGACGCCATTTTGAGCGCGCGGGAAAAACCGGGGTGGGGCAAATATTCCATCTGTTATGCCTGCCATTGTTGATTGGGTGATGCACGAGTTGTGGTCACATCGGGCTATGGCTGATGGCTGACCTGACAGCCCGGAGGCGAAACCTCCGTGGTATGTCTTAAACTAATGGGCCATGTGCTCATATGGCTCGGGGAGTCATGGTTCAGTTGTGCGGTGGCAGACTGAACCTGGTGTGCCGGGGCTCACGGGATCTGGGTTAGGGTGTTATTGTCTCTATAAGAGAACATTGCCCCGTGGGGGGAGTACAGGGGGTCTGGCATTGCTGGGGGATGAACCTTCCCTGGGCTATAAAGCATCGGACTATACGAGGCTGGTGTGTGTCCATCTCTGATGGGATAGTAAGGGAGGAGCGTGGCCGAGTTGCTGCTCATCCCCGAAATTGCACTAGCTGAGAGTATGGTCAGTGGATGTTGCTGTGGGTTGACGACCACGGTGGGGGTTAGGGCGAGTTAAACATTACCGCTGGGGAGCGTGGCTCTCTCCACGCGAGGGTGTGCGATTAGGCGTTTTGTTGGGTTGCTGAGAGTGACCGTGGGTACATGCTGTGTACGTGCGATGTCTGTGCTGGTCCTCAAGGGAGGACTGCTGGTGGGTAAGAGCAGAAAATTTTGTTGTTGTTGTTGACGTGTAAATAATATTGTTGTTAAAATGTAAATAATGGGGCATCCATTGCGTTATTTTGGGTATTTATGGGGAGTTTTTTTTAAGCGGGCTGGATTTACATCATCTCCACTACCCTGAGGCCGGGTGGCTGTCGTGTACGACATGCGGATGTGCGTTGTTGTGCTGTGCCTCAGGGGATTGGATTCTCCTTCTCGTCACAGATTCTTCAGCTCCCGTCGCACTGGGTGTTACCTGGTGTGCTAGCTGGATGAGGACTTGAAGGAGCAATTGAGCGCCGTTCGTCATTCTGCTCTACCACTTGCTCTTTGACGTTGGACTTGAGCCGAGCGGATGGAACTGCAACATGGACACGCACTAAAACATCACATTCTGGGTTGTGCGCGTTGGCCGTTCTTGCGTGTCAGTTGCCGTTGTTGTTCATTGTGCCATTCTTATTCTTGTTGTTGTTGCGCGGAGGACAGGCCGGTGTTCTGTTCCAGTTCCTGATACCTCCCCTTTCGTTGCTTGTGTTGTTGTTGTTATAATCTCCGTTGTGTCTGGGGGACTCCTGATTGTGATGCCTTCGCCCGCATTATTTTGTTCTGTTTCAGCCGAGGACGGCTGGGATTTTCTCTACGGGGGAGGGTAGTGTAATGCGGGCGTAAATGGGCGGGGCGGATATGACGATCCGAGAGGGAGGAGTCAGGGTGACGTGGGGGAGAAGTTATAGCGGGGAGACAGGAAGCTATCGGGGCAGTCGGGGGAGTGAAGGGTGGTGAACACGTTGGGTGGTCGCCGTGCCTCAGCCTGGTGGCTGAGGGGCTCATGACGGTGCCAGCCAGCGGGGTGGAAGAGAGAATGGAGGATTGAGGTTGGAGATGGCGAGGTAGCCATAGAGGCCACGAAGGGCTAACTGGGGAGGTGGCGAGATCGCCACGCACGGAGGAACAGGGAGCAGAGATGGAGCTGCTGGGGGAGCAGCCAGAGGGCTGTACCAAGAGCCTGCAGCGGAGCTGCAGGAGCGTGGAAGGCTACGGGAGCGAAGGCAGATGTGGGGCTGCCAGGGAGAGAGTCTCAGGAGGAGTGCCGTGTGGGAAGGAGAACGCGAACCCCAAATAAAGGACACGGAGTCAGTAAGAAGTGTCTAAGTCCTTTTATTACATTTGTAAGAATGTGCAATTACGTATGTGAGGGGTTGTGGAGGTGTAATAATTCGATTATTTTGAAAAATAACGTCACATCCATCACATCCAAGGCTTTCGTGAAGCCCTGTTATTATCTTCTATTCATGTAAGATAATTAGCGCATTGTGGCCTGTGGCGGTGACTGAAGAGTATAATTCAAAGGTTTGTCAATTCGTATATACAGCCCAACCTTTCTCACTTTTTGTTACAAACCTTGCATATGTATCTAAAGTATGCTTGTCTAGGATGATACATACTCAATTTATATAATATATATGTAAAAAAATTGTTCTTTTAAATGCGTCTATTGAGTACAATGTGTGGTCAAGTTTGTTCGCAAATGATTTTCAACTTTAAATCTTACAAGACACTCGGCCAGCGAAGATTGGGCCATATACCTTCTGGAGGGGCTCCCCCTTAACTCCGTTTAGTGGCGGTCCTTCATCCTCAGCAGTGGTGTAAGCAAGCCATTGCAGGGCTGCACCTCTACAGTTTACCTTGCCAATGTTTGGGAGTGCTCAAGAAACAGGAGTACCGACCACAGACGGTGCACCATGAGGATACAAATAAGAAGGCAGCTTTGGTCACGATTCGATTCTCTCCAGCTCTCTGTATCTCCATCAGGGGTGCAAACACAACGAGCTGACGCCAGGAGTAGTGATTAAAGCCTCTCTGAGGAGACCCTATGGAGGTATGTGTGTATTCCACATACTGTGTGTATATATATATGTGAGGTGAGCGACCAACATTGGTGACGAATATGTGAACCGGTTTTGGCCCTGCCTTAGGTCGACTCAGCCTCAAGTGATTACCTGGTGCGGCGTGTAAACATCGTCACTAGGGAGACAAAGGCGGTCGGGCGTGGTGCTGGCCACCCACCCCCCTCGTATGTCGTGCCAGCCTTCATAGGTGCTCGCCAACAGCACTTCCCCCAACAGTCTGTTAAAGCTATGATGGAGGTTCTTTGCCTTATATCGATACATAGTACAATGAAATTGCTTGGCCATATGTCCCTGCGCTATTTGAGTTTTTTTGTTTTTACCCCAGAAAGTAAGCGCCCCCCTACCCCACCACCCTGCAACACAAAAGATAATAGACTAATGAAAGTGCATGGCAAGTTATAACGGAGCGACCGGCAAAATTAGGCTATGGAGGAATTATCAATCTTGTGTTGTGAAGAATGTGCCCTGCAATGAGACACCGCTCCGTAAAGACGCACACCGCCTCCTCCTTCCATCCGTCCTGTGCAGAGGGACCCGTGAAGAGATTCAGCTGCAAGCCATTTCAATTGCATTGAGAGTTAGTGCCGTGGCGAGATGTTAACTACCTCGCCTGGTACACAGGAGGTCGTGGGTTTGACCCCGACCCTGGAGTGTGCGTGTTTCCTCTCTCCCGATGGTCGCGTGGATTTGTCTCCGGGTCTTCTGGTTTGTTCTTCCACGTTTAGAATCAACATGCGTTTAGAGTATTTTGGCTGGTAGAAATGACCACGTGATTATAAGCCATTTCGTTGAGCTATCATTTGTGGCCATGTCGCTTCTTAAAAAGAGCTACATAGCTCAGTGGGCCTTTCCTGGCAAAATTATAATAAATAGTAGTAGATTAGAATCGTATTATTTGCGATATACGAAAATTATAACATAACACGATATGCCAGTGTTACGTTTAGACTCGAATGGAATGGTGAAAAGAAGACAAAATAAGGAAAACATTCCACGAAAAGAAACCATCTTTGAAATCAATTTGCAACCCCAAATTGTGACAATTCATCAAATTGCTGACAGTTGACGGTGGAGGCTGATGCATTATTACATCTCTAGCATTTGAGTTGAATATTTGAAAGTTTTACAAAAAAACAACTTGTACGTTTTTTCTCAATGTATTCATTTGACATTGAAATCTACATTTTTATATTGATTCCAAAAGTTGCCAGTATATATTTTTTATACGCATAGCTTATATTTATGTGTGTCTATGTAGATTGATATGTGGAAATGAAAGTGCAGCATTTTCCATTTGTTGGTGATGCTGCTGCATTGGCAGCGGTGTACAAAAACCAATAAAAAAATAAATTCAGCACGATCGTCAATAAAACTGTGGCTCAAGTTCGGGATCGAACCCACTACCTCCTGCATACCAGGCGAGGTAGTTAACATTTTGCCACATTGACGCTTGAGTGTAAGAATTTTAATCAATTAACGGATTCGTCATCACATGCTTAATAAATATTAATCCTGCTTCATTATCATCAGCACAGCCATGGTCAATCCACTGCTGGATGATAGCCTTACTCCTCAAACCACTGCCATCTAGTGCGGATAACAGTATTGTGCAGTGCTGTTCTTCTTCATGTGGGGTGTTCCCGCTGTCCTTGCCAACCTCCATGCTGCCCTGTCCCGTGCCATCTCTCTTTCTGCTCCTCGGGCCACCGTATCCAGTCGCACCACATCGCCCCCCACATCTTCTTCTGCCTTCCTCTTGATCTCTATCCTACCACTTGCATCACTTGCACCTTCTGATCCACGTACTTTTCCTGTTGTCTCCCCACATGACCGAAACACACCAGAGCCTTTTCTCTCTCTCATCTTCCCTGTGATTTCTACCACGTTGAGTCGTCCTCTCCCTTCTTAATTTCTCACTCTGCCCTTCCTTGTCAAACCCAACGTCCACCGCGACAAGCCATAGCTTGGTCCCCCCTCTTTCTTGTGCCCCAGCACTCGGCCCCATACAACAGCACCGGCCTCACCACCGCCTTGTCTTCTACACTACACTATACACTCTCTTGTTTGTCCATCAAAGTTGATGATGACCATGGCACGTTTGTCATTTTGTTGGGTTTTGATGAGTGCGCAGATGGCTGAACAGGCCAATCCGAGCCAGGCGTTTTCCGTGGCACACTGGACACGTCAGGGAGGATGTAGAGCTCTGAGGTGCAGCCACACGTCCTTCCTTGGTAGATTTGCGCTGCTGCCTCTTCAAGATAGCACAGGAGCTTCTCCTATTCTCACAGAGGACTGCACCGTCCTGTACTTTTCTTCTCCAGGCAGGTCGGTCCTGTGCTACTACTATACACTATACACTACACTATACACTTCTATACACTACACTATACACTACTATACACTACACTATACACGTTTCCTTTAAACCAAACTTCAGCCATCCAGCCCTTTTGCTTATCTCTCCTTCTAGTACTGGACTATAAAACCTAATAATAACCAGCAGTGGTATTAACAAATGTTGATATACAAATCTACAAACAATGGACAGCAGAGGGCTGTGCAACAACATCCATTGTTGTGCTGTACATTCTATGGTTCCCTACCTTCGCCAATCTGCGCTGACCAGTGTGGTGAGAGTACGGTCGAATAATCTCCACGACCCGCACAGCGTGGAAAGGCCCTCATCCAGCAGTGGATTGTCAAAAACGCTGGTACGTAAGAATGACCTTTTTTTTTGTTGTGCATTGAAACCAGGGTGGTTTTAGTAAGTGTTGTTACATTCCACTAATTTGTCCTCACGTTCCTTGACCGAGATTGATAGTGTGCACCAGCGACAGTCACTGTTTACGCGTTCGCTAATTGCCGTCTCATGAGATACAAATGAAATCGTCCCACATGACAACGCATCTGATGAGACAATTGTGAGAGACGGAAGTGGAAACCTGCACCGTTTGTGGAACTCGTGAGAACCGGAGTTTGAGTGGCTTTGTCCCACACCAGCGAGCGTGTGTTTACTGCAGAAGAAGTATCTACATCCCATGATGTTAGTTGAACCAGCACCACGAAATAATATTTTCTTTAAATCGCTCCTCGTTTAAAAAAAAGCCACTGCCCGCTGGCCTTAATTCTCGCTGGAAAACATTTTTTTTTAAAGTACAACATTTAGAACCTAAAAAAACCCGCTCCACTTTTAAAATGTCACGTAAATTACCACGGCGGGCAGAAATTAAGGGTAACAATTAACAAAGATTGGTCTTTACCACTTCGAGATGGTAGACGGTAAAGGCGCAGCCCACGAAATCGATTGTTTCTCGCCACTGCTGGCAGAAGGGCACCCTGGAGGGAGCAATTGGGAGAGCCATTCTAGGGAGTGCAATTGGCTTATTATTCGGGCGTTCTGGGCGTTCGCCGGTGTGTGTCCCTTTGTTTTGGCTGCCACTTCATCCGTTCGCCATCGGCCATGATCCCTTCTACTCACGACGTGTCCTGCCCAAGCAAGTCCACTTTACTCTCAATCAGGGGCGGTTTCTTCATTAGGGCGATTGGGCGACGCACCTACCAATGTCATTCAACCACAGAGTCACGCTAGCCGTCAATGTGCCTCTGGATATAGTCCAATCAGCGTCATGTCACGTTCTGTGGAGTACCGCCTCTTTTTGGGCGATTTCACTTCCGGCTGAGAATCGCCCAGTGTTCCCATAGACTTACATTCAAAGATGTTTTTTTTCGACCGGGGGACGCTGCAATGCATTCTCTATGGCTTCCGGGAGGGCTCGCCCTAACGTGCTTACGTCATCATACGTAAGCACGTTTCATCCAACAATATAATTTGTCGCCATCTAGTGGAATCTTTAATAAAATAAACTTGAGTGGATTGTATTAATAGTGAGTATAGAAACAAACAAGATGTATGGTAAGAGTCACTTTATTTGTAATTAATATTAAAGAAGTGAAGTTGCCTTTACATGCTTAAGCTGTTAATTTATCCATTGCATGGGTGGACCTTATCCTTATCAATCATCCAGACATTTGCCCCCCCTGAGAGATTTTGCAGGAGTCGCCACTGCTCTCAATCTTAGCAGCCGATATGGTGTCTTTAATCTGTGCGTGTGTGTGTGTGTGTTTACTTCTAGATTTAAAGCTTTCGCGACTGCAAGGATTCATATTCTTAGGTTTTTGCGGTAAAGTCACGTAGGTAAAAAATGTAAAATTAATAAAAGTAAAATAAAAATAAAATTAAAATCACGCCGTTTCGGAGGCAACACAAGTTTCAGTCTTCAGGTGGAACCGTCACAGCACGATAGCCGTATCAAGTGAGAGAAAGAACTGTGTTCTTGGAATTTCTCTCACTTGATACAGCTATCGTGCTGTGTTCTTGGAATTTCTCTCACTTGATACAGCTATCGTGCTGTGACGGTTCCACCTGAAGACGGAAGCTTGTGTTGCCTCCGAAACGTCGTGATTTTTATTTTATTTTTATTTTACTTTTATTAATTTTTAATATTTTACCTACGTGACTTTACCGAAAAAACCTAAGAATATGTGTGTTTCCTGTTTCTGTCGTACGCAGTGCAATTCCAAGCAAGGCGCTTCTGCACGCTTCTTCACAACATGTTCAGCACTTGCTCCGTTTCCTTTGGAAGTGGCCGTGATTCTGCTCCACGTGTCACAGAAGGTAGTTCATATTCACGAATCGAAAGTTATTGAGGCACATCGGTGTCTTGTTTGTTTTTCAAGCCCCTCTTGAGGGTGTTTACGATGACTCGTCCATGCTGGCCAGATCTCGTGGTCGTGCTGGGAGTACCCGCACTGTATACCACCACACGTGACCAGTATTCCCTTGTTATTCGCGGGTAATAATATTGGCCTGCGAACACCTATCTTTTAAAAATATATATTTTATTTTAAATAAATATGTAAATAATCTATTAAATAGATACAAATTATCTCATCACTTTCTCGCATCACATTCTTATCACTTTATCTCATCACTTTATCTATCGTCTCTTTATCCCATCACATTAGCCCATCACTTTCTCTCTCATAACTTTATCTAATCATATTCTCTCTCATCACTTTCTCTCAAGAGATGTCGTCGCGTAAATTTCCAGATGCGATTCGCAGACAGCCAAAATCGTGGATAGCAAGTTTGTGAATAACGAGGTGGATAGACATGGAAGGTCCTTTCCAATTCTTTCAACTGCTGCGTTGGCAGTTGAAACAGTTTCCCCGGCTTGCAAGATGTCATTCTGAATCACCACGCAATACCTGTGCACACCTGTGGATCACCACACTTGTGCACACCTGTGGATCATCACACCACACCTGTACACATCTGCGAATCACCACACTACACCTGTGGACCACCACACCACACCTGTGCACACCTGTGGATCACCACACTACACCTGTGGACCACCACACCACACCTGTACACACCTGCGAATCACCACACTACATCTGTGGACCACCACACCACACCTGTACACACCTGCGAATCACCACACTACACCTGTGGACCACCACACCACACCTGTGCACACCTGTGGATCACCACACCACACCTGTGCACACCTGTGGACCACCACACCTGTACACACCTGTGGACCACCACACCACACCTGTGGATCCAGAACTTTTCAGTTGTTGGCTCATTCAGAGATCTCTGAGCTGCGGGGTAATGAGGTGGCTGTTGAAGGTAGTACGACCACAACAAGTTACATGACCTACTTTGTCATTCACTTGTAGATGGGGGGTTTTCTATGGGTACTCTAAAAACACACGAAAACACTCTACAAAAGAAGAGTCCAAACATCGCAAGCATGTTTATTCTGAGATGGCCTTGAAGCTCAATAACCCTCTTTTGGATGAATAAGGAATTGTATGTACTGAGATGTAACACTGCGTAAATATGAATTACAAAACATCAAACATTTATTTTCCATATCGCAACAGATGAAAAAATAAAACATTTTATGGGCAGAAGATGAACCATAATGAGTCTTGACCAAGCAAATAATTATATTATATATATTTTTTTACTATGAGCCAAGAATGTCAGTGTGTACCGCGCATGACGTCACTCCACGTCGGCCAGCCCCCCTTATTCATAATCATGAACAGGTGACGTCACTCCACATGTAGCACCCCCCTCCCTCCATAATCATGAGCAGGTGACGTCACTCCACATCGAACAACCCCCCTCATTAATAATCATGAGCAGGTGACGTCTTCCAAATGGACACCCCCCCCAGCCATTAATAATAATTAGCGGGTGACGTCACTCCATAATGGGGGGGGGGGGGGGGCGAGGCGCCTCCTCCCCCTCCTCGGCGTCAACTCACAACCCTCACTACAAAGGCAGAACCTTCACGTCACGCGATCTCCGTCACATCAAAGGAAAAAGGACGTCACGATGAACGAGGGATTATAACCTTTAAATGAAATAGGTCTGTGTCACTGCGGCCTTACAAATTGCACACGAATTGATGCAGTGAATATCACGTCCCGGTCTGCTTTTCGCTTGCAAGTTTCAAATTTACTGCAATACACCCGTCCTTGGATGGGCGAAAGGCGAGTTGTTTATAAAAGTGATTATCTGAACCCATAAATGTACACGACTGGTAATAATGATTATTAAAGCGAACTCACAGGGCAATTGAGTTAATTACATCACGGCCATTTGAGTTTTGTTCAATCTTACCAAATTAACCCACATGAATTTAACACTATTATTTTTGTAAGATATCACAAAGCCAACGTCTCATTAACATGTATAATGTGGCAAACCTAGTATCTTTAAGAAATTACAAAGTTGTATCATTATCTGGTGGAACTAAATATAGATTTAAACTTTTAGAATACCACCAATTAAAAGGGAATTTTAAGCTATAATTCTAACCAGAATGAACTTTTAAAGATAATACAGAACTTAAGCAAGAACACACCTATCCCATTAATTGCAAGATGAATTAATTGCCAATTTACATTTGGTCAGCACTGCAATTCGTTTGCAAGCATCGGCTAGGAAAGTTGCGGAGTAACATTTTAAAATGTGAAATCCATCGTCTCGTGCATCCCTCCCTCGTCTACGGGTTTTCATTTCAATGGCAGTTGTTGAAAAGCTCTAATAATGTTGACAAAGTGACAGTCGTTTTTAACCACGTAATGTGCATAATAATTCATTTTGCACACACAAAGTGTTTGCCACAAATGAACCACAATACCTTACTGATCTCGTCAAGGAGCATATATCATCATGCGAACTCCGTTCACCCTCGCTAGCAGCAGCGGCCTTTGGCTAACCATTGAACAAAGATGGTCATCGCATCGCTCGCTTTCAGAGGAGTTTCTGCGGCCGTCTGGAACGCTCTTCCTTTTGATATTAGGAAGCCACCTGAGCTATGCACTTTTAAATTGTCTCGATTGAAAACTCATTTCTTTAGAACTGCTGTTTGTGTTTGACACGTAGCAGGCTTTCGCGACCAATATTATTCATAATAAAGGTTTTCGGGTTAGATCGCCTAAGTATAAATGTGTCGTAACCCTCCACTACATGACACTGCCAATTAGTACGGGATTTGTCACGTAAACAAAACGCCAATTAGTTACTACTTCAGCCCACCGGTGTGTTGGAGTGTAAATCAAATTGTAAATGTTGTGGATTTACTCTCCAACACACCGGTGGGCTGAAGTAGTAACTAATTGGCGTTTTGTGTACGTGACAAATCCATTACTAATTGGCTGTGTTGGGTGGTGGAGGGTTACAACACATTCATATTTACGCAATCTAACCCGAAAACCTTGATTATGTTTGTGTTTAGATTGTTGTCCTTCCCACGCACTTCCGATTAGCACGTTTGGCTTCTTACGGTACGAAAGAAGTTCAACATACGTTCAAAGTCGGTAGCATTTTCGGACAGAGCCTATATCAGAAAAAACCCCATATTTCTCCCTAATTATATAATCCAGCAGTGAACTGACAAAAGGCTACACGTGTGTACGATCCTACGACTTGTACCTGCAGTTCAACGCTGTGGTCAGAGTGTACAACGACTCAAACACGCACTTGGGGAGGGGAGGGGGGGCAGCGCCCACCTCTGTTAAGAGAGCTGTCCTCCACCGGTGGTGCTAGCTTGTCCAGTGGTTGAGCGGCAGGTCGCGATGTGGTGCGGTGAAGCGTCGCGAGCTCCGATGTCTTTGCAGACCTCAGACCTGCGTGGAGGAGTAGAGAAATTGCACTACAGAGCTGCCAACGGTGGTGTGAATAAGCAATTACAGCACTCCACTTTTACACCTTAAGCCATCTATGAATTGATGAATCGATGCGACCCTTTGGTACGCATTGTCCATGATAGAGTACCAGCGTTATTATCTTGGAGGCGTTACAGCTCACAGCCAGTGATTTAGATGAGATTATTCTGATAATTAGCTGGTATAAATTTCCACATGATAAGCAACGTTATTGAGCTATTATTCGTGGTTGCCAGGTCGATTCTGAAAAATAAGCTAATGGCTTTGGCTGGTAATATAAAAAAATAGTTTATTTTTATTTGTGCATTTTGTTAAGTGATCAGTTTACCTTTCCTATACTTTGTACTCCTATCGTGTTTTTGCCTTGTTTTGTTTGTTTGTGTAACGTTCTGACCTGCCCCTGACTGGACATTTGTGAAAAAAAGCTTTACAGCTCATCGGATTCCTCCAGTATAAAGACATAATCTGATTCTGACAATACAGTATTTATCCGGCTTTTCTGGGGTTGCAATTGCCAATGTGAGATGATGGTGAAATTAAGAGTGGACAATGTTAGGACGACGTTTGGACAACGTTAGGAAAACCTGTCTCACTGGCATTATTATCTTTTTTTTTCTTGAACCGTGAATCACTGCTGCCCCAACTGACAGCCGCGGTTGCCGCATTCGTTAACTCGGGAATCGATCACCGCGGCTTCGCGAAACTGACACGCGGGCGATTGGACGGGACGGTCGGGGGCGAAACGAGCAAAAACAATCGCGACACTAACGAGAGCTCAAGGTATTCAACGCCGCAAATGAAAGCATTGTTCTAGAGGCAGGGACGTGCAAAGCCAGGCGCGAATCGCACGTTCCGGCGCTCGTGGTGCGTGTCCGCGCGCGAAGTAAAAAAAGCTGCGACAGTGCCGAGGGCTATTGCTGCAGGATGCACGTGATGATTCATGCTGCCCGATATATCTTCCGCAGCCAAATCCCCGGTAGCACGATTAACATAATCCTTGCGCGGAATAGCGATGCCGTGTGCTGTTTGTACACGCCACACATCTTGCATTGTTTATGAGTCCGAGCAATAGAATGCATAATAGAATAGCCGTCTCGTACGTCGTGGGAATAAACGCACGCGTTTGAAACTGTGCCCGAGTGCCGTTGACGATTCGTACGAGTCGTCTCTTTGAGGTGTAAATGTGCCGCTTCGCGATGAGCTCTGCAATTTCTCCGCTCACGCCGCCGACGGCAGAAAGTGGTCCCTCCGCGTGAGAATCCAGCCAGCTCCGAGGAGTGTCTAACGTCGTGAAGCGGTGCCCCCCCCCAACGCAATCACCGCAGAGCACGCGACCAGCCGCTTGACGAGCGGCATCGAACCCGTTTACACTGCCCGGCGGGTGGAACGGCGGAGGGGGAGATTTCGGAAACTTCGCCCCATCGGTACAAAAGTAACGCGCCTCTCAGAGGAATCATTTTTTTTGGGGGGGGGGGGGGGTCTCAAAAAAACATCGGGGTTTACAGAGAGGGACTCGTACATTTGTATTTGTTGGAGAAGATGGACGAGGGTTGAGTCATCAGTGATGTCAGTCTGTCTTGATTTTGTTGTTTTTCATCAGATCCAGATAGTTGGGCTCCAGATGATCATTGGGCTGGGATTTTAACGCTCAAACGTTTGATTGCAAAGCTGTACGCTGTAACCACAGGCTTGTTTGATTATCCATACGAGGTTTTTTTTTAGTTAGCACGCGTAAATATAAGTGTGTCGTTAAACCCGCCAACACCAGACCAAGTCGATTAGTAAGGGTTGTCACGTGAACAATATACAGTAAGCCAATTTGTTACTAGTGTGTTGGAGAGTAAGAGTAAACACACAACATTTACAATTCGAGTACGACGTTTAGCCCGTAATTACAACTAGCACCATCGCATTTATATTTACAAAGTCCACATTTATATCTACGCGATCTCACCCAAAGACCTCTAATTGTTGTTAAATTGTTCTGCGAATGCCCACTACTACGTGTTAAACTTCTCCCATTATAACCACCGTACATTTGTGTCGCCTTTCCTTCTCTCTTCAACACACAGCTGGACGAAGACTCCGACCGTTACGTGGCCAAGTGCGCTGCTTGATGAAGGAGGCGACGCGGGGAATGTTTAAATAGCCCCCGCCACAGACCTCAGAGCTGTGGCATGGAATCGAACTCAGGGTCCTGGGATCATGCCGCTGTTTTCGAACCACCACCGCACCGCTGATACCCCCGAGTGTATTTGAATTCTCCAATAACGAGACCAATACGTGACTTTGCCGAAAGAACCAAAGAGTATGGATTCCTGCAGTCACGAAAGCTTTAAATCAAGATTGAGACCTATACATAATTAATTAGATAGATTTTTTTTCGAATAATCAAGTAGATTTATGAATAAAAACATGCGAATTAATGAACGCAGGCAGCAGGTGCTTTTACATGCAGCCGCAGGTCGACTCGAAGTTTTTAATCACGTAAGCACATTGATAAGCGGCACTGCGTGTGAAAAACAGCATCGCATTTTGTATTGTACTCAATGGTTAATGCGGTTGTTTTCCACACTGTTATTCGTTTGCTTAAATGCTGACAGCACTTCCTTGAATTACAGCTGCAAGCAACAATTGCGGTGATGTGTAAACTCACAAGCGCAAACTTTTTGTTTGGAGAATAGATGAAATCAGGGTTTGGTATCATGGGGCGATGTATCAGTGAATGTAAAATAAATAAATGCATAAATAAATGGGATAAATGCCATGGGGAGCTGCATAATGCAGATGCTGTTTATTCAGAGTGTTGGCATTGGTGACTGAGCTGAGGCCAATAATTCACCGTTCCTGAGAACCTCGTCTAATCACAGATGGCTGCACAGATTTACACGCAGGGTCTTAGGCAAATGCTCAGTGGGCCATCCTAACCCCTGATCCAACCCGCGGTCACCTCTTTCGATTGCTTTTTTTTTGCTTTACATTTCTTTACGTCTTGACACCCCACCAGCCGCGGAGATGTCGCTCGGTTGAATTGAGTCTCACAATTGCAATGCGCGTGATCAATTGGCGTTTTAGAATCGTGGCTCTGCACTGAGATCACCGTCAGACAAATTCATGTCACGGTTGATTATTGTTCCGAGGGAGGCCCACCTTCTCCTGAGATCAGGGCCACCGCTTTACCCAAAGCTAAGTGGCCGATAAGAGTTCGCGACCACTTTTATCGACGGTTTCTCAAAAGTTTCAGGACGCACTCTCGTGCCAATGCATTTTAATTTGGATTCTGCTGTGCACGTGATGACATTCTCGTCCATCCGTCGTTGGCATTCATCAAACTTTGAACTTCTCAAACCTTTCCTCTTTTTTCTTTTCTTGAAATGAAGGTGCAACACAACTGGAGGTGATTTGGCAACAGCAACTACGCATTGCACGGCATTCTGCCGGTGGGAATTGAGTGTACGGCACGACGCGACGAGAGGCACGATAATGCAAATGTTGTACGCCGTCACGTGGTGTGAGAGACTGGCTGGCTTCGCTGCGGAGGATTACACACGGCCGGATCGGACTGCGGAAATCCGCCTCTGGGGCTTTTCGGGTTGACATTAAAGCAAGAGGGCATTTGGTAGGTGACGATAAGTAACCCCTCGCGCAAAGTAACTCGTGCATGGCATTAAACATTGACATTTAGACAAGGTGGCCTACCCCCCCCCCCTCCTTCTCCTACAGGGGTATCGGAGCTTAGGAAGACACCAGAGGGTTGTAGAGTTTATTGAAACAGTTTATTGAAACATGCCGTTTAGATAGGGTTTCATTGCACTGTAATCCGTTATGTGTTTGTGCTGATGTCAAGTCCCTTTCATATCCTCTGTGTTGTGTACCTGAAACATATTGTTTAATAACAAATGACTTTTGGAAAAAAAATTGGCCAACTCATATCTCGTCGTATTGAAGGATATGACAGATTTGTGCATCCTGAATTGAATCCATGGTTTTAATACAATGATTATCCATAAGAGTTTGTTTTGCATTAAATCGCGTAAATATAACTGTGTTGTTAAACCCGCCACCACCCGACACAGCCAATTAGTAAGGTTTGTCACAGAAACAAAACATGGCAATTCGTTACTAATACAGCACACTGGTGCGTTGGAGAGTAAACACACAACATTTACTATTCGAGTACGACGTTTAGCCAATAATTACAACCAGCATCATCATTGGCGAAACGTCGTACTCGAATTGTAAATGTCGTCACAGTTCTGAGGCACATTTGATTCGTAGATCCCAATGTGCCGTTGTTAATTCTTAACCCTTGCAGGGCAGCGTATCGCCCTATGTAAGATTAACGGCCCGCAGAAGGTGATAACAAAGAACTACTTCAAAGAGCCCGTCAAGTGACCTATTAGCCACACCAGGGTGCTGCACATTCCCGTGTACTCAGAACACGCAGGTAATTGTTGGAAATGCAATATTAATCGTTGTTAAATTATCAGGGCTGTATTTGACGTGGAAACTATATTAAAAACCAAAATGAACGATCGGGGGAGTTTTTACGGCGCAGCCATTGGTGACGTGCCTAAGACGACCAAGAGTCTGCACCGGTTGACACGTGACTGCCTACCTGGGCTCCAACCCAGGAACCTCTCGGTCGTGTTGGCTCAGTGACCTGACCCCAAGGTGACCAAGTCACCGCTCGAAAGCTAAACACGAATTTGCTCCTATAAATGAACGACGGGCGACGGCACAAATCCGACGATTTCTTCTCACGACTCTTACTCATTTGGAGTGTAGCGTCGGTGCAGTGGTGGCACAGTGGTTTGCGGGGAGCGGTAGCGCAGCGGTTGACGCCGCTGCGCTACAAACCCAGCGAACGGAGTCCGATTCCCGCTCGCGAGCCACCAACACCAGTGACGATTATCTGAACCGGTCCTGGGCCTCCCCCCACCCCCCGTAGGTCGACTCAACCTCAAATGAGTACCTGGTGCGGTGTGCAAACATCGCCAACTGGGGAGACAAACGCGGCCGGGCGTGGTGCTGGCGACCCACCCCCTCGTGTGCCACCGTGCCGGACTTCATAGGTGCTACCCGCTAACAGCACTTGCCCCAACAGCTCGCAATCCGTGGCATCCGACCCCGGTCTGACCGAACCCACGGCGATCGGCAGTTTGAAGTGCGATTAAAACAAGCGCCTGGGACCGACCAAAAAAAAATACTCAACAATTATTTTCTTTTCTATAAAGGAGACAAAAAACAAGGAACGTGGAGCGGGGGGGGGGGGATGCCCCTCCAAGTGCGCACGACACAGGCTCTGAAGGTCTTGCGAGCAGAATCCACGGCGGGCTCTCCCTCCGAGCACGTTTTGACAACATTATTAAGCAGCGGACGTCGCTGGGATGGCTTCCTTTCATCATTTTTGCACGATCTTCCGCCTTGCCTGCATTCCGATAGTGCAGCTGTCGCTAACATTAATCACGCGAGACTTGCCTCGCCTTTGCCGTGCACAAAATGCAATGCTGGGTTTCCGACAACGTTGCAACTCTCCGACCGATTACTTTCACCCGCCCTCTGCAAATCCACTGTTGGATGAACGGTGTATTTTGCCACACTTCACCGCGCTCGCCGGCGCGGCGTTGTTGAAGGGTCCGCTGCCCGAGGCTGGCTCAGCAATGATTTGCCACCGATGCTAGCCGTCGAATGGGAGTAGAACTCACTGAGGTCGGGTTAGAGTGGGTTCATAGTCACCTGAACCTTCGCATAAATCAGAATTGCTTTTGGAAAAAAAGGGTGTCCCGTGAAAGCCCCATATCCCCCTTCGCACGTGACGTACGTTCCCTTTATCGAATTGCATTGCTTTGATGAAATATGCTATTTATTTTTCTTCACAATGCAAGCACCAATGGAAGCCTTTCCCAGCCCGTTTCCAGAAATGGGCGCTACCAGCCGAAGATAAACAAATAAATGAAAATAAATAGCCACCCTGTGTCCCTGCTGACCTTCATCTGACGAAGCTACTTCATAACGGTGACAGACCTGTGCTTAGATTCCAGTTTCACACGCCGTGGTGAAATTATGTGTATATAAATAAAATAAATCTGGAAAACTGACACATATCAGAATCATTTTCGTTTTATCATTTTAGTTTATTCTCCCCGGAGGATAATACAAAAGCACCCAGCTTCGCACATATAGTTATGTACACACTGTACATTAAAGACAAAGATATCCTCCGTGTAGCCCACACAGACTGCTGGGATGAGTGCTGTTAGCGAGCACCTATTAAGGCTGTTACGGCGCATCAGGGGTTAGGTGGCCAGCACCACGCCTGACCGTTTTTGTCTCCCCAATGCTGATATTTACACACTGCATCGAGTACGTATTTAAGGCTGAGTCGACATAGGGGAGATCCAAGACCGGTTTAGATATTCGTCTCTGACATTGACCACGTGCGGGAATTGAACTCAGGTGGACAGGTTCACAGCGCAGTGTGCGGACCGCTGTCTTACAAGTGTGTACACAATGTTTATGATGATGCGTATGTGTGCATTGCATTCAGAAAAATAATAGTGTTGGCATATCATCATCGTCAGCATCATCTCCATAACATAGCGATGCACGCTTTGAATAACATTGAGAGCCAGAAAGACGAATACGTGGATTAGACATCAGTCAAACCGTAAAGGAACACAAGCGGGCTTGGGAAGCATTTCGTCGCTAAGAAGTGTTGATGGTCAATGGCCAAGTATCCTCCTTATGGAGTGCCAACCGGTGGATGGCACGCGTCCTCGGATGAGATGGAGAGAGTGTCAGCCGGTGAGACGCAACGATGGAATGAAAGCTCCTGTGCAGGTGTTTGGTGGATTACTCCGTCACAGGATCGTGAGAGATGGGCCGAGGGTTTTGGGGGAGGCATTCATCCGGCGCTGGGGTCCACGGATGACGATGGCGTGTTTGGATAGCGCATGGCGCAGGCGGCGCCGAGGTTCGAGTGCCTGGGCTCACGATCAGAACGTTTCGTGCGCAAATCTCGGTTGGGGAATCGGCTGAGACCATCGTGTTTCCGGGATAAAAAAAAAAAAAGTAACCGAGACGAGTGCCGTGTAGGAATTCAAGCGAAGTTCTTCCGTGCGTGGACTGGTCACCTGTCGTGGGAATGCAGAACTTCCAGCACGTGTCAAACGCCCGCTGGCAGGAGGTCACAGGGCAGACCCAGGTGCCGTAGGTCGGCTGTGTACTAAAAATACACACACACACTTGAATGGCCTAATTATGTTTTTACTTTAAACGCTTCCCTTGAGTACGCTACTCGGCGAATTTAAATCACTTTTGTGTAAACCCCTTTTTTCCACCCAATTGGGATCACTGTTCTTCTCAAACTGAAAGCTGAAATCAATTTCTTAAACATTTGAGCAAATTATGGAATAATTGCCAAAGCAGACGCAATTATACACTTACACGTTCTTGGTTATTGGTTCTTTACCCTTCTATCTGGCAACAAAACTGACACCTTTTTGCAAGGAGTCATGTTTGCATAGACCGCAATACCTGCAGTCATAATGCAAACAAAAGAACATAACTCTGATAATGTGCACTGTCCCTGAAGTTGATTGGTCCACACCCGAGACAGCTTTCCTTCGAGCCTAGTCTCATATGGGTTGGACCAGATGACGCCAAAAGGCGCACAACTCAAGGACAATGCACCATCAGAGTATGAGAGCTCGGGGCAAGCATCTACACTATGGGGACCTCATTTGCCAGTAAAAATATGATAATTGGTTCTTTACCCTTCTATCTGGCAACAAAACTGACACCTTTTTGCAAGGAGTCATGTTTGCATAGACCGCAATAACTGCAGTCATAATGCAAACAAAAGAACATAACTCTGATAATGTGCACTGTCCCTGAAGTTGATTGGTCCACACCCGAGACAGCTTTCCTTCGAGCCTAGTCTCATATGGGTTGGACCAGATGACGCCAAAAGGCGCACAACTCAAGGACAATGCACCATCAGAGTATGAGAGCTCGGGGCAAGCATCTACACTATGGGGACCTCATTTGCCAGTAAAAATATGATAATTGGTTCTTTACCCTTCTATCTGGCAACAAAACTGACACCTTTTTGCAAGGAGTCATGTTTGCATAGACCGCAATACCTGCAGTCATAATGCAAACAAAAGAACATAACTCTGATAATGTGCACTGTCCCTGAAGTTGATTGGTCCACACCCGAGACAGCTTTCCTTCGAGCCTAGTCTCATATGGGTTGGACCAGATGACGCCAAAAGGCGCACAACTCAAGGACAATGCACCATCAGAGTCCCCATAGTGTAGATGCTTGCCCCGAGCTCTCATACTCTGATGGTGCATTGTCCTTGAGTTGTGCGCCTTTTGGCGTCATCTGGTCCAACCCATATGAGACTAGGCTCGAAGGAAAGCTGTCTCGGGTGTGGACCAATCAACTTCAAGGACAGTGCACATTATCAGAGTTATGTCTTTTGTTTGTATTTATGACTGCAGGTATTGCGGTCTATGCAAACATGACTCCTTGCAAAAAGGTGTCAGTTTTGTTGCCAGATAGAAGGGTAAAGAACCAATTATCATATTTTTACTGGCAAATGAAATTCCAGCACGTGGTTAAGGCTACCGGCAGAGGTGAGCAAGCACGTTGCTTATTTTAGCGGCACGACACCATTGCCTGGCTTATGATACACATATTCCATGCTGTGATGAATATATCCAGATCGACAGACACTCAAAGGTTGTGTTGCCCCTCTGGATCCAGACACTCCCCCCTCCCCCCCCCAATCTCGATAACTATCAATGATAGAATGAAACTGATAAAAAAATGGGAATTAAGCATTTTTTTATTGAACTGAAAGAACCGACGGATATTCACGTATCTCCCCGTTTTATTTTTACCGCGCGTCTGTCCAGTGGTACGTGGTCGCTCTCGCGAGTGACCTTGACACACATTAGAATGCTGGCGGTGAGACTTGCCGGAGAGGACTGACACGAAGGAACGGCGAGTCCTTTCACGTTCCAGCTGGCTCAGGCAGCACAATGAAAGAACTGCTCCTCGAAGTAGCTGAACTTCTTACGCGTTTGCTCGTTCGAGGGCCGTTCTGCAGCGCACAAATATACACCGTTCCCTGCGTTCCATTCAAGAGATATACGTAAACATATGAGTGCCATTTTGCAGCAGTGCACCTACAGCCCTTGGGCCAATCTCACAGCTGGATGAGGGCATCCCTAACATGCCAGGCGGGTCGTGGGGGGCTGTTCTAGAGTATAGGAATATACACACTTTTTCTTGGTTCTTTCGGTAAAGTCACATAGAATGGAAATAATACAATAATGAAAATGAAACATAATAAAATAATTCTCACGACGTTTCGGTCACAACGCAAGAGTCTGACTCTGTCTTCTCGACAGACCTGTTCTCCACCTGAGGACGGCTGCTTGCGTTGTGGCCGAAACGTCGTGAGAATTATTTTATTCTGTTTTATTTTTATTATTTAATTATTTCCATTCTACGTGACTTTACCGAAAGAATCAAGAAGATGAATCCCTGCAGTCACGAAAGCTTTAAATCGAAAAAATATACACACTGTTCACGACGTTCCATGTGCCACATGTGTAAATATGTGAGTGCCTTACTCTTTGGTTCTTTCGGTAAAGTCACGGACAGTTTATCTCACCTGAAGACGGTCGCTTGTTTTGCGATCGAAACGTCGTGATCTATAAATAGTTTTCTATCTACGTGACTTGACCGCAAGAAGCAGCGAGTATGGATTCCTGCGGTCACGAAAGCTTCAAATCAAGATATGTGAGTGGCATTTTGCAGCAGTGCATCGGTAGCGCTTGGGCCAATCCCAGAACTGGATGAGGGCATCCCCCACACGCCATGCGGGTCGTGATGGGTTATGTCACCATACTTTACCACCTTGGTCAGTCAGTTTAACACGCAGGCTTTCGCGACCAATAATATCCATAATATTACCTTGGTTGGTTGATGCTGGGGAGGACTCACGTAAGAGCGTGAAAGCGTACAGCACAATACGCCAATGCACCTTGCTGCACAACATAGACCCACAGTCATCAAGGCACTGCACAGGCCCAGCCCTGCTTAGCTTCTGCGATCTTGTGCTATTGGGAGCATTTCTTCACGAGACTTGGCTTCCACCGTGAAGATGTGGCACATTCACCTCTATTTCAAAGGCAGTCAACAGATAAGCATGTTTGAGCAGTGGTGGTGTTTATTGTACAGGGTGGTCCAGATACCTGGTGATCCACAATTATTTGAACCCCAACATTTTGTTCCTTTGCTTATTCATGCCTGTCTTCACACCCATCGGTATGTAAACAATATTACGTTTTAGAACATTAAATGGGGGGGGGGGGGCCCACAAGACATATGGACCACCCTGTACATGCAGCTGGCACTTGTAATTATCTGCGGCATAGATAGGCATTGCGATATTTCACTGGAGAATAAATAAAGGCCGGCGTAAGATGCTGCGCAAGATGCTTGCGCCATGCATGTTTTAGCAGCAGTAGCAGCAGCAACGGCAGCACGAAGTAGACGTGGCGGGCGCTTTCAAGGGGGCACGATGAATGGTTACAGCTCAATCGGGCCAGATGTTTGTCAGATCATCGCGACATCTGTGCGCCCTGCGCTCTGTCAGCCGAGCCCAGCCCAGCGCGTGCCGCGGAGAAGTCGTCGTTTTTTTCCGCGTCGAAAAAAAAACGCTGCGCAACGCAAACCACGCAATTAGTTCAACGGCTGCCTCGCATCGGCGCTGACCCCCCCCCCCCCCCATCGCGGATGGAGTCGTTTAGCCCCCTTCGGCTTGTTTGTATTCCTCGTCGGTTGAATTTGACTGCGTTTAAAAGTCGAGCAAAAGGCGTCTCGATGTTGCCCATGGAGAACCTGGAGGACGCGTCTCCAGGCCTCTCACCGATGGTCTCCATCCAACCCTGCGCTGCCCACCTACTCGAGCCGACGCCACCTGGGCTTTACCACGAGCACCACAACGGCGAGAGTGCAGACGACCCGAACAGAGGAAGGACTCAGTGGGCGCTGCCTTGGATAGAGGCGGGGTAGTCACCACCGTGGGACGTCACGGTGGCTAGGAGATGTTAACTACCTCGCCTGGTATACAGGAGCGCGTGGGTTCGATCCCGACCCTGACGCCTGCTGCTGTATATTTGGAGTTTGCGTGTCTCTCTCTCATCATCATCACGGTGGCTAGGAGATGTTAACTACCTCGCCTGGTATACAAGAGTGCGTGTGTTCGATCCCGACCCTGACGCCTGCTGCTGTATATTTGGAGTTTGCGTGTCTCTCTCTCATCATCATCATGGTGGCTAGGAGATGTTGACTACCTCGCCTAGTATACAGGAGCGCGTGGGTTCGATCCCGACCCCTGATGTCCCTGCTGCTTTATATTTGGAGTTTACGTGTCTCTCTCTCATCATCATCACGGTGGCTAACAGATGTTGACTACCTCGCCTGGTATACAGGAGGGCGTGTGTTAGATCCCGACCCCTGACGCCCCTGCTGTGAATTTGGAGATTGCGTGTCTCCTCTCTCCCAGTGGTCGCATGGATATTTTTCCGGGTCCTCCGGTTTTCCCCTCCGAATTTAGAATCAACTTTGCGTTTAGAGCATTTGGCTGCTGTACATTTCCACGTGATGGCATGCGACTTCGCTGAGCTATCGTTTTTCGATGGCCAGGTCGCTTCTGAAAAAAAATATCGGTGCTAAAATACAAAAAATAATTTTTTTTAGTTTATTTTAAGTCTCTGATCTGTGCCCCTGACGTTCAAGGGCTCTTGGGCACACGTCTTTTGACGCTCTCTCAATTCCACTTCATTCATGGCTCGTCCCATGATAGATAGATAGATAGATCGTTTATTGTCATTGTCACCAGTACAACGAAATTTAAAATGCTCACCAGTCAGGGCATCATTCATAAATTTAAATTAAATAAAACAAGAAAATAAAAATAAAATTAAATGAAAGATAATCAATTTATACTATATATAAAAACAGCCCAAGTATACCCACATACCCACATAAGGTTACATTTTGTCATTGCACATCTCTATTTCACAATCAATTGTAAACACTATTACTTAATAATTAATTAGCATTATTGAGTGCGGTGATCGCTGTAGGATTAAAGCTCTGTTTGAATGCCAACGCACATAGCCCACGAAACATTGCGCACCTGCTCGAACCACGCTACCTAAACCATTCCCACAGCCGGTCGTGTCCAAGGATTCAGACCTCATAGCAGGACATCACCCGTATCCTCAATGACCTTCACAGTGACCTCTGTGTCTCCCTCCACCCACACGTGCCTGCTGGGTGCCCCCACCCAGTCCCTCTCGCCACCGTGGGAATCTATTAAAACAAACCTATAAAAAAACCTATTAAAAAAACACTAGTTTGTATTTTACCAGGTAAGGCTCACTGAGCTAAATAGCTGTTTTTTCAGTAGAAACACATGTAATCAGCCCAAGTGGCTGATTGTATGTTGAAACTAGCTTTACTACCCGGCTTCGCCCAGGACTTGGATTCTTGTCTTAGATTAATACACGGCCGATGCGGTGGGGGGGGGGGGGGGGGGGTGACGTCAGCAGGCACAATGCGTGACGCTGCCGCATGCGGGTGACATCACATATGTGACGTCACCGCTCACTTGCCGTGCAAAATATTACATCCATTATTGCCCCCCCCCCCCCCCCCCCCCCAAATACAGAAGCCTATTTTTATACTTTTTGCATTGTGTACAGTCTGGAAGCTACCCACTTGCCAAATTTAAAGTGTGTTGCATGTCGGGAAGTATGCTAAACATTTCGAACAGACACACATATTCACAAATTTCCCTTTTATATGAATAGCTTTAAAGCAGCCAACTAATCTAAATGCACGTTTTAAAATGTGGAGGTGAAAACCGGAAGACCCAGAGAAAGATCCACGCGACCACGGGGAGAGAGAGAGAGACGCGCAAACTCCAAATATACAGCAGCAGGCATCAGGGTCGGGATCGAACCCACGACCTCCTGTATACCAGGCGAGGTAGTTAACATCTCCTAGTCACCTACGCATCGCCAGTGCTCCCAATCACCTCCGGTTGAGGCAATGGAAGAGCCATCGTGAGCTATCCATGCTTGGAACGCTGGCGACACCCAACACAAAAAATGCCCCCCCTTCGCCCCCCCCCCCTGTTGTAACCCATGGGGGCCGTGTCGTAGCGACCACTCCACGGATACGCAAGGATCGGGTTTCCCTTTGTCGATTAGTTCCCGATCCGGCTTTCTGATAAAAAAAAAATAGACTAATACATCTCAACGATGGGGTTAATATCGCGTCGTTCATGCCTAATTGTCTGGTAGAAACCACCACAGACCAATCTTCAAGCTGGAAGGCTGCCAGGTGGTCAGCCAGCAGCAATAATTGCTGTGCAGTTCTCTACGTATTAAGGTGTTTTCAGCCAATTTGTGTTTATACACGTGTAGAGGTGGTACGTACCGGGATGTAGCGAGCCATCGCGTTGCCGGTGTCTACATCACGGTCTGCACTTGGGTGGCTACACCGACGTCCGCACTAGCCCCGCCCCTCGGGGGGGGGGGCTGAGGGCTATATAAGGCGGTGCACACGAGCGCTCGGGGAGTCGCTGAAGCCAGTGAAGAATGAAGACGGAGCAAGCCAGATAGGACCCTGGGACCCCTAGCCCCGCTGCCCTTGTCAGGGCCGGGACTCTGTGTGGCTCAGTGGTGAGACCCTGGGTACTCACGGCCCGACGTCCTTGTCAGGCCCGGGTTGATGGGCCAGTGGTTGGGACCTGTACCCTGGCTAGGTCGGGTCAGATAGCCTCCTCTAGGAGTTACATAGCCGGAGGACCTGAGAGCGTGGCTGGTGTCAGGCACGCGTAGCCGTAGGCTGTGTTTCTAGGCTGTATAGATGACTTTTCTGTAGGGTGTTACAAATAAATACGTGCTGCCTCCGTCAACTCGTCTCCTGCAGTATTTACGGCGTTACACACGGGGGAGGAATCCAGAGCACCTGGAGAAAACCCACGCGTGCGAGGGGGCAACGCTCTATCCCATACAGAAGAGACAGATGAGCCAGGGCACGGCACCTCAATGCCCACGGGAAGTGAGTTTTGCAACATTTCTCTTTTGTGCAGTGATCTACCAATCCTAGCTGCCTCCACACAGTGCTGGATTACAGGCGGCGTGTGTTTAATTTGTGTTTAGTTCGTCGTCATTCTCCCGCACCTCCGATTAGCATGGTTGCCGATGTACGGTGCGAAAGAAGTTCAACATGCATACATACATGTACGTTAATACATGTACATGTGCATAGCTACCACTGGCAGTGGTGTCACATCACCTCTCCCCGTGATCTCACACTAATCTTCCCTTCATCCTCTCTACAATTTCCTCTTCCTGATTCCTCTTTTTCTGATCCCATTTCATATTTTCCATTGCGTAGATCACAGCCGCAGAAAGCCTAGATCCCTCCTTGGTGTGCATCGTTTATATGTTTGCAGATTTGCATCTCGGTTTCTGTTAACGCTTGTACTGTTGTTGAAAAAATATATATTTAAAATTCAAGCCTACAATTTTATAATCACGTTGTCAACAGATTTGTCACGCGCATTTAAATGGTAATTGTCTCTTGGTATTACAGTGCACTTTATGATATATGATTTTATTCTTTCTAAGTCAAAGTGATTTCCTGCTCAAGTGAACCATCGGGGCAGTGTTCTTGACCTGTTTTACAGCCCTCAGCCAGTGGTGGAAATTCCACGTTCCTTTTGTGCGGGTGAGTCCATCCATAGTACAAGCTGTTGAATTCCCCGCAGAGTGGTGCTCATTTTTATCGACCTTAGAGGGCTGATGGGCTGAGTCAATCCCCAACCTGGATTTGAACTTAGAAGCCTTCCAAATGGTTGCTCACCTGCCATGACACCTGGCCGAGTTTGTGACGTAAGTGAAATGATATTCCTACTTTGCCATTACATGTCACTTTGCCATCTTTATACAGCATTCACACCTGTGTGTATGAAATTAGAAATATGCAAGTCAGAGTATGTAATTGTTTTTCAACATATTTCAGGCAATAAAAAATAATTATTCATCATCAATGTCCTCGGGACGCAACTGAAAAAACGCAAGAAAATGTGTGTTCCTAGTACTGCTATTGAAAGCAGAGCAGCATCTAAAATATTAAACAAAGATGTGGATGAAAGCAGGATGGAAGGCCCTTGGAAAGTCGAACTTGAGAATGAAAAGTAAAGTACGGACGTGCCGAAAGAAGAAAATATTTAATTGAACGCATGTGAAAAAGAGCTTCATAGCTTATCGGATTCCTTCAGTCTAAATAAAGATTCTGAATGTAATGCGTACTACTGCCCTGCTATGACGAGTGGATTGGAAACCCGTCACGAATAAAGTAAATGGAAGAACAACTGAAAAATGTTGCAAAGAAGCGTGAAGAGGAAAAGTAAGTTGGACTTACACCGAGAGACAGAGAGAGATAATAAGATACTTACTCTTAAATTTCGATTTAAAGCTTTCGTGACTGCAGGGATTCATCTTCTTGGTTCTTTCGGTAAAGTCACGTAGAAGGGAAATAATAAAATAATACAAATAAAACATAATAAAATAATTCTCACGACGTTTCGGCCACAACGCAAGCAGCCGTCCTCTTCACCTGAGGATGGCTGCTTGCGTTGTGACCGAAACGTCGTGAGAATCATTTTATTATGTTTAATTTGTATTATTTTATTGCTTCCCTTCTGCGTGACTTTACTTAGTCTTAGTTTTTTCGGTACAGTCACGTAGGTAAAAAATGCAATTATTTTATTTCTATTATTACTTTTATTAATTTTAATTTCATTTTTTACCTACGTGACTTTACCGAAAAAACTAAGAGTATGAATATTCTTAGGTTTTTCGGTAAAGTCACGTAGGTAAAACATTAAAATTAATAAAAGTAAAATAAAATAAAAATCACGACGTTTCGGAGGCAACACAAGCTTCCGTCTTACTTGATACAGCTGTCGTGGCTGTGACGGTTCCACCTGAAGACGGAAGCTTGTGTTGCCTCCGAAACGTCGTGATTTTTATTTTATTTTACTTTTATTAATTTTAATGTTTTACCTACGTGACTTCACCGAAAAACCTAAGAATATGAATCCTTGCAGTCACGAAAGCTTCAAATCTAGAATTCAGAGTATGAATCCTTGCAGTCACGAATGTTTCAAATCTAGAAGAGATAATAAAAACTTGAAACTGAGGATACGTAAGTGGGCTCATGCGGGACACGTCGCGAGAAGGGATGATGGACAATGGTCAAGAATATTGATGGAGTGGCTGATGTAGCCAGTGCCAGCTCACACGTGATTAATCACGTGTTATATATATATGTGTGCACCCTCTTCTTGGTTCTTTCGGTAAAGTCACGTAGAATGGAAATAATAAAATAATAAAAATAAAACATAATAAAATAATTCTCACGACGTTTCGGCCAGACCTGTTTTTCACCTGAGGACGGCTGCTTGCGTTGTGGCCGAAACGTCGTGAGAATAATTGTATTATGTTTTATTTTTATTATTTTATTATTTCCATTCTACGTGACTTTACCGAAAGAACCAAGAAGATGAATCCCTGCAGTCACGAAAGCTTACAATCGAAATGTGTGCACCCTGTAACATACGGGAACACAATACACCATTTTGCACAGCTACCGGTAGCCACATGCCGTTTAAAATATTAAAATCTTCAAGTGAATGTAATGCCGACCAGGGATTGGACCCCGAGCCCCACGTGCACAGTACGAGGGAGCCCCCCGCCCCCCCCCCCCCCATTTTGATTTGGGCGGACTTGGAGATTTAATTGCGATATTGTGACGTGGAGGGTTGTTGCTGATCGATATTGTGACGTGGAGGGTTGTTTCTGATCGCCATTGTGACGTGGAGGGTTGTTTCTGATCGCCATTGTGACGTGGAGGGTTGGTTCTGATCGATATTGTGACGTGGAGGGTTGGTTCTGATCGATATTGTGACTTGGAGGGTTATCTCTGACCGCTATTGTGATGTAGGAGGGTTGTCTCTGATGGCTATTGCAGATACACAATTGCCTTTCTGAAGAGTATTTTTGAAATAATTTTTTTTCTGTTTCACAACCACCAACCTCGTCCCCCCCCCCCCGGTGCTCAACTGCTGTGGAGTCGCCCCGTAGAGTTCCAAATCAACGTCTACCAACTTTATGATTTTTTCAAATCGTTGTTATTGCCGTCTATTTAGTCGACCTATCACCCCCACTCGCCCACCTCGCAAGGATTCACGACGGGAGGAGAGGGGACAGGGCGATCCGGCTACACTGACAAGTGGCGGAACGCATCGGAGATGACTCACACCGGGGAAATGGGGCGATGCTGGGTGAAATAGCGGGAGGTGGCGGCATCTTGGGGCGCTCTTCATCCAGCAGTGGATTGACCCTGGCTGATGATCATGATAAATGACGAGTCATCAACACTCATGTCAAGGAGGGCCTTGCAAACGTTTCGCTCAAAAGCTGACCCCGTTGTATTGCCACAAGTGACATTTAGCCGAAGTAATTATTCATAAGTGCAGTCATTTTTTCGATGGAATTACTTTCATAAATGTTGCCAAAATATTGCAACACGGTGAGCTAATCTTGTTCACAAAGTCATGGGAACTCTTACATCCATACGGCGCACCTTTTTTTCGCAAATAGATTCGAGAACACATTGCCAAAATAAAGGTTTTTTAAATGAAGCAAGATCAATACGAGTTTCATTATAACATCTGATTGCAAAGCAGCCCATGTAGTTTTAGCTTTTATAGGTATGGTGACGAACAAATTATTTTACGAATAGATTACAGGTCTGAAAAAGACAACAACAGCAACAACAAAAATAGCCCCCCAATGTGGGATTATCACGTCGCTTTAAATTCAAACCAAAAATAAAATTACGAGGTTCAATTTATTTGCATTCTCAATGTTGCCTTGACGCCAAATTGAAAGCCTGCCCTGCAGACAAAACTGCGGCAAACAGCACACGTGTTGTTGGCCTGCAGTCTACTGATGGGAGCCATCATTCAAGGTGAAATTAAAGTAGCTCAAGGTGCAATCACTGTACACTTCAAATAAGTGGCAGCACACAAACAAGCCGTGCGTGCAGGTTTTACATTCACTCATAATGCTGCATCCACGCGTCTGAGTTGCGTTGACAGATACAGATATTGAGTGCTGCTCTGGGTTATTAGGGACATCTCTCTACCTGTTAAGAGCAAAATACAACAACAATGACGACGATGTGCAGCTTCTTTTGTTTATCCACTGCTGGATGAAGGCCTCCTCGTGCCGTGTCAGCTGGAGGGAGTCATTTAACACACTTCCCCGAGCTGGTCAGTGCGGTGTGATCGAGTGGAGGACCCAGGACTGGTTCAGATACATCAATCACTACTGATGTTATCTCAGGTCAGGAATTGAACTCATGTTACTGGGTTCATAGCTCATTGTTCGCCAAACAATAATAAAAAAATAAGTGTTTAAAAATAAATTTCGATTTAAAGCTTTCGTGACTGCAGGGATTCATCTTGTTGGTTATTTCGGTAAAGTCACGTAGAATGGAAATAATAAAATAATAAAAATAAAACATAATAAAATAATTCTCACGACGTTTCGGCCACAACGCAAGCAGCCGTCCTCAGGTGGATAAGACTCTGTCTTATCGACAAACCTGCTCTCCACCTGAGGACGGCTGCTTGCATTGTGGCCGAAACTTCGTGAGAATTATTTTATTAATTTATTTTTATTATTTTATTATTTCCATTCTACGTGACTTTACCGAAAGAACCAAGAAGATGTTTAAAAATAATATAAGAGCATTATATTTGGTTTAAAAGATTTTCACATCTTGAGGTTGTGGCTTTGGTATCGGTTTACAATGCAGTTACCTTGTAAGCGATGACACAAATGAATGATTTCACAGTGTTAAAAGTAGTTTTTAATGTTTTAGAAAGATCCAGCTGCATGTTTTTGCAGCTTGCCAGATCCACCCAGCTGCTAAGCTTTATCAAGCTGACCAAACAATTAAATATGCTGCATAGTCCATTGGTATGCTGGGCTGAGAAATCAACTCCCGCATTTGTCATGGAAGTGCCATATAGGCAGACACGAAATAAATTGGTTATCAAATGATGATTCGTTTTTTTTGGCAAAAGTAATGGCGTAACATTATATACGAATGCCTTGGATAATGTTTGTTGTTTAAGATAAAGGACTTATAACAAATGGTCGCTTTAAGATAAACTATGATAAATCCTGTGTTTGGTGGCCAGATGTCACATTGTAAGTGCAATTTATGAGCTGTGTGCTTTTACACGTGTGAATTGATGGCATAACAATCCATATCTTGACCTTCATATGTTAAGCGCGAAAGTGTTAACAATAAAAAAGAATAAGCTGGCAACAAGTGGCCAGCAATCGGGAAGCACTAAATGGGATTTTAGTTCGCAATATTTCAAAATGTGCAATGTATCTATACTATCGCTCTTTTTCTCACTCGCAAGCCCACCACAGTAAACCCAGCGCATGCATAATGCTTTATCATGACTCCCTGCATTTAGGAACTCACAACAACAGTCCGGCTTACAGATTAAATCCAGGGAAAATCCAATTACTAGAGCAAACGTGCTCATTTTGTGACACTAACGTCTGAATTTGAAAAGCAATACCTAACACACGGAGGAACGGATTTTATTTTTAACATCGTGGTGATTTCAGCATCTGAAAAAATTTACACTATCAAATGTGGGCTTTAAAATGGTAACACAGGTTTTTTTTTTCTCTCTCTTCTACTAAAATAAGACATTCCATGGGAAGGTGTTCTTTGTTTCACGTAAAAATATATTTTCTTTCAAAATCAGAAAAAAAAACCATTTGGTTAAGATGTTCATTTGGTCTCTTGAGCGTTTTTGACCCATTTTAAATCTTCTGCATGGTATTCTAAGTGCACGTTTTCTAATTCCAGCCACACCCAGGTGCAGCTGATACTAATTAATTCATGCAAATATTTGGTGTGCAGACAACGTTCAATTACCGAATGCAGCTTGATTAATGAGACCCGGCATGATTTACTTTGAAATGTCTCCATCAAGTCATTGTTTGGCGCGCGTATAATCCAACAGTGTTGCAATAACGTCGAGGGTGTTGTGCAAACAGTGGTCATATTACTATGATCACGGGATCCTGTCTCGTGGTGACAGTGATCATGTGACACCGTGAGTTTAATATAAAGTGGTTAGAGAATATGGAATTGCTAACATTAAGCATTTCCAATATCTACCTTTGAGAACACGACACATTTTTCAAACATCCTAGATTTGAAAATATAATTTAATTCCTAAGGAAATATATATAAAAAACACAACCCCTAAAACCATTTCTGCCTTTCCATCAATTCTTGGACTCCCTGGTGGAATGGGTTCTTCGGTGGTGGCCAGTGTAAAATTGTACATTTTTATTCATCATTTTTCAAAATTACCGTGTTCCCAAAGACCCCGTTTCTGTCCAAACAAACAAACAATATATATTTCGAAGAATAACAACATTCACTGTTGCATATGGTACTCGTTAGCTACCAGTTTGCTGGCGTTATTACGCATTTAATTTGCATGACCAATTTCGTCTAATCAATCTAATTGTGTTTGTCATTGCTACGTGCTTATGCGAAAACCTGTGATTTGTAAATGCATTTTATTGTTGTTGCTGTTGTTGTTTAACATAACAGCCATATGTTATCTGACCCATATTACCGTATATGAGCTTTGTCAAGAGCTTAGGGCTTGCCTTACAGATACGTTTTCACAACAATGTCCATTGCCTACCAATATGCAACATCACAACACATTGAGCATACATTGCGTTGTGCAATGCATGTCAATGGAAACTCAGACAGAACAAGTTATGGGTAGGGAACATGTCAAGAATTATATACACAATGTAACAATTGATGATTTCCAGTACTCACGGTCAGCTATGGACCGTGGAGATAATCAAATCCAATACTGTCTCTAAATGATGGTAAATCAACAGAAAACGCATGCAGGCTGGAACGAAATACATGCAGCAACACACTCGCAAACAGCAGGAAGACGTGACTCAAATAACTCCTTGGATGCATACCATTTTACCACCACATTTTATAAACGATGCCCTTAGCTTTGCCTAAACTACAAGCTGGGTAGAGCCGAAGGTGTGGTCGTATGAATATTGAGGCCACAAACTAAACAAAAAGTTGAAAACGTAAACATCCCAAGTACGGAGATGCGGGAAGCACAGTCCTTGAAACGATAGGTTTGACAATTTAGGGCTTCTCTCAGGACATCATATTCGCTTGATTCACAATTGGCTTGGTGAACTGAAGAGCTCCCTGCCACGTGACGTTATCAGTAGAAACAGGACGAGACTGCCGCTTTTGTGTCACGCAAACTCTGCCAGCGTTACAATGTAAAAATGATTCGTGGAAGAAAAAAATCTTGAAACAGTTCACCGTGAGAATAAGTTGTTATTTAAATATTCCCAAAACAATGGAAATATTTTATTTAAAAAAATAAATAATTCCATGCTCTTGTCTTGATTATATTCTTGCACCACATTCTCATTAAATCGCTGCCAATTACGGCTCACTGCAATATGCATACCACGCAGCAGCAGCAGCAGCACACAGAGAGTCTTCGTCTGTGTTCAGAACGATAGGGTCACACCTATTCACATTAATAGTGAAACAACTATTAATGTGATGGTATTCAAACAACAGACGGTGGCAGTGGCAGCTGATTGACCCAGTGGGTTAAACCTAATTTTTTTATGGCACCTTGCTCCAAAAAGCCTGTGAAGTTCAGTGTTCAATTCTAGCCAAGAAAGAAATCATTAACATACATTCTATTCTGGTGACAGGTCACCAGGTTCATCGCTTTGTCGCTCGGCCAATAATGAAAACCTTCCCTCCATGTGATGGTATTCAAATGGCAGGCCCACGCGTGGTCGGTTTTGATTGACTGAGTTCAGTTTTTGCCGCAGTAGGCGCAGATGTAAGTTCACGATGTGAAATGATATAGAACATTATTTGCTACCAGCATGGACGATCGATGTCACCAATTGGCAATTACGGCACTTTACAAGCATAGCGTTTACGATCGCATAACTTCCGTTCTCAAATACAACTGCAATTATAGCCGTCTGAGACAAAATAGGATGAATTTTCATCCCTTATGGTTCAAACTGACAATTGACATTCTAGTAATCACTCTTTTTTATATACTGCAATCGTGTTTTTTTCTTTTATAAATGTTAATGTGTTATGTGGATTGCACTCATTTCAGCTCAAGGTTGAATGTTTTCCGCCTTCAATAGACGAGGCATCCCTTCCATTGCCTAGAAAGTTGATAATGTTTCAAACTTGCTTCTGTGGCACCTGCAGCATCAACTCTCCACCGTGGCCTGGTACACAGGGAAGCTAGCGTGGACACGAGCGCTTATCCTTGTGCCACTTTTATGGATCCAATTCAAAGCAGAATGACAGACAAATGCCGTTACGCACGTGCATTATATTCGTACATTACATACATCGATACACCATGACATACATAATAACACTTTGCTAACTTAGTGAAATAGCATACCGAACTGGCAATCTGCAGGCCGCCTGGTTGATTTCCTGGCACGGCAGTTAAAACAGTAGGCACAGATCTATATTTTTTTATTTTAGCAGGTAAGTCCACTGAACCATATAGCTCTTTTTCAGAAGTGATCCTTCATCTCACATCCAACTTCAAACGTACCCCCCAAAAAATCCCCTTTGACGCAATTAGTTCACGTTAAATTTGGGTGGTCTTCTGAAAGATGTATTGTTGTCGTAGTGTGATGATGATGGAAACAAAATGTTTTAACTCAATAGGGTTGTATTAAGATATTCTAATTCAGCGACCCATCAATAGGTGTCTCTAGCGAGCGATCTCAACAATTAAAACGTTCCATTAAACTCTTTGTTTTATAACGCACCTCTGATTCGCACGGTTGGCTACGTACGGTGCGAAAGAAGTTCAATATACATACATTTGACCCATTCTCCAAAGTGAGGTCATGCTTTCTCAAAAAGAAAAACGAATTAGCATTTTGGAAAAGGGATTGTTGCTAATTTTGGGCATATTGTTCATTCTTGGCCTGCTCCGAAATGTGTTTCCTATCGCCTATGATGATGTAGAGCAACAGCTCTCATTTAACATTGGGGTGGTTGAGCCAGATAATTGCATCAGAAGTAGCTGGGAGGTGAATCGCTGTGATGATGATTCCTTCATATTTGCGAATCAGGCAATCATTACGTGTTCCACGGGCTTTCTCTGGGTGTTGACAGTCGCACAACGGAGACTTTTTTTAAATTTCCTTTTGTGAAAAAGTAAGTGCATCTGCCACGGTTCTTGTGAATAGGGTTTGACATTTTTTAACACTTGGGCAGAGGCATAATGTTCAACCACATGCTTTGAAAGAGAAAAGATGTTTTTCATCGGTATATTGTTGAATAAGATCACTTGCTCTGAAGTACACGGAGTCCTTGCAAGATTTGTACATACGGGGGGTTATTTTTAAATCCTTTATATTAAGTTCGCTTGCTTAGGACCGTGCAAATATTTCGGTAGTTTTTTAACCCACTTCCCGTGATCCAATCGAACTGACATTTTGCACACAGACTCGTTGTGCGTGACAACGCATTTTCGTGAAAATTTATTTTCAAAATTTTACACTGTTTAGGGAATTTTTAAAAAATATATAATTACCAATTGTTTAATGCTGCCAGACAATCATCTGACCCATATGTGGCAGCCATCTCAAGCCAGAGGACGAGAGGACTCTAGCCGCCCCAATGCCACGCATATAAAGGATTTATAGTGAAAAACTTTGTTTTTACGGGTTAATTTTTTCCATTATCACACCTGTGATGGGCATTGTTACAAACCGAACATTTTCACATGTAGCTATATGAGGCTGAGCAATGGAATCATTTGAAGGTGCACTGTGTTAACATTACAAGATGTGAAACCCTCTCTGGCAGATCTGTTCATTAATTAATATTCGTCAATGCCAACGGAATATATATATTTTAAAAATCAGTCATATAATATTAATTCACACGTTTTCCTTACAAATGTAAATATCATTATTAGTTCACTCTCACTGTCAAAACAAGACATGCAGAGTAGAAGTTTGGCAGAATCATGCAGCAAAGCCAGGATAACAATTTCAACTTGTAATGCGTAACCACACAGTATTTGCTCGTTCTCAGAGAGAGAGAGAGAGAACGACTCAGGGGTGGTGAGCCAGCGCCAATTTCCTCCCCAAGCTCTGCTGTTCCCTAGATGGTAAGGAACTTTCAGGACAATTAACCCCTTTCTTGCAAAGGCCATGCAGGAGGGCGTGTGGCACAATTTGACGCCAGCTATCGTAACGTGTGTCTCGGAACGGGAAAGGGTTTCATGAATGTTCACAAGTGGGAGGACACCGGAGCACCCAGAAAGAAAACCCATGCGTGCGAGGGGGAAACGCTCTATCCCATATATTTTTGGAATAGGCGGAGTACATTGCCTGGACCACCTTCTGACGAGCCACGGTGGTGGCTTCTCGTGGCACACGACAATGGAGTTTCGCCAAACATTGGTGTGACCCACCAACCCCCCACTCCTTCAAATTTCTATGCTCATGTAAAGTCACTTAATATCTAATCTCCTCTACACAACCAACCGTAGCATATCTAGCACTGAATGCCGTTTTGTTTGCTGCCATTTTTCAGATTTTGTTGACAGTGACAGCCTGCATATTTAAAATAACCCGTCAAAAAGAGATTTGTTTGAAACTGAAAATGTAAGGCACTGGAAGGACAGTCATCATAAAAAAAAGAAATCAATATTTAGTTTTTCTGTCACTAAACCAAATTCTCATTTTTTTTTCCTTCAACAGAAAAAAAAAATATTCGATGCTTCTAGATATTATCAATCAACGTGTCCGTGTTCGAGCAGTGTTTCTTATGGCAGTAAATGCTTCATGTTTATGTCACGTGCCTCTTCATTCCCATGCACATGGTGTGCTGGTGTGGAGAGTTTAGCATTCATTGCTGTGCACATGCTTGATAGTCAATGCACAGCGAAACTGCACTGGACTGAACATTGTGCTGCCCATAAGAGGCTGATACAGCGAGGGAAAAAAGTAATTGATCCCCTGTTGATTTTGGACGTTTGCCCACTGACAAAGAAATGATCAGTCTATAATTTTAATGGTAGGTTTATTTGAACAGTGAGAGACAGAATAACAACAACAAAATCCAGAAAACGCATGTCAAAAATGTTATAAATTGATTTGCATTTTAATGAGGGAAATAAGTATTTCCCTCATTAAAATGTACTCCCTTTAAGAGTGTGCTCCTAATCTCAGCTCGTTACCTGTATAAAAGACACCTGGGAGCCAGAAATCTTTCTGATTGAGAGGAGGTCAAATACTAATTTCCCTCATTAAAATCCATTTTTGACATGCGTTTTTCTGGATTTTGTTGTTGTTATTCTGTCTCTCACTGTTCAAATAAACCTAACATTAAAATTATAGACTGATCATTTCTTCGTCAGTGGGCAAACGTACAAAATCAGCAGGGGTTCCAATACTTTTTTCCCTCACTGTAGATCATAACCTCTGTGTGTGGCACATTTTCATCCAGTGGACAAATGCGTATGTCTGTAAGCAACTTTGAATGCCTTCCTTCAGAAGTTCAACACTATGATCAAGCATATGAAGAAGGGACGTTGCCCACAACGTTGCTGATCGTATACATTTAATGTTTGTTGATTTATTTAACGACAGTGTTATCGACGATTGTGTTGAGATGTTTTTTGTTAATTGTGCTTCAGCACCACTGCCAAGGCAACGTCACCAAATAGTTGAATTCAGTCACTCAGTTGGTTATTGTGCGCGTGTGTGTGGGTGCGTAAATGATGCAATCTTCACATTTTCTTTTGCTACTAAGTACACAAACCGTTCCATCCTGCTGGGGACATTTACATCGAAGCCGGAACAATGAATCGTTCAGAATTGATTATTCACAATTACATGCATCAGATGGTACGTATGCAATTTTATTACTTATGATTTATGGAAATTGTTAAGTAGACGCAACGAACCTACACTTTACCCCACCATAAGTGACCTGCTGCTCGACTTTGGTGCACCGTACCCATTGGTACCTCGCCTGGTAGACAGGAAATTGTAGTTTCGATTTAAGCTTTCGTGACTGCAGGGATTCATCTTTTGGTTCTTTCGGTAAAGTCACGTAGAAGGGAAATAATGAAATAATAAAAATAAGACATAATAAAATAATTATATTTAAAGCTTTCGTGACTGCAGGGATTCATCTTCTTGGTTCTTTCGGTAAAGTCACGTAGAAGGGAAATAATGAAATAATAAAAAAAAGACATAATAAAATAATTATATTTAAAGCTTTCGTGACTGCAGGGATTCATCTTCTTGGTTCTTTCGGTAAAGTCACGTAGAAGGGAAATAATGAAATAATAAAAATAAGACATAATAAAATAATTATATTTAAAGCTTTCGTGACTGCAGGGATTCATCGTTTTGGTTCTTTCGGTAAAGTCACGTAGAAGGGAAATAATGAAATAATAAAAATAAGACATAATAAAATAATTATATTTAAAGCTTTCGTGACTGCAGGGATTCATCTTCTTGGTTCTTTCGGTAAAGTCACGTAGAAGGGAAATAATGAAATAATAAAAATAAGACATAATAAAATAATTATATTTAAAGCTTTCGTGACTGCAGGGATTCATCTTCTTGGTTCTTTCGGTAAAGTCACGTAGAAGGGAAATAATGAAATAATAAAAATAAGACATAACAAAATAATTATATTTAAAACTTTCGTGACTGCAGGAATTCATCTTTTTGGTTATTTCGGTAAAGTCACGTAGAAGGGAAATAATGAAATAATAAAAAGAAGACATAATAAAATAATTATATTTAAAGCTTTCGTGACTGCAGGGATTCATCTTCTTGGTTCTTTCGGTAAAGTCACGTAGAAGGGAAATAATGAAATAATAAAAATAAGACATAATAAAATAATTATATTTAAAGCTTTCGTGACTGCAGGGATTCATCTTCTTGGTTCTTTCGGTAAAGTCACGTAGAAGGGAAATAATGAAATAATAGAAATAAGACATAATAAAATAATTATATTTTAAGCTTTCGTGACTGCAGGGATTCATCTTCTTGGTTCTTTCGGTAAAGTCACGTAGAAGGGAAATAATGAAATAATAAAAATAAGACATAATAAAATAATTATATTTAAAGCTTTCGTGACTGCAGGGATTCATCTTCTTGGTTCTTTCGGTAAAGTCACGTAGAAGGGAAATAATAAAATAATAATAAAACATAATAAAATAATTCTCACGACGTTTCGGCCACAATTATTTTATTATTTCCCTTCTACGTGACTTTACCGAAAGAACCACGAAGAGGAAGTTGTAGGTTCGAACCTCGACCCTGACGCCTGCTGCTGTATATTTGGAGTTTGCGTGTCTCTCTCCCCGTGGCCGCATCGATTTTTCTCCGGTTCCTCGGGTTTTACCCTCCACATTTAGAAACATGTATCTCGAGTATTTGGCTGCGATACATTTCCACGTGATAAGCAACTTAGTTGAGCTATCAATTGTGGCCAGGTCGCTTCTGAAAAAGAGCTAGATAGCTCAGTGGGCCTGACCTGATCAACATTTTAAAATAGTACTGGTAGGAACCTCCTGGTTACACCGGCCCACAGGGGATTATTGCGTCCGTCCGTCGTGCAAGGAGAGGCTGGGTGGGGAGGGAGGGGCTGGGTGGGGAGGGGAGGGTGGGGAGGGTGGGGCTGGGTGGGGAGGGGAGGGTGGGGAGGGTGGGGCTGGGTGGGGAGGGGAGGGTGGGGCTGGGTGGGGATGGGAGGGTGGGGAGGGGCTGGGTGGGGAGGGTGGGGAGGGGCTGGGTGGGGAGGGGCTGGTCACCCCGTGGTGCCCTTATAAAACTCAACGTTTAACCTACTCACGCCGGCTTGTGCCCGCCCTCACAGTCGGGCATATGTGCGGAATTCAGCACGCCGCCGTTGACCCTGGCCATTGACCGATCAACCCAACGTTCCTACTAGCTCCCTCCGCAGGAATGTGTTTTAGTTTTTGCTTCCACATCATACAAATTGTCTGTCGCAGTGTGGACGATTGGGCCAAAATCCATCTCTCAAGGGGCTCTCTTGAGCCGCCTCCAGTTGGGGTCTTTCCACTGGCAGTGGCGTGAACAAGACATTTGCGGGGCTTCACCTTTGTATTTATTTATAAATTTATTTTAAAAAATTGGAGTCATTTCACAGCGTTCCGTCTCACTTCCGTTGACGAGAATGTGCTGAACTGAGCCGCTCTTCTTTGCCTCGTGGCGCTGCCCTCTCCAGCGGACTGCACAATTGACACCGTCATTCGTTTTGAACATCGGTTACTAAATCGCAGGCCTAATTAATATACCCACGTATGTTTAAGTTCAGTCAGTGCGTGCTTTGCCACGCAATGAAAGAAAACGCATCAGTTAATCTATTCCGACGCGGTTGTCCGCGCACTGCACTATGGACCCGGCAACCCGGGTTTGTCCCTACTCTAAATTCAGAATATCTATTTATATTGGAGGAATCCGATGAGCTATACAGCTCGTTTTCATACATGTCAATAGCAGTGGGGAGTGATAACCGGGCTGATTTTATGCCCTTTGTTCCCTTCACAATCCCAGAGCAACCAGCATGGTGAAGTTTGGTAAAAACGACCCTCACGACCGAATAGGAATGCTTTCTGTTCTGTGAGATGAACCAAGCGATGCAATTAGCAATTGCTAGGCTGCTGTTGAGAGCAGAGTGGCGTTAGTGATATTTTATATAATAGAGGTTTTTGGGTTAGATCGCGTAAATATGAATGCGTCAGTTTGACAAGCAGACTTTCGCGATCAGTATTATTCATAATAAAGATTTTTGGGTTAAATTGCGTAAGTATGAATGTGTCGTAACCCTCCACCACCCGACACAGCCAGGAAGGTTTAGTTACCATTATTCTGGCAAATCGCCCGATGATGCTGGATGTAATTACCAGCAAAACGTCGTACTACTCAAATTGTAAATGTTGTGGATTTACTCTCGAACACGCCTGGTGGGCTGAAGTAGTAACGAATTGGCGCGTTTTGTGTTACGTGACAAATCTTACTGGCTGAGTCGAGTGGTGGAGGGTTACGACACATTTATACATACGCGATCTAACCCAAAAACCTTTATTACGAATATAAATCCGTCGTTAAACCCGCCGCCGCCCGACACAGCCAATTAGTAAGGTTTGTCACATAAACAAAACACACCAATTCGTTACTAGTGTAATAAAGGACTCTTTCTCAGTGTCGATCTCCGTTGTCCTTTATTTGGGTTCGTGTAAATCTCGCTCCCACGGCGTCCTCACTCAGGCCCGCGTCTCCTCCGCCGATCACTCCACAGCCACCCTGCGGCTCCGTTCCGCAGCCTCACTGCTGCTCCGCTCTGCAGCCACCCTGCTGCTCCGCCCTGCAGCCACACTGCTGCTCCGCCCTGCAGCCACACTGCTGCTCCGCCCTGCAGCCACAGTGCTGCTTCGCCCTGCAGCCTCACTGCTGCTCCGCCCTGCAGCCACACTGCTGCTCCGCCCTGCAGCCTCACTGCTGCTCCGCCCTGCAGCCACACTGCTGCTCCGCCCTGCAGCCACACTGCTGCTCCGCCCTGCAGCCACACTGCTGCTCCGCCCTGCAGCCTCACTGCTGCTCCGCCCTGCAGCCACACTGCTGCTCCGCCCTGCAGCCACACTGCTGCTCCGCTCTGCAGCCACACTGCTGCTCCGCCCTGCAGCCACACTGCTGCTCCGCCCTGCAGCCACACTGCTGCTCCGCCCTGCAGCCTCACTGCTGCCCCGCTCTGCAGCCTCACTGCTGCCCCGCTCTGCAGCCACACTGCTGCCCCGCCCTGCAGCCACACTGCTGCTCCGCCCTGCAGCCACACTGCTACTCCGCTCTGCAGCCACCCTGCTGCTCCGCTCTGCAGCCACACTGCTGCTCCGCTCTGCAGCCACCCTGCTGCTCTGCTCTGCAGCCACACTGCTGCTCCACTCTGCAGCCACACTGCTGCTCCACTCTGCAGCCACACTGCTGCTCCGCCCTGCAGCCACACTGCTGCTCCGCTCTGCAGCCACCCTGCTGCTCCGCCCTGCAGCCACACTGCTGCTCCGCCCTGCAGCCACACTGCTGCTCCGCTCTGCAGCCACACTGCTGCTCCGCCCTGCAGCCACACTGCTGCTCCGCCCTGCAGCCACACTGCTGCTCCGCCCTGCAGCCACACTGCTGCTCCACTCTGCAGCCACACTGCTGCTCCGCCCTGCAGCCACACTGCTGCTCCGCTCTGCAGCCACACTGCTGCTCCGCCCTGCAGCCACACTGCTGCTCCACTCTGCAGCCACACTGCTGCTCCGCTCTGCAGCCACACTGCTGCTCCGCTCTGCAGCCACACTGCTGCTCCACTCTGCAGCCACACTGCTGCTCCGCCCTGCAGCCTCACTGCTGCTCCACTCTGCAGCCACACTGCTGCTCCACTCTGCAGCCACACTGCTGCTCCGCCCTGCAGCCACACTGCTGCTCCACTCTGCAGCCACACTGCTGCTCTGCCCTGCAGCCACACTGCTGCTCCACTCTGCAGCCACCCTGCTGCCCCGCTCTGCAGCCACACTGCTGCTCCGCTCTGCAGCCACACTGCTGCTCCGCTCTGCAGCCACACTGCTGCTCCGCTCTGCAGCCACACTGCTGCTCCACTCTGCAGCCACACTGCTGCTCCACTCTGCAGCCACACTGCTGCTCTGCCCTGCAGCCACACTGCTGCTCCACTCTGCAGCCACACTGCTGCTCCGCCCTGCAGCCACACTGCTGCTCCACTCTGCAGCCACCCTGCTGCCCCGCTCTGCAGCCACACTGCTGCTCCGCTCTGCAGCCACACTGCTGCTCCGCTCTGCAGCCACACTGCTGCTCTGCTCTGCAGCCACACTGCTGCCCCGCCCTGCAGCCACACTGCTGCTCCGCCCTGCAGCCACACTGCTGCTCCGCCCTGCAGCCTCACTGCTGCCCCGCTCTGCAGCCACCCTGCTGCTCCACTCTGCAGCCTACACTGCTGCTCCGCTCTGCAGCCACACTGCTGCTCCGCTCTGCAGCCACCCTGCTGCTCCGCTCTGCAGCCACACTGCTGCTCCGCTCTGCAGCCACACTGCTGCTCCGCTCTGCAGCCACCCTGCTGCTCCGCTCTGCAGCCACACTGCTGCTCCGCTCTGCAGCCACACTTCTGCTCCGCCCTGCAGCCACACTGCTACTCCGCTCTGCAGCTAGCCTTCCACAGCCCGCTAGCCCTCTGCGCCCTGACACCGATGGGCGACGGTGCCGAGGTCTCCCAACACGTGGCGATCGCGCCACCCTCCCCGTACTGCCCAGCGTGGCCTCCTCCCGTTTCACTCCGTCTCAACTCCCTGATCCCCTTCCGGTTCTCTCCCTAAATCCTCTCCCCCACGTGACCCTAACTCCTCCCTCTCCTCACGTGACCCAGACTCCGCCCCCCTCAATCCTTGCTCGCATTACACTAGTACAGCACACCGGTGTGTTGGAGAGTAAACCCACAACATTTACAATTTGAGTACGACGTTTCGCCAGTAATTGCCACTAGCATCATCAGGCGACAGCCTGGCTGTGTCAGTTGGTGGCGGGTTTAAAGGCACATTTATATTTATGCGATCTAACCCAAACACATCTATTATTGATAATATTGGTCGCGAAAGCCCACGGTGTTAAACTGCCATTTTACTGTTGTAGCCGTTGGATCGATTGTGCCACCTTCTCCATCCTCCTTCTCCATCTCCGCAGTGTCCTGGACCCAATGTAGTATGGGACACTGGGTGCAGCTTTGGTTTTCCCCCAGAAACGGCAATATGCAGGATTATCGCTACGCCACATCGCGACGCCACAATTTCAATGTACAAGTTGGTCAGAGATGTCTTGTGAGCCACAATGAATTGACATCGAGCATGTTTTTTCCTTTGCATATTTATTTGTATTAAATAAACGCTGCTGACAAAAAAAATGCTCAATGGGCTTTACCTGGTAAAATAAAAAAAATAGTTGTATTTTTTTTTGTTTTAGATAATTAAATGAGGGGTCACAAGACATCTGGAGCACCATTGTACGTTATTATCTTTTGGATTTAGGTCCTCATCTTCGTCTTGTCCACGTGCAATCGCATGTATTGCCTCTAGCATTTGAAAACTGCAACGCAAGTTGGTGGTGAATTTCAAGTTTGTGAGGGAGTTGCGTCCGTTTGAATATGGCGTTTGCAGGCATTCTTCCAGCTGTGGATTTTAAAAAGAGAATAAAATTATTCGCTAAGTAAGCTGTGGTTTAGACAATGGCTAATGATGCTGATTACGGAATACGTGGCACGAAACGTTTTTACACCCTAAAAACATTATCGGGTTTATTTTTTTTTAACAAACAACGGCCTACTAATTTTCTTGTCGGGTTCGTAGCTCACTGCTTCGTAAAATTTCCTTGGACGGGTTAACTTGCCACTCATTATAAAACTGGCACTTAAAATGTGCTCTGGCCACTCTCTGGTGCATTTACCAAACACATACTTGTCATTTCATTCAAAATTTGAAGCTTTCGTGACTGCAATCATTCATACTCTTAGGGTTTTCGGTAAAGTCACGTAGGTAAAAAATAAAAAAATAAAAATATATAAATAATAATATAAATAAAATAATAAATCACGACGTTTCGGAGGCAACACAAGTCACTTGAGACAGTAAATCTGGCTGTGACGGTCCCACCTGATGACGGAGACTTGTGTTGCCTCCGAAATGTCGATTTATTATTTTATTAATATTATTATTTATATTATTTTTTATTTTTTACCTACGTACATACTTGTCAACCCGTACGGTTTACCCCGCATTCTTGTACAGGGAAATTGAGTTTTCAGGTCCAAACGGCGTACAGCCGTTTCAATACGGGCAACATTTTAGTTTTTTGTCTATTTGTTTGCGTTTCTCCCTTGTGATGGGACTTTGTAGGACGAACATAGAGATTTATAAGGGCACGGGGTGACCAATAAGGTCTGAATTTGTCTGTAATAAGGTCACTGATAACGGGTTGAAAGGTATGTAGTGCTGAGTGTAGTAGTGATGAGTGTAGTGGTGGTGAGTGTAGTGGTGAGTGTAGTGGTGAGTGTAGTAGTGGTGAGTGTAGTAGTGGTGAGTGTACTAGTGGTGTGTGTAGTGGTGAGTGTAGTAGTGAGTGTACTAGTGGTGAGTGTAGTAGTGGTGAGTGTAGTAGTGGTGAGTGTAGTAGTGGTGAGTGTAGTGGTGAGTGTACTAGTGGTGAGTGTAGTAGTGGTGAGTGTAGTAGTGGTGAGTGTAGTGGTGGTGAGTGTACTAGTGGTGAGTGTAGTAGTGGTGAGTGTAGTGGTGGTGAGTGTAATGGTGAGTGTAGTAGTGGTGAGTGTACTAGTGGTGAGTGTAGTAGTGGTGAGTGTACTAGTGGTGAGTGTACTAGTGGTGAGTGTAGTGGTGAGTGTAGTAGTGGTGAGTGTACTAGTGGTGAGTGTATTAGTGGTGAGTGTAGTAGTGGTGAGTGTAGTAGTGGTGAGTGTAGTGGTGAGTGTACTAGTGGTGAGTGTAGTAGTGGTGAGTGTAGTGGTGGTGAGTGTACTAGTGGTGAGTGTAGTAGTGGTGAGTGTAGTGGTGGTGAGTGTAATGGTGAGTGTAGTAGTGGTGAGTGTAGTAGTGGTGAGTGTAGTAGTGGTGAGTGTAGTAGTGGTGAGTGTACTAGTGGTGAGTGTAGTGCTGAGTGTACTAGTGGTGAGTGTACTAGTGGTGATTGTCTAATTGTTTGTGTTTCTCCCTTATGATGGGACTTTATAGGATGAACGTCGATATTTATAAGGGGCACGGGGTGACCAATAAGGTCTACATTGGTCTGTAATGAGGTAGGCACTGATAAGGCCTTGACAAGGTATGCAAACAAGAGGTATGTGCAGGTTTGCGGGTCTCCGTCGCCGTCTCGACCCATCATTAACATGCCCAGTTGGGCGGCAGAGAACAGCGAGGACACTTCGATGCCACGCTGGAAATGTCGTCAACGCGTGGCAAATGAGTATTGATGCGCACGTTGTTTTTTAAACATGTCGATAGTATGGATGGATGTCTCTGACATCCTCCGCCTGGTCTCTCCATCTCAGCGTATACAGTGCGCTTTAATGCATCCAAAAGGCCGGTGTTGGACAACTCAAATACAGCGGCAACTCGACTTGCGAACGTTCGACTTACGAGCTTTCAGAGATACGAACAAACTTGTCTGTATGTCCAAGTTGCCTGTTCGGACCGAGAGTCGTAAGTTCAACCGACGCGCAATAGATTGCGGTGGTGGCATCTACATCTGCAGAACATGAATACTCGGTGGCATCTACAGAAGATTGTTCAACTTTTGAAGCCATTCACCGTGGTTTAGTTTACATTCCGTACAGCATGTTTGGAATCGACAGGAGTAGAGTTGGGCTTACGAATAAATCGACTTACAAACAGACCTCTGGAACCTAACTCGTTCGTAAGTAGAGGAGTCCATGTTAGAGTTTGGTGGCAGCATCGTGGGTTATCGTGGATGGCTGACCCACCACTTCCCCACCTACATTTAATAGATATGGCTCAGAGACACCCACAAAATGTTGGACATTCCTGAGCCTGCGTTTTGCACGCAAATTCCGGCCACACCAGCGACGGAGCTGTTAAATGCACAGCACCACGCGGTCGTCTCAGTCTCAGAGTCAGTGGCCGGAGCTGCAGACGCGTAGTTGTGACAGAATTATAGTGCGGTACAACTCCACTTAACCGTGAAGCGACGGCAGAAGTGCACAGATTCTGTGCGTAATCCAACCAATCACCACCAGGAACCATTCGCTGCTGCAGGGTTCGGAAATCTTTAAAGAAGAAGAGGCATTTGTTTTGGTCTTTGTTCAAAATAGTTCGAGAGCCTAATCACACGCACAGCTACTTGTTGTACACAAACATAGCAGGTGGGCAGCTGATGGACAATAAACAACACATTCTGACTTAAATCAACACAATGATTGATGGAAACAACAGCAATTTTGCTGTGACGGTTTCACCTGAAGACGGAAGCTTGTGTTGCCTCCGAAACGTCGTGATTTAATTTATTTGTTTTCTTTTAATCTACGTGACTTTACCGAAAAAACCCAAAGAGTAGGAATCCTTGCAGTCACGAAAGCTTCAAATCTCGAAGGAATCAACAGCGTCCGTTTACTTTTCCTCCTGAGTTATTATTTACCAATGCAGTTCGACTGTTGCACATTGCGTTGTCACTACCAATGGATTCCACAGTGACCCCATTCACCGCCAGATTTAATTAATTATCTTTACGTTAAATTGCGTGTTAAGATTTAAGGAAAATTTTTTTACGAGCCGCGAGGGGAAGCCCAAGAGCCAGCGCACGTGGAGCCGGAGCCGAGAGTTGCTGACCCCTGTGCTAGTATCCTGACCCCGACGCCTGCTGCATATTTGGAGTTTGCATGCCTCTCTTCCCGTGGTCTTCGCAATGACTTTTTCTCTGGGTCCTCCGAGTTTTCCCTTCCACGTTTAGAATCAACATCAGACGTTTAGAGTAATTTCCCTACTGCTATAAATGTCCACGTAAAGATGATAAGCCACTTCCGTTGAGCTATTATTTGTGATAGCCAGATGGCTTCTGAATAAAAAGAGCGATATAGCTCGGTGGGCCTTGCATGGTAAGCAGGAAACCAATCATCTGCGTTTGATATGGAGGCACCCTATTGCAGATGATTTAATCCGTGGTGCACTGCAGAGGTTTGACTTACAATCCGGGAATTATTTTTTTGAGCTCACTCAGTGTGCTGCAGATGATGGCAGTGGTCATGAACCCCCAATAATCCGCGAATGACAGGAATTCATGGAATGGATCGTGATTTTTTGGATTAATGCTGTACTTGTACACGCTTAGGGGCCGTCCATAAATGACGTCACGCACCTGGGGGGGTGGGGGGGTCAGACATTTGTGACGGTGCGTGACGATGGGGGGGGGGGGGGGTGAAAAACGTGACGTCACATCAAAATGCGCAACTTTAAAAAAATATAGACAACACGTTCTACTTAATTAAATAGACTTTTCAATAAATGTTTTCTCCTGCAACATCAGAGTGCAGCGCCACATTAAATACACACTACACTGACAATAGTTTAAAGCGATTTGAAGCATGCTTTTTTTGGGGGGGGCAGAGCTTTGTGACGTCATATTTGAGGGGCGTCTGACTTTTTATGACGCCGTGTGACGAGGGGGGGGGGGGTCAAATTCGTCAAAAATCGCGTGACGTCATCTATGGACGGCCCCTTATCTCGAAATTATCTCAATGTCAAGAGCAGGGGCGGTTTCTTCATTAGGGCGATTGGGCGACGCACCACCAATGTAATTCAACCACAGAGTCACGCGAGCCGTCACTGTGCCTCTGGATATAGTCCAATCAGCGTCATGTCACGTTCTGTGGAGTACCGCCTCTTTTTGGGCGATTTCACTCCGGCTGAGAATCGCCCCGAGTGGTCCCATAGACTTACATTCAAAGATGTTTTTTTTCGAACGGGGGCGCTGCAATGCATTCTCTATGACTTCCGGGAGGGCTCGCCCTAACGTGCTTACGTCATCATACGTGCTTACGTCATCATACGTAAACACGTTTCATCCAACAATATAATTTGTGGCCACCTAGTGGAATCTTTAATAAAATAAACTTGAGTGGATTCTATTAATAGTGAGTATAGAAACAAACAAGGAGATGTATTGTAAGAGTCACTTTATTTTTCATTAATATTAAAGAAGTGAAGTTGCCTTTACATGCTTAAGCTTTTAATGTATCCATTGCATGGGTGGACCTTATCCTTATCAATCATCCAGACATTTGCCCCCCCTGAGAGATTTTGCAGGAGCCGCCACTGGTCAAGAGGGTCTTCATTCCTCCCACAATGACGCACTCACGTTTTGTTGTGCAAAACTAGTGAGCGAAGGTGACTGCTTCATGTGGAGGGGGGAGTTTGTTCCAGTGAAGGGGGCGAGAGAGGAGAACAAGAGCGAAAGTGTGGATTGAGCACAAGGAAAAGGAGGAACAGAGACTTGACTTTCAAACAACTTCTATTGCCGCCAGCAGCAAAAGCACTGGAGGCGATTTGATATGAAACACACAAAGTCACCAGCAAACAAATGAAAATAAACGCTACAAATCCACGCGCTGTGACGCTAAAAGCACCGCGCACAACACGAAAGAAAAGCCACGTGGTGGTTGTGGTGGTGGTGGTCATCGCGCACGCCACGGTGACGAGCGAGCCCTTCAGAAGGTGAGTATGAGGGTGCCGTCCACGCTGGTACAGAGGGCTGAGAGAGAGAGCGAGCAAAGATTGAGGAAGTAGGGGACGAGAAGGGACATAGAGAGATACAACAGTGGCAATATATGGTGGGGCAAGACCATGAAGGGATTTGTAGATCAAGGTGACCGAGGGCTGTGCGTTCACACATTAGTACTTACCGATTAACGTACAAGCGGTGTTGTGATATACAGTACAGGTAAATGGTAATCGCATCTTCAAAGGTGGATTGCAGTCATGAAAGCTTCAAATCTAGAATTGGATACCCAGCTACTCAGATCACAACCTGCCAATGCACGGCTGTGTCACGTGACGTGTGTCACGTGACGCTGCGAGCGTTATTCTGGCGTCTTATTGGCCGAACTGCATTTGATTTTCTCTTCACATTTGTTCGTGCATTTTTCACCCGATGCATATGTTTTGCTTGTTTCTGCAGCATCTCACTGTGGACAAATTCCACGGCAACGAATGCCATTAGAAAGCAAGCAAGCAAGAAGAAGAGGTGATTTTGCATGCAGACACACGCTTCACTGCTTGTAAATGTAATTCGCCAATATGCATTTTTTTTGTTAAACACGTTGATCAGAGTAATTTTAATATTAAACTGTTCCTGTTAGATTTCGATTTAAAGCTTTCGTGACTGCAGGGATTCATCTTCTTGGTTCTTTCGGTAAAGTCACGTAGAAGGTAAATAATAAAATCCCATATCTGCATTTTCCATAAATATGCTAAATTCATCTGTTGATATGCAAATTCCTTTGTCAAGGCACCCTTCCTCCTCTAACCCAGCTTAAATATACGCTGCCAAGCTTGGTGGTGTTCATTTAGATGCTGTCTTTCCGACAGCCCTGTTCTTCACCGGAGGACGGCTGCTTGCGTTGTGGCCGAAACGTCGTGAGAATTGTATTTTATTACGTTTATTTTTATTATTTTATTATTTACCTTCTACGTGACTTTACCGAAAGAACCAAAAAGATGTTCCTGTTAGGATGATGAGAGCAAATTTACAAAAAAAAACCTCCTAGGAATGTAAATGAAACACTATCATCATCATCACTATCATCCACCTCCTTTGCTGAATGAAGGCATTCCCTGGCCTTGCCTCCCGGTCTGTGGGCCGGTTCAATAGTGGGTGCACTGGATCCAATTACCGCAGCACACAGTCAATACTGCAAATACTCGGTGTGCGCCTGTGGAATTACGCATTGCTGGTGGTGTCTCCGTCTGGATCACTCAATACCAATCCTTTAATGCAGCATTAAGCGCAATGAATATTAACTCGCGAGCTCGCGTCCCCTAATTTGTGACGCCTTTGCGGTTAAAAGTGAATTTTCTATTTTCGTTCTTCTTCTGTTCTCAATTTATTGTTCGCCAAGCACGTTGCGGATCGTTTGCGTGGAACGTGTTATTGCTGTGCTCGCGACAAACGCATAAAATCAAGGCCCCGGATGAATGGATGCGTCGCGTTGGCTTAAAAAACATTGCTCACGTATGAAAATTACATGCGGATTTACGCTAATGTGGGGTAATTACACAAACAACACGCAACAAACAAGGCACGAGGCGCACGACACAAAGTCATGAACAACAAAGAGAAATGTGTCAAGAGCACGTCTGCATTGCATAACGAAGCGCATTGTGATCCTCTTGTCACCATGGAAATATATTTGAGCAAATGCAACCAACCCACAGGCAGCAGTGATGCAGTGATTGACAACTGTGGACTGGTTTAATGCTCACGAGGACTCATCGCTACAGCACGGGTCACTGACGCAGTTTGCCTCGAGAAAAAATAAAATCTGCCTCTAAATACGAGGGTGGCTAAGGGGTGGGGGGCACATTAATGTGGGGCCACCGCGGTGGTGAGATGTTAACTTCCTTGCCTGGTGTGTAGTAGGTTGTAGGTTCGATCCCGACCCTAACGCTTGTATATTTGGAGTTTGCGTGTTCTCCCCGTGGTCACGTGAATTTTACCAGAGAGGGATGAAGGGCCTGATTTTTTTTTTTACCCTTCACCGGGATTTAAACCTTCTGATTCTGAGCAACGCACTTTCCCCACAGTGCCACAAGGCCAGCTATTATTCGTATTGTTATATATTTCCTACATAACGGGGGTGCATTACAATTATTAGTTTTCGTGTTTTTGATACCTTGTAATGTTTAAGTGAAATGAGTCAAAGCGCTCTCGCCGTGATTCATTTAGCCGTACTCAGCGTCATCTTTCAGTCCATTAGCTGTATTAGTAAATTGGATACCTGTCTTGGAGATTTAGGCCTTGTCAGATTTGATGAAAGAGTGCCTCAGAGAGTTTATGTCAGGCAGCCTCAACCCGTTTATCTTGTACAGCCATTCGTTGCAGTATTCCCAATGGTAAAAAAATATATATATTGTACGTTCTTCCTCCATGCTCCCTCTCTTGGTCCAACAGCGTATTAGGTTCCAGTGTTCTGGTTGGACAACACAGTTTGACATGCGTTGTCCAATATATAAAACGTCTCGGCTACCTCAGAGCACACTCGCATCCCAACACACTCAGGAAATCCAGCAGCCACGAAGGGCAGCTGGACAAGGAAGGGGAGCTGACCCCATATAAAACCCAAGGCCTGGCCGCATACAATCACGGGTCAGTCGATTTGAACAGAAGTAGACCCTTAAATATTTTTTTTAAATCTCATTTTTGGCGTTCATCCATTGCGTAAACTCGATGTCTCCACGCGCCAACACGCGCCGAGGCAGCTCATCTGCATCTCTGAGCCAGAGTTGCACATGAATATAATCCAGGAAAACAACACTTCCTATATCATGGGACCTCCTTTGCCAGTACCAAAATATACTAATAGGGTTTTTCCCTTTTTTATGGCAACAAAACTGACACCTTTTTCAAGGAATCATGCTTACATTAACCACAATACTTGCAGTCAAATGCAAACAAAAAACAATACTCTGATAATTTATGCATTGCCTTTGAAACTGATTGGTCCACACCAGAGACAGCTTTCTTTGGAGCCTAGTCTCATATGGTGTTCGACCAGATGACGCCAAAAGGCGCACTATTGTTTTTTGTTTGCATTTGACTGCAAGTATCGTGGTTAATGTAAGCATGATTTTAACACGTCGGCTTTCGCGACCAATATTATTCATAATCAGTGAACTATTTGTCTTTTGTCAACGTGACACTTTTTTACTGATTGGCCGTTTCGGGTGGTGGAGGGTTACGACATATTTATAAATAACGCGATCTAAACCCAAAAACGTTGATTATGAATAAGCATGATTCCTTGCAAAAGGTGTCAGTTTTGTTGCCAGAAAAAAAGGGGAAAACCCCTATTAGTATTAACACTTCCTATCTCACAATACAGTATCGTATATACTCATTCACGAATGGGTTAGCGGAGACAATCTCTGTACAAGATTTGAACTCGCATTTGTAGTAGAAATGTGCTAGCTATTACAATCATATGTACAGGACCATCGTCACCAAGCCCCAGTGACTAACGTGGTGAAGCATGGTCAAACAGCTGCCATCACCGACACGGTCGGTGTAGGGAAGCCTTCAATACGTAGTCGATTAACAAATAAATGGCTTTTGATTTTAATTGTACGGGAAGAAAATTGTTGGTAATTTCACCACTCCAATAAGCAAAATCTATTGTGGAAACGAAGCAATGATTTTAAATTGGTCCCTCACTAATTAAAACCATTGCTTGCTATACATATACAGTATATATTCACTGTATTTAAACAACAACAAATATTGTGACATGGAAAACAAGAATAAAATGCCATTCAGTATTCTTGACATAGAAACGAGGGTTACCACACTCAACATTGGTTTGGTCCATCGTGCTCAATTTCCTGACAAACCCCTGAAATAGTAGCAGGTTTTTACCCTTTCAACTGGTACAAAAACTGACACCTTTATACAAGGGATCATGTTTGCAATAACCACAACACAAGCAGTCAAAATGCAAACAAAAATAAACAATGATAATTGGTTCTTTACCCTTCTATCTGGCAACAAAACTGACTTACTGGCAAATGAGGTCCCCATAGTGTAAAAATAAACAACTCTAATTTATATTTGTTTGCATTTTGACTGCTTGTGTTGTGGTTATTGCAAACATGATCCCTTGTATAAAGGTGTCAGTTTTTGTACCAGTTGAAAGGGTAAAAACCTACTACTATATTTTGCCACTGGTAAAGGAGAGGTCTCATAGTGTAAATGCAAACCCCTGACAGTTGTTACAGAACGGCGCTGCTTAATTTGCCTGAGTAAAAACCATTCCAGCTCCACGAAACGCATCAACAAATTCAGCGGAGAACTGCATTCATGGGTTTCTGTGTACCCCGCACCTCGGCAATCCCAGATAATTTTGGGCAAAACCACTCCGGACGAAAGCGTACGCACGTGCCCATTTCACTTCCCGTGGCTGCAAAAAAAGTCATCATCACCACCACCGCCACCACCACAATTTTGCGATTCATAATTCGCAAAATGCATTCATTGAGCGCGTATTGCGGCCGTTTGAACGGCCATGGAAGAACGCGCTTAACTTGCCGGGGCAGCGGGAAGAAAGAAAGGAAAACACGTCCGTCGCGGTCTCTTACGTGCGGGGCAGAGGTCCAGCAGTGGAAAAAGAGCTCACGAAATGAACCCCGACTCACGCCAGCGGCGCGAAACGACGATTTCCACCGTCGCCCAGAACGTTCCGGTGAGACTCCAGCGAAGCTCGTCACGAGACGTTAAATCTCCGTGACGACTGCGGTTCCGTTTGTTTTATTGCAAACATGTTTTATTCATCACGCGGCGAGATAAAGATTGAACTGTCTTTATTTTTATTTTATTTTAGCAGGTAAGGCCCACTCAGCTATGACGCTCTTAGTCAGACATGATAGCTCAACGAAGTGAATGGAATAATAATTTACACTTATAAAGCGCCCTTAAACAATCGTTCTCAGGGCGCTATGCATGGAAAGGTGGAAAATAGTTAACAACGCCCAAGTAAAGAAGAAGTGAGAAAAACCTTCTTGGTTCTTTCGGTAAAGTCACGTAGAAGGGAAATAAAAAAAATAAAACATAATAAAATAATATAATAATATTATAAAATAACAATATAATATAATAATTTTATTTATTATTTTTATTGCTTTATTATTTCCCTTCTACGTGACTTTACCGAAAGAACCAAGAAGATGAATCCCTGCAGTCACGAAAGCTTTAAATTGAAATTTAAGTGACAAAGACGTTTGAAAATAACTAAAAAGATCAAGCCATTCTCAAACAGTTGTTGTTTTATGTCGAGATTTGTCTCTCAGAAGTCCACGTGGAAAGTTATTGCTGCCACAGACTCTAAACGCATGTTTTTAAATGTGTGGAGAGAAAAACTGGAGGACCCGGAGAAAAATCCACTCGACCACAGAGAGAGAGACACACGCAAACTCCAAATATGCAAGCATCAATGTCGCGATCGAATCAACGACCTCCTGCATAAGAGGTGACGAGGCAGTTAACATCACGCCACCACGGCAACCCTCATACTTTCTTGGATAGCAAAGTTGCTTTTCCAAGAAACACCTGCATAAGGTGTGAGTAAAAAATATGAAAAAAATATAAAGGCATTGGATCAGGTTAGAAAACATTACAGCAAAGAAAACAAACAAGCATGGACATATACATACCTTAGTGAGATTAAATGTAAGTGCGTATGAATAGCTTCTACAGCATTAGGTAATTATTGGTATGACAATTTGCATATTTTCTTTAATGCAATTCTTACCTGGTCCAATAGTGTAAAGTGCAGTCTCCAACTCGAATCATGATTACTATTTCAATTTAAAGCTTTCGTGACTGCAGGGATTCATCTTCTTGGTTCTTTCGGTAAAGTCACGTAGAAGGGAAGTAATAAAATAATAAAAATAAACATAATAAAATAATTATTATTATGTTTTATTTTACGTAGAAGGGAAGTAATAAAATAATAAAAATAAAACATAATAATAATTATTTTATTTTATTATGTTTATTTTTATTATTTTATTACTTCCCTTCTACGTGACTTTACCGAAAGAACCAAGAAGATGATTACTATTGTCATTCACTACATCTGTTTGGCCTATGATGGAGGGCGATTGGCCGAAGCATCGAAAATTAAATGTTTTTCCTTTTAAAGCCAGAGTGTGACGAACGATTGAGAGTTTGTATGGGTATTAATACACCGTATTTAAATGCACGTAATTGATTTCAAATTAATTAATATACATTTTAATTGCCGAGTTCATCAAATAGTGAAAACTAAACCAACATGCAGTCCAGTTTAAACAATAGTTCTATATATGTCACACACGGAGTAAAAACAACACGAAAACATGTGGAAGACACAAACATCTTGAAGGCATTTGAAAGGTAGCCACTGTCAAATGTTATAAAGGTAATACATTGTTCTTAACATTCCCTACCAAGGCGAAAAATTGTCTAATCTGCAGATGACATATTGAAGAATAAATATTGACCAGGTCTGGCCTCAAAATTTCTGTCATGTCCCATGAATTAATGCTGAGGTATAAAGACCATCTAACCACGAACTACGAAGATGGTCTTCATATCTGGACCAATGCTCGATCTCTCACGTGTTTCAAAGAAGAGGCTACTCATGTAAAGAGAGATGCTAACTCCCTCGCCGGGTATGCAGGAGATCGTGGGTACTATCCCGACCCTGACCCCTGTATATTGGGAGTTTGCATGTTCTCCCCGTGGTCGCGTTGATTTTTCTCCGGGTCCTTCGGGTTTTACCTCCACATTTAGAACCAACGTGCGTTTAGAGTATTTGGTTACTGCTATAAATTCCCCCGTGATAAGCCACTTCGTTGAGCTATCATTTGTCATAGGCAGGTCGCTTCTGAAAAAGAGTGGGCCTTACCTGGTAAAATAAAAATAAAATAGTTTAGTTTAATATATGGGTCTGTATGTATCTCTAAGGGTCTGTATGCGTCTCTATGTGTTTAAAATATTTCTCTCCTGCTGTAAATGTCCACGTGATGATGATGATAAGACCACCTCGTTGAGCTACAATTTGTGATATCCAGGTCGTTTCTGAAAAATAGCTATATAGCTCAATGGGACCTTACCTGGTAAAATAAAAACAAATGTTTAAAAGTGTAGTATTGGTTAGCAGCACACTGAACGTTCATTCCAGAGGCGGTTGGTTTGATCTCCCAGCGCGGCATTTGAAACAATGGAGAAGTTTTTGTTTAATGTTACTCCCTCCCCTTCCTCTATCCACCAGCAGTACACATGGGTCCATCGGCAGGTCACGTGTGGTGGGGGTAAAGTGTGGGTACCCCCACCTCTTCCGAGACATGTGGGTAGCGTGGTAAGAGGCCAGAGATCCCTAGAGTGGAGACCCTTCTTTCAGCAGTTGCGTGAGCAAAAAGTTGCAGGGGCTGCACTTTTACCTTTGCCATGCTTTTAAAAGCCATTCCGTCCCAGTCGCACTCACTTTTTAATTCGCATTTATACCCGGTGCTTGAAAGAGCTCTTGACCCATACCTCATATCTCAATTAAAGAATACATCTCATTGGAATTGTTCGTGCTAATTTAAACTGTATGCTGCTTAATGTCGCCTGTTGAATGTTCCATATATTGTTTAATATTTTGTTCCTTTTATAATGAATACTGTGCATGCTGTATTGCTTTATATATATAACCAGGTCTCCCTTAAAACGAAATGTAGTTGTCGGTTCCGATTCACATAGATCAGGTGATTGTCATTCTGCCCTTTCGTGCAGAACGACGTCTTTTCACGAACGTGATAAAAACAACAACGGGTCCCCCTTCCACATTCAACAATTCCACGTGGGGGACTGATCGATCACACAAAAAATGCAACCCCCATTCCTGCGCCACTCGGCGCCCACTGCCGGAGCGGCCCACCGCGCGAAGGGGTTTTGGGTTTGAGGTTTGTCAGCGTCGCAGTGCGTAGCTCTTCTTTAAGCACCTCGGTGGAAGGTGGAGCAATTCCACACTCGCAGGCGTTCGTTAGCACGCGTGTGTCTGCTTGTGTGCTTGTATTGTCACGCAGACTCATTGGTTGGCTAAAGCCTCATTGGTTGTCTCGGTCCGTTGGTCGGGGCGAGAGTGCTGACATCATTAATACGCACGGCCATGATTCTCCCCCTTGGCACCAGACCCCACCCGCCCCCACCGGCAGCTGATTGGCTGCAAGGCTTCGTGCGGATTGGGGCTTCACTCCATGCCACGTGGCGAATTGGGACCGGAAAACCCTCCGTACGTTAATTTGGCAGAATCGGATTTGGAATGTCCAAACTATTGGTATAATTACGTTAAGGTACGAAGCCGAATTCTGACATTAATATTTATTCCTCTTTAAAAAAACGAATTCACACACAAGTGTTTTGATCGATATCTCTTAAGGGTTGAAGCTCTGCTGACAGAACTGTCGAGCGTGTGTGGTGACTCTACCCCAATTTGGCGAATTTTACTTTGTACAAAGCCTGAGACAAAATATTTGAACACATTACTTTTGTTCGACTTGTCAGATATTGCAATTCATGCCTCATCTAATTCCTATTATAATGCATTCAAACGTGAAAAGTCACAGAACAAATAAACATGAGTGATTGCAGATGCTGCTTCGTACTGTGCAATTGTTACGACTTTAAACCTTACATCATTTCACGTCATCGTGTCTTTTCCATACTATTTGTTCACATTTACAAAAACATATTTAAAAAAATAATCTTGTTCATTACGTGCTACGTTGGTGTTCGACTTGTTCGTGTGACGTCATCGGCATGGCTCGGTGATGACAGTGGAAACACAACCAGGCGCTTCTTTTCTGTTTAATTTTTTTAAATATATTTCAATAGGAGCCCGGTAAAGAGCACAACTCCCCCCCCCCCCCTCCTAAACTCAGGAGGGGGGGGGGGGGAGATTGGGCTCGCTGCCCCACCAAGTAGGCACTCGGCAAGGTAAGGTAATTTACCCTTTTTACCGGGTAAAATGGTAAAGGTAAAGAGTAAAGTTGTCGACATGCCAAGGGGTAAGGTAAAGGGTAGGGTAAAGGTAGCTTGGAAGAATTACCCGGTAGGGTAAAGGTAGCGCGAAGTATTACCCGGTAAATATGGTGCCTTGTTTACCGCTAAAATCTCCGTGGCGCAGTCCGTGGCCTCCATTTAATAAGTAATATTTAAAAAAAAATTTAAACACGCTTTTATTAAATGTACTCGTAATGGAATAACTCCACGACTCCAGGAAGTGGCCCCGAGGCTTGCCATAACGTGAGGGGCCGTGGTGATTCACGTCAGTTGAGCGTGGACAATGAGACCCAAGCCAAAACATAACATATAAAAAATTATGTTTAAAAATATATATTTTTTTATAATATAATATAGTATTGTCATCAGTTTGACATAAGTATACCAAGTTTTCAGTGGATACCACATTGGGAAGTGGGTTAAAATTGAGTTACAAGATTTGAAGAGACGACGACAACAACAACAATAACGACAACAACAGACAGTGAGTTAATAGAAAGCGTGTAAAATTGGAATAATCGAGAGTATTCTATATGAACAAAGCGCTCTACCCAGCATTTACCGTTATAAACCTTTTTCCTGTGAAGTACCCCAGTAATTACCCTGTAATCGGGTAATTTGTATGGGATAAGGGCAAAAGGTAGGGTAAAAGGTAGGCTCGTTGCGTTTTACCTTTTACCTATAACCTTACCTGCTAAAGGGTAAAAGGTAAGGTAGAGTGATTGTATTGTGGTAAGGTAAAGGGTAGGGTAAAGGTAGGCTCGTTGTTTTTACCTTTTAACTTTTACCTTACCTTGCCGAGGCCTACCACCAAGTGAGGGAGGGGGGGTGCGAGCGAGGTGCGTGCACTTTTATATGGGAAGGAAGAAAGCAAGAGGAGGGAATCGACTCGGCCCCAGCATGGCTCGGTTGTGCAGTGGAAAAGGAGGTTTTCGTACCTTGGCTTTTGTAACTGTTGTTTGCTGTTATTTTTCTGTCTTTCCCAAGCTTGAGAATTGATGCACTATTTGAAATTTGAACTTCTATCTTAATAAAATAATTATTTTATTATGTTTTATTTTTATTATTTTATTACTTCCCTTCTACGTGACTTTACCGAAAGAACCAAGAAGATGAATCCCTGCAGTCACGAAAGCTTTAAATCTAAATTGAACTTCTATGTTACTCATTATTTCTTTCATGGACACCGCGGTGGTGTGATGTTATCTTTCTTCGCCTGGTATGCAGGAGGTCGGGGGTTCGATCCAGACACTGATGCCTGTATATTTTGGAGTTTGCATGTTCTACCTGTGTCCGCGTGGATTTTCTTATACGGGTCCTCCAGTTTTCCCCTCCACATCTATAAACATGCGTCTATATTATTAACATTATTTTGCTGCTATAAAATTCCACACTATACACCACTTCGTTGAGCTATCGTTAGCGGCCAGGTCGCTTCTGAAAAAGAAGCCAATAGCTCCGTGGGCTTTACCTGGTAAACTAAAAATAGTTTAACTTTTATTTGGATATATATTTTTTAAGTGATTTGTTTACATTTTCTATACTTTGTGCACTCCTATCGTGTTTTTGTATTGTTTGTTGTTGTAACGTTCTGACCTGTCCCTACTGGACATCTGTGGAAAAGAGCTTCATAGCTCTTCGGGTTTCTTCTAGTATAAATAAATATTCTGATTCTGATATCCTCCCAGGTCATATGGCAGCAGCTACGGTAGTCATTCCCTGGGTAGGACTGCGCATGAGACAGTGGGTCCTGTTTTTGCAGTTGAAAGCCTTTTGCAGGACAGCCTGAACCAAAGAGTTGCTCTGACCGATAAAGCAATCAACAGAACTTTGTGACTACGTGAGACATTTGTAGACTCGACAAAGAGTGACCAACTCTTTTCTTCAGCCCATTATCCAAATGTGTTTCTCTCACTCTGTTCTTTCCGGATACATTTAATTAATGTTGGCTGTGAATATTAAAAGTTTGAGAAACATTCTACCAAGTGTGGTTTCTAATTACATGAATATGTATTTTGACATGCTGGGAAGAAGAAAAAAGTGGCTTAGGTTGTAAGGGTCAAATTAGAGTACTGTATCCAGCAATGTTCAGTCTTAATGCAACCAAAATTGCTTTCTTCAACAATTGGGACATTGTGAATTCCACGAGATCAAAGATTAATAACCTCACAGTTGTACCCCATTGGCTGCACGAATAACAGTTGTTATGAGACGTAAGTAGATGTAAGATTTACAGCAAATACATTGTAAACATCGGGTATATCGTTGGCTTTAGGTACGGCTCTCTGCTAAACAAAATCAAACAGGACACAATTATGAGAGTTTTCCCATTACATTTATATCTGTTTTATGTTTGGGAAAAAAACAGATTCAATGCGTCGTTCATTCAATGTATCATGGGATACATTAAAAGTGCATGTGAAGTGTTGACGCCAATTAGAAAAATTAAAATGAAGATGGGTATCCTTTTATTTTTGTTTATTTTATATCATATCAGCATGAATGCATAATAGCGAACACGATTGGGATTCAACTAAACTCGGCATCTGAATGCTGCCGAGCACTAACTAATAATTACTAGGAATAAAAGTATATTTTGGAAACCCAGACAAGGTTAAACTAAATCTCGATTTAAAGTTTTCGTGACTGCCTTGGTTCTTTCGGTATAGTCACGTAGATGGGAAACAATAAAATAATAAAAATATAAAACAATAAAATTCTCACGACGTTTCGACTGCAACACAAGCAATCATCATCAGATGTGAAATGTTCTTGCTGTGGATTTCACACCTGATGATGATTGCTTGTGTTGCAGTCGAAACGTCGTGAGAATTTTATTGTTTTATATTTTTATTATTTTATTTTTCTTTTCTACGTGACTTTACCGAAAGAACAAAGAATAAGGTTAAACTAGTTTTGCTTCTGCTTTACAAATGCATAAAAATTTCACATTAATATACGCTCGAGCCAGTACTTGACAATTCCACCAGTATAAAAAAATAAATGTTCCTTTGACAAAGCCCCGTGTCTCCGTGGACAGAATACCCTTAATTTCTCACAATGCACGACTAATTTCCCTTATTCTTGTCGGTCCAATGGAATAATAATACAAAGGCTGGTTAATGTTCATCCCTAACGTTATCCCATTTTCCTCCAAAATCGTTCCACCAATACATTTCCATCGCTCCATCGCTCCATGAGCTTAATTATAACATTTGCATATGCTACGCATTCATATATACATTGTAAATGCCAGGATCGATTCTCACGAGGACAGCCAAGCATCATGAGCGATGGCATCCGATTGTAATCAATGCACCGTTAATTGCATGGCAGAAGCATTCTCTTTTTCGAGTAAACATAGCGTGTTCATTGGGGACCAAAAAATTACACTCAAAATGTTTGACGCCCCGCCCCCTCCAAAACACTCAAGTTGCATTGTACCTCGGGAAAAAAACCACAGTTCTTATTCATTCTCTATTAATACACCACGGCGGCTAGGAGATGTTAACTACCTCGCCCGGTATACATGAGGTTGTGGGTTCCATCCCGACACTGAACATTGTATTAAACTACGGGGAGAACATACAAACTCCAAATATACAGGCATCAGGGTCGGCTTCGAATCCACGATGGGTTCGTACCCACTACTTTCTGGATATCAGGCAAGGACGTTAACAAGCTTATTTTGCCTTGCAAACACGGGTCCTCCGATATTTCCATCGACGTTTATAAACATGCGTTTAGAGAGTATTTGGCTGCTATAAATTTCCACGTGATAGACTACTTCGTTGAGCTAGCATTTGAGGCCAGGTTCGCTGCTGAAAAAGAGCCATATAGCTCGGTGGGCCTTACTTGGTACACCTGGAATTCAAATTGTTAAACAAAAATGTGTTGGTTATTCGTCCATCAAAAAAATATATTTTTTATGTTAAACCGTTAATTTGGTTTGATAACTTTGCCTGTGATGTTTTGTATTTAACGTACATCCTTGTCTGTTCACGGACCTGTTCGATAATCACCCTGAAATCTATTTTATGTTTCTGGATCTTAATTAAACTATGCGTGGTGTTTTAAAGTAATTTGTCAGAGCCAATTTTCGTGAGAGTAAATACATTTCGTATTCATTTATGCTCGTTGCGGTATTTTTCTTCTCTCCCGTATTGCGGTTGTTTTTGCTCTAATTTTTATTTGCGTCATTGCGATGATTTAATTTTATTGCCCTTGTTATTTTAGTGACCAAAGTTATGCTTGAACATCAGACTAAAATGGTCCGTTGAGTTGTCACGTGTATAAACACATAAACCTGAGACACCGTCGCGAGTATAGGCACGCATTTTAATTTTCCATTTGCTAAAAGCTTATTTTGCCTTGCAAACACGAGATGCGTGATAATATCAGGTGTTTACATGTTTCCACACGATGAATTGTCAAGGTCATTGCTGCATATTTAACTTCAGTATTGACTCAACTAATTTCTCTCAGCATAGATAAGTGGTAATGTAATTTTGAAAGCACTTACCACACACACACACACACTTTGTCCTTTATGTATCATTATTATGCCTTAACGCGACTTTTAAAATGTTGGGCATGTCTGATTAATTCCATAAATCCAGGGCTTAGATTTAGGACACCAATTTTCCTATTATTCCACATGTCCAGATTTTACATTTAACATTACACCCATAAGTAAACTAAAATTCGTAGCACTTGCATAGTCTTTCAATGTTTTTTCTGCCGAATTCAATATCTATTTTTAATGCCCTAACAGGTAGACAACTTGTGAGTTCTCATTGCTATTCAGTGGGTTGACATTTAATATCTGATTATATAATTTAGAATAATAAAAAGACGTTTTGATTACAATCAATTCACTCTGAATGCACCGGAGTTCATCAGATCTCGCAAAACTAAGGAGGGCTTGAACCTGGATTGGTCATTGGATGGGTGACCGCCAGTGCGTGCATTTTTCTCCGGGTCCTCCGCCGTAGCATTTTGGTGACTGCTATATTTGTCTACTGCTATACATTTCCACGCGATGATAAGCCACTTCGTTGTGCCATCATTTGTGATGGCTATGGTCGCTTCTGAAAAAAGAGCTACGTAGCTCGGTTGGGGCCTTACCTGGTAACATAAAAAGTATAACCTGTAAAAACAAAGTTTTTCACTCTAAATCCTTTATATGCGTGGCGGCTAGAGTCCTCTCGTCCTCTGGCTTGAGATGGCTGCCACCTATGGGTCAGATGATTGTCTGCAGTATTAAACAATTGGTAATTAAATATTAAATTTGTTTTCCCTAAACAGTGTAAAATTGTGGAATTTTTTTTTCACGAACATTAATTGTCTCGCACATCGAGTCTGTGTGCAAAATGTCAGCTCGATTGGATCACGGGAAGTGGGTTAAAAAACGACCGAAAGGTTTGCACGGTCGTACGCAAGCAAGCACGCAAGCAAGCAAGCAAGCGAACTTAATATAAAGGATTTAAAACGAAGTTCAGTTTAAAATAAATACTCGGTGTTATCGGTGTAGGTCGGAGAGGTGCCAGGAGGTGGCAGTACAGCAATGGATGTGGTCACCTGGGAGATTTGGTCCGCTGGCTTGATTGAGTCCGTGTGTGGAATGCAACTATCTGTGTTGAGCTTTGAATGTTATCCCTTATTCGGAATTGGATTTATCTCGGTGCTCCGGTTTCCACCCACGTGCCAAATGCTCCATGATGGAACTGGGCAAGCATTCCCATGTCCTGAAAAAATCTCGAGACACAGTGAAACTTTTCTGCACGTATAAACTACAACTGGGTTTCAATCAGCCTCTCAACAAGCCAATATTACCAGTACACCACTGAAATGTACTCCCTTTCCAGAGTAAGCCAATTCATCATTTGCACCGGTGTCTCATGTTGGAGCTGAACATCGTTGCATAATTTGATAATTTAAAATATTCCATTGTTTAATTTTAATCACACAGTAGAGTATTTGTCCTTGTGCGTGTCCACGCGTTTTTGTCGACATGCCCCTGTGTACATACGCAGCACAGATTGTCTCTGCGCCGTGCTAAACGGAGAACCGCGTTCCAATTTTTAGCGACAGCAAACATCAGTGGAAGGTAATTTCATAACCGATCCTGCCTGAAATGAGTACTCGGTGTGCTGTGTAAATATTACCACTGAAGAGAGAGAGAAAGACAAAGGCAGCCAGGCGTGTTGGTGGCCACGCTAGCCTTAAGAAGTGCTCGCTAACAGCCTTGCAGTCTGCATGACTACATGGGGAAAATGTGTCTTTTTCTAGTGACATACATGAGATAAATGTTCTCGCATGCACACACGTAAAATTGCAAGTTGTGGTGTGCGTGCTGTGCGCGTGTGTTTTTATCAATTAAATTATTACGCTGTGAGAATACATTCACGACAAGAAAGCTGGGTTCATTGTTTTTCTCTCATCAACATAAATATTATTACTCTTTTTTTCCCAGGAAAGTCTCATGACTCTTTCTCAGGAGGATCCTGCCGAGTTTGTTGGCATTAACGAGCCAATGTTGATGTGTGTGTAATCCAAAATCGAGTAATTTGCAGATCATTTTTCAGCATTGGGATGTTTGGGAAATTACTGCAAAAACCCAGAGGAAATCCATGCAGAACAGGGGGAGAGAATAGAAACTCCACACAGAAAAGTACCTGGTTCAGGAATCAAACCTAGGTAGGCCCGTATTGCTGTGTCAGCACGATGCCACCCTGCCTCGAGGTGACTATTGCAGTGAGTATTATGACCCATCATCATCACCACAGGCTACCTAGCCAATGAGTTAACCAGCCTAAACACATGTGACGAGTTTGAAACTGTTTAAGCATTATAGCATTGAAATTGAATTCATTGTATAGCATACTGTACGTGTAACGGCATTTGGTGTTCGGTTATTGATCTTTCAATTCACATTTAAAAGTTATATAAAGTCAAGTGTGGCTTTAAGATACATGACAGGTGTTTGGCAGCTAGGAAGATTCACGTCTGTGAGCGTTTAGTCGCTCAAAGCTGTTAGTGTCGTTTGTTTTATGTATTTTCTTTATTGACTTCAGCACAAACTCATGGTTGATGGAGAAATGTCGTGCTCTTTTTGGTGTAGAGTAGCGTGACAATTACATTGAACGTAATATACCAATGCTATCTCTTACATTCGCCACATGCAGATTTGTAAATTGTACTAAAAACTCAATGCATTCGTGAATAACCCTGCCTTAAAACGACACATATATATGATGTTTAGAGTAATGTCCCTTCTTCATGGCGCATGCAGAGAAAGACCAGAGAGAGAGAGTGGATAAAGCTTCCGTATTTATTTAACCTCTATTTAATTTCTGTAATAAGGGCCACTGTTCAAAATGTAGCTAAGTATATATGTTTATTTTGAGGCCGCGGTGTTATTGATTAATGAGTTGAGGTTTTTTGTTATTGTTATTTATGCTTTTTGCACCACACCTGCCAAAGCGTAGAAATATTCTCGTCTGCATGGAACCATTATCTTTAAATAACACGAGTATTTTTTTGGTTTATAGTCCAGTAATTTAATACCCTTACGTAATATTGAGGTTGCCAAGGCAACCCATAAAATGATCACGTCACATTAACTCTGTGTGTTAATGGACATGTCTTCCTGTACAAAAGCAATTGCGGACTTTGAATATTGTGTTTGGTTGCTGCGGTGGAGGTGGTTACGGAGGTTATGGCACTCTGTTTTGAGTTCGGCGACCCTCTGGGTTCAACTCAATTCCCAATCACGGCTAACATCAGAGCTCCCTTTGTGCCAGCATACAATTGCCAGCACCAATGGAGTGTGGTCAAACAACTCCCGGGCCGCGTTGAGACCTTCGTTGAAAAAAATGTTTATGAAAAATACGTAAACACACATATATTGCATACGTGTCACGTAATATTACAAAAAAGAATCAGCATCAAAAAATGTAAAGAGATTGTTTGAATACTCTATACATACAACATAAAGATTCCAAAGAACACAGGATGAGATGTTACTATCCTTTGTGCAAGCACTTCCAAGAGTTCATGAACAGTGAGCCTGGTGAAATTTGGGGAGCGCATCGTCAGTAGTGACCCTTTGGTTCCTAGGGTGTTTCGGCCTTTCATACTATACACCCTCCTCAAAGGCGGCCAGCGACAGGTTGATCAATCCTACGCTTGCGTCCCATTCCCAATTAGAAAGAAAGACACTGGCAGTTTGATACATTCAAATAGGTACGCGAGAGCCTTGAATATCCTGAGTTTATAGTTTCGACCTATTGCAGGCAATCTCTTTGTACACCAATTTAGCTATCGCGGGGGTTAGTATTTGAATAAAAAAAGGTAAATGGTGAGCATATTAATCTTGGAGCAGGCTGGTGTGCATTGGACCAAGCACAACGGGGTGAAATTCAGCGATTCAATTTCCCAACTGATGGGAGTTTTAAAAAATCGGCCCAAATAACAAAACAAACTGTAATAGAATATTGCATGGATAATAACCAGGGCAAATTGTAAAGCACCCGGATAGCCTATTTTACTAATGAATGAGAGAGGCTTTGACATTTCCCTTGTAACAATCCCCCGATCAAATTGAGCCGTCCATCACACCGCAGTGTATCCGTCCAATCAGGGTGGAGAACGTCCGGCTCGGGGGCCGTACGAGGCCCGAAAAATCATTTGGTCTCTTCCAGCCATCACATTAGGGGTGAGTTAATTAAATGTTTGACCAAATATAACGGGCTAATTTTTAAGTTGATCATTTTGTATGGCCCGCGAATTATGTCATAAATAGAGGCGTTTCACCATGGAACGCGACATTAACATAGGCACGCCGCGCTTGGCATAATTTCCCATTGCGGTTATTTCAGCGGGCGATAACTCTAAATCACTTTAAGCCAAAGCAGAGGAATGACTCTCAGGTGTAAGTAACGTACTGCAGATGAGAAGTTAACATTTTCGCCTCGCCATTTTTACTACGTCGGTAAAACGTTATTATTTGTAAAATTAGTTTTTTGAAAGGCCAAACGTACCCGCCCTTTTGCCTGTGAAGAGGAGACTTGAGCTGCTTAAGAAGGATCTATATTTAATGGTTTTACTTAACTTGACGCCTATGTTTGTCGTGGTCAAATCTTGTAATCAAAATTTCGTGCACTTCCCGTCGTCCAATCAATTCCACATTTTGCACACGTACTCAGATCCGGTGACAATGCATGCCTGTATCAAAATCGGCATCAATTAATTTGCTACTTTCAAGCAATTAACATTTTGTATGGACGCCTTATTATTTATTTATATATTTGTGTGGGTCAAAACGTCGTGGTCCCTAAACTGGCGCCGCGTGTCTCAGGCGCCATTGACGTACTTCTCGACCATGAGTTGTTAATCAAACCGTTGTTATTTAAAAACATTTTTAAACGAGTTTATTTTTAACACCAACTCACACCGCACCTGCACTCATCATCCAAAGCCGCCACCCCCCCCCTCCCCCCAAACTCTTGAACTCCCGAACTCCGTCACCTTTTATAGCCCGTCTCCTACTTTTTCCACCAATCACCTTCTCAGGTTTTCCCGCCCTTTTCCAATCCTCCTCTCCACCAATCCGATCAATGAGTGTCCTCCACTCAATCATCGGATTGGTCGTCGTGCACGACAGTGCTTCCCGTGACCCCTGACCCCTTAACCCGTGGTTTGTGCAGTGCTCGTGTGTATAGGATTTTACGGACATCGTCTACACCCATAAGAAATACGTTATCACACTTGCACGGAATTTGATGGCATAACTTCACGCGATCCCATGTAAAAAAATCATCCTCGCAGCCGAAATTTAACGGGCAGCGTTAAACGATACGTACACCTTAAGATGTATTGTTGCCACGGTGCTAATATTTTTTATATATATATGCATGCCTGTCAATCCATACGGTTTACCCGTATTCTTGTACATTGAAATTGTGTGTTCAGGTCCATACGGCGTGCAGTCGTTTCAATGCGGGCAACATTTGTTTTGTCTATTTGTTTGTGTTTCTCCCTCGTGATGGGACTTTGTAGGATTAATGTTGAGATTTATAAGGGCACGGGGTGACCAATAAGGTCTGCATTTGTCTATAATAAGGTCGGGCACTGATAAGGGGTTGACACGTATGTATATGTTTAATCATGCATGACTTAAGTAATATATCACCAAGAATGCATAATTATGGGCTATCAGAGGCGCGTGCATTGAATGAGCCTAATGCTCCTCTAAATTAACTTCCACATGGTAATCTGTTGACAATCCTATCACAAGACTTGCCTGGCTCTCATTGTACAGAACACACACCACATGCATGACAGTATATGTATATATTCCAGACGGGAGAGCGGTAGTGTAGCGGTTAGCGGACCTCGCTACGAACCTGGCAACCCGAGTTCGATTCCTTCTCGCGGCCAACACCAGTGACGATTACCTGAACCGGTCATGGGCTTTCCCTTTCTCGACTCAGCCTTTGAATGAGTACCTGGTGCGATGTGTAAACATCGCCACTGGGGAGACAAAGGCGGTCGGGCGTGGTGCTGGCCACACACCCCCTCGTCTGCCATTCCAGCCTTCATAGGTGCTCGCTAACAGCACTTGCCCCAAGTCTGTTCAAGGCTACACGTGGGATCTTTGTATATGTATATTCCACACTGAAGGCGGCTGTAAAAAAATATCTACAACATATTAAGCTTCAAATGCAGAAAAAAGAGTGCCCTTTATTTGTTGTGGCTAAAGCAACATTTGAGTGCATACATCCATCCATTCACTCAATACAAATTACCGTTGGAAGCTATTTTATAGTGCCCGCTTTAAATGATGAAACGCAATACATTCGTCGTAAACTTACATTGCATCGGAAGATGAATAGGGATTAGGATACAACATTGGTCGACTCTTTTGATATAAAGGCAATTCGTGATATAAGATAATGAATGAGTGGGAGTATCATTTACAACTGAATTCAGCCATGTGCCAAGGCTGAGATTCCACATCTCAAGTATACAGATGAGAGGTTGATTACTGATTACAGGGGGTCATGATGCGTGATATATTTCAATTCATAGGTTCGTGAAAATATATTTAGCATCCACTAAGCCGGCTTATCATGTCCACCAATCAGCTGGTGTGTGCCATTCGTTTGATGTAAATTTACATTTGAATTGGCTTCTATGGACAGTAACATTTTTTGGCAAGGATAAAAAAAAAAGATGAAGGTGAGGGAGCGATGGTATCGTCTGTCCTGGAAAATATAAGAAGAAAATTGTGCAAATTGAGACATTCCAAAATTACACAATCAGTCTTGTTAAAGCGATGCAATTATATGGTATTCATATGTAAATTAGCTTAAGGGACATTCATTATACCCGAAGAACATTTGACACCAATCGGCTTAGTGCTGGACATTTCAATGCAGGTGTTTATTACAATACAGTATTATACACCGGGTACCTAGGTATGAGTACTAACATCTTTTCAGCTAATGGCAATCTATTGCTGGATGAAGGTCTCCCCCTTGCTATACCAGTCTTGGAGACTGACCACCATGCGGGTGAAGGTAAGTTAGTGAAGGTGGAGCCCAGGACCATTGCAGGTGTTAATTGGCAGGGATTCATATTTTTGGTTCTTTCAGTAAAGTCACGTAGAAGGGAAATAATAAAATAATGTTAATATAAAACAATACAAATTCTCACGTCGTTTTGACTGCAACACAAGCAATCATCATCAGGTGTGATGATGATTGCTCACGACGTTTCATATTAATATTATTTTATTATTTCCCTTCTACGTGACTTTACCGAAAGAACCAAGAATATAATATGGATCTTCATTTAAATTCATGGGGAGAGGTTTTAAGATACCCAATAATGTATGCACTTTCACCCAGAGAGTGTATCTTTAAGACAAATGACTCCCTAATGGCATTTGATGTTACAATAGTGTCCTGGAAGTTTGGTAACATTAGGGGTAATTCTGTCTGGAACACGTTCAACATTTCCTTTAACATTGGGATCACAAATGCATTCTAAATACAGGAAACAACATTACCGTGTACATTAATTATATTAAGGATGTGTTCCTGATTTCTTTTTGTTATAATTCATACAAGACAATCTCAAAATCTGGCCTAGATGTGACATTTCTGGTGATCCAATCTTTGTTTTTCGTTTTTCGATTCATGTGAAATGGGATGTCATAGGAATTGGAAGACTGGCACCAGAAGCATTGTCACTCGTTTTAATGATCTGTGATGTCACTTTTGTTTCAATTATTGAACAACCCAAAAACATCCTGACATTAAAATTATTGGTTTCATAATGGTACTTTACGTTATAAAGTGTAATTTAATATATTACTAAAAGTTAACCAAATCTAATGCTTTCAATTTTGAATAAAATAGAAAATTGGGCTGAAAAAAAAACCTGACAGTATAAATTTAATCTGACACGCATATCGAATACATATATAACGTTTTTGCATTAGAAACACGAAATAAATATCCGTAAAATCTTACATTTTATCACAATGAAACATAAAAAAATCGGACGTTTCATTTACCATGATGAAAATAAAACATTGCTTGAGAAATACGCGCAACTTTAAAGAATGTCTAAAGATCGTGCTAAAAAGATGAAGATTAGACAATTCCAAAGCATTTAAACATCAAAACACATCATTATGCACGATTCGGATAATGCATACGTGTGATAAATATCATTAAAAAAATTAAATATTCACGAACGAGAGCTTCATTTTAACATTGGATTCCAAGTAAGCCAAACCCTTCACACGGCCCTTGAAGAGACACATACCCAATGATTATAAAACTCCCACGAAGCAAAGTCCAGCTGTCAATTATGCCAACACTTAGCCTTTCATTAAAACAAAATCTAGCGTGTAATGACCTTTTAATCAACAATAAATCTGCATGTGTCTGTGGAGTCTTCCGCCATGAATCAACAAATGTCGCATCTGTCAAGGGATGGCAACACCGAGATGGTTGCACATTTGGTCGTGCTCAGTCTCCCACTTTCTTTCCGGACGAAGTGGCCGTTCCTCAATCAATACTTCACACGCATACTCTGCCTTGTGTCTCATTCTTATTTAACCCTATGCGCTAGTGAGCAAATCCCGATTGATTTACTGCTTAAACATTAATCCCATCAACCTCTACTCATTGGCGACAACGTTGAGTCCGAGATATAATAGGCCCTCGCATTTCTGCCCGATTTGTTAAAAGGAAAAGGCCGCAGCCCTTGCAATTGCTTGCTCGCCCCACTGCTGGCGAAAGAACCTCCACTAGAGGGCAGCTCTAGGGGGTATTAGCCTACTCTTCCACGCTGGCCAGATGTCTTGGAGGAGGCGGGATTACCTACACTTTATCTCAGAGCACGCGGCGTCAATGATAGACAACCCAGTGAACGTATGTATCCTACTGGAGTACTGGGTGGACAAGGGTTGGGGGTCAGAGGTCGCAAACGGGTTTTGAGTCCTTACCCGTACCCGGCCGCACCAGGGTCGCAAACGGCTACCCGTACCCTACCCGTACCCGTACCTTACCCGTACCCGATACCTGGCTACCCGTACCTGGCCGTTTATCGGGTAGGGTACGGGTACCCGATTGCGACCTCTGGGATGAAGCCATGTTGCAAGCGCGGGTGGGTTGATTCTAGGAACTTGAATTGTGAGAAGAGACAAGACGTTGGGAAATGAGTGACAAACGGTTACTCACCAGTGACTCACGGCCTACCCGTACCCGTACCTGGCCGCACCAGGGTCGCAAACGGGTACCCCTACCCGTCCGGGTACGGGTAGCCGGGTATCGGGTAGGGTACGGGTATCGGGTACCCGATTGCGACCTCTGGTTGGGGGGCAGGGGGGAAGTTAAGCAACCCAAGGGTGGCACAGTCGGGTTTTTTTACAATCGGGTTTAATTGTCTTTTTATATTAAACCCGATCATCTGAGATTGGGAGAAATCCGGTTTTATTGGTTCTAATTGCAGAACCGCACTTCGCCAACTTCTCAACGATGGGCTTGATCCATTCCAAGCTAAGGAACTCACTGGCGCCAACGATTGTGGAGAAGCTCGTGTTCATCAAGACCAACCTTCCCGCATTCTACGACTATCCCGTGCCCGATGGCCCCGAGTACGATAGCAGCACCCACGAGGAAGCAGCCTAAGCCTATCAGAGTTTCGTATTCATTAAACCAGGTTTTAATTATCCGAAATCGGGTTTAATTGTATTAAATAAAAAACCCGATGCCTGCCGCTGGAAAAATCGGGTTTTTTTTCCACCCATGAAGCAACCTAAGCATTGTTTCCTCTGCAGTGCCACAGGTTTGAATGAAACCGGTCGACCTCTTGGTTGCAAAGCCACTTTTGTGCTCACCATTAAACCACAGCAGCAGCATCTGCATCTTTTACCAATGTAACGACTCTGACGTTGAAGTAGTAATAACCATACTCTGTGGTTCTTTCGGTAAAGTCACGTAGGTAGAAAAATAATAACATAAAATAAGACAAAAAATAATAAATCACGACGTTTCGATCGCAACACAAGCGGTCGTCCTCAGGCGGAAAAAATAATCCAGCAGTGGAACTGCTGAACCAGCGAGAGAGCTGTTACATTTTATTTTCTACCTACGTGACTTTACCGAAAGAACCAAAGAGGATGGATTCCTGCAGTCACGAAAGCTTCAAATCTAGTAATAGACACTTTTATTTGGACACAGCCACAATAAAGGACCATAGCTTATAACTTCCCCCCGAACTGCTCATGCTCTCCCCTTTTATATTCCTCAGCCCCCTTTCTCGAGCCTTCTTGTCCTTGTTTCTTTTTCCTTTAGCCAATCGCTGTCCTTCCCCTCTGACGGATTCTCTCTCTGTTTTCTGATTGATCTTGTTCAAACCTTATTCCTCCAATCCCTTTAAAAGTCTGCCTCCAGACCAATCACCGTGGAGGCCTCTTTCTACCAATCAGAGACCGTTTATTTTAAACAGTCGTTAGGCTGCATATTTAGCTTGGGTCATTTTTCGGTCATTACACAATCGCTAAACTGTTTTCACATTTCGAAGTACGATGCTTGGCGGGTCAGTGTTGAAATGGAAGTATTTACACGGGGTAAGCTGCACATTTATGCAATTTACTTTGACTTTGATCCGTGTTCTTTATCTGAGAAGGAAAGGTTCGCGTATTTTAAACAACAATGTTTTACAGACGGGTCTCTCTAAAAGTAACCTGAATAAACCCATGCGTTTGTGTAGTGACACCCAACACAGTATTCTTCAATAATAGGCGTCTTTATTTCTTTCAGCATGAGATACACGGGGGTCTTCAAGGAATCCTTTAACTCCAAGCATCCCCTCAAGCCCCCTTACTCCAAGGTTCCTTGGTCTTCTGCTTTCCCTTCAGCCAATTACCTTCCCACTTTTACAAACCCGTGTCTCCCTGTTCATCATCCTCCGTTTCCTTCTCTTTCCATGTTGTGTTTCTACCTCTAAGCCCCTTCAATGTCCCTGCCTCTAACCAAATCTATTTTCAGGCCCCGTTAAGTTATCAAATCAGAGAAGGCTTGATTTTACTTGCTGATTGTCCGTGTCATGTACGCCGTGTCTATAACGTCGGGTGAGCACAGTAGAACCCCTCTTAACGACGGTAATTGGTTCCACGAAACCGGTCGTTAAGTGATTTGGTCGTTAAGCGAGTATTGGAAATCCATGTTAAAGGCTTAATTTGTTCCGATATCATTGGAAGTCAAGTTATGTAGATGCTTACCCCGAACCCTCATTACTTTGATAGTGCATTGTCTTTGAGCTGTACGCCTTTTGGCGTCCTTAGGTCTAGCACAATTTGAGACGAGGTTCAAAAGAAAGCTGTCTCTGGTGTGGACCAATCAGTTTGAAGGACAATGCATACATTATCAGTGTGTTTTTTGTTTGCATTCTGACCACAATTATTGTGGTTAATGCAGACATGATTCCTCGTAAAAAGGTTTCAGTTTTGTTGCCAGAAAAAAGGGAAAAACTCTATTCTTATTGTGCTCCACTCATTGCCAACTTATTTTAAAACCCTCTGTTAGTAATAATGATGACAACAGCACTATTGTCAGCTGTGAGGAAGGAACTTGCACCAGTTCAGTCTCCAGTAATGTTGTCACTCCCCCAGAGTCATCCTTTTTAAGGTGAACCCTCAACAGCTAATGGGTATACAAGAACCATCATTTCCACCTCAGGAGCAGTTGGGCAGTTCACAATAATCAAATCAGAAACCAAGCCATTCCTGGTGCTATGAGGTCACTGACCCTGCATTATGGCAAATAACTTCCAGTGACATTGTTAAGTCGGTGCTTATTGAAAGAGGAGCAGTCGTCTTCTATAACCGCAGTGAAAAATACACAGATTAAGTCCGAGATAGAGCACTTGGTGGAAAGACTAGAAGTTTCAACAATGGACTTCTGAACTGTATATTGCCAAATGAGCAGAAGGATTCTAGACAGTGGCTACTGTATACTAATAGGGGTTTTCCCCTTTTTCTGGCAACAAAACTGACACCTTTTGCAAGGAATCATGTTAACATTAACCACAATACTTGCAGTCAAATGCAAATAAAAAACAATACTCTGATAATTTATGCATTGTACTTGAAACTGATTACCCCGAGCTCTCATTACTCTGATAGTGCGTTGTCTTTGAACTGTGTGCCTTGTGGCGTCATCTGGTCGAACACCATATGAGACTCGGCTCTAATAAAAGCTGTCTCTGGTGTGGACCAAACAGACAAAAGGTGTCCGTTTTGTTGCTTGCTGTACAACCTCCTCATAAAAATCATACACGCACACGATGACACAATATCTTGGTTTTAGAACGTTGTTTGGGCAAAAATATGATCCTATTGTAATAACGCTCGTTGAGGCGACTTCTGGAATCCGGTCTTTTATTCAACTTTGCATTACAGCTTTCCTTCATGCTGCTGACAGGCAGCGTGAGAGGGACAGATAGAGAGAGACACACACTGCCACGTGGCAACCCGGAGCCCCGCTCCCGCGTGGCCCCCTTCCTCTGTTCGTTCCCGTTGTGACCCCGTGTCGTACGTCTCCACCCCTATTTAATACCCGGGTCACGTGGTACGTTTCCACCAATCCTGGTTAGCCTCTATGGAATATTCCAGAGGCTTCCGGGACCACGCCCCTGACTCGTATCCCCATTGGCTGTGGCTAAAGCCAGCAGAACCAATCCTCTACAACCAGCTGTCACCTTTCCATTATGTCAGGGCCACGCCCCTAAGCTTCCCCCCATTGGCTATGAACCAGGACCAGCAGAGCTAATCGTCGTGACGAGTTGTAATCCGTAAACGACCCAGATATAACCTCACATTACACTATTATAAATAATCAAATTTTTATATATTTAAAACAATTTGTGTTACTGTTGTTGCTGTTCATGTTGGTAATGAATAATAGTGCAGTATGTGGATCATAATTTATTATTGGATGTAATTGTGAACAACAGCCGTATCAGACATGAGCACATCTAATCGGCACAATCATTGGTTCACTGCAGCTCAAAGACTCCTTGCTACAAGGCTTGTGGTGAAGTTAGGAGGAGATGTCCATGTGCTCGGCATTTAAAGGTCGAGCACGTGTATTTACTACCAGCTGTGCTCCATAGACGATCGTCATGTGTTGTTGCTTTGTTTTTTTGCTGCCTTGCCCAAGCTTGATAAATTGGACTTACATAATTACTTAATTTATTTCTTAATCATATTTAGCGACTAGCTTACCGTATTCGTCTTCTCAATTTTGCACTCCTATCGTGTTTTTGTTGGTATTGTTTGCATTTGTAACGTCCTGACCCACCCCATACTCGACGTCTGTGAAAAAGCGCATCATACCTCATCGGATTTCTCCTCCTGCAGTCTAGATAAGGATTCATATTCTGATCATTCCAGAGGCTTGATAATTTGGTCTGTAGAACTTTGACTTAAAAATAATAGGCACTGGCAAGATGCTACGGGGAAAAGAAAGACGGGCGGTTACGTGATGTATACTAGATTCAGTGTGCGTGTCTCAGCTTAACGTACGGTGCAAAAGAAGTAAAATACCTAAATACACGACACCTGCCGATCGACTAACTGGTGTACCCATTTAAAACTATTACTAAACTTTTATTTTATTTTACCAGGTAAAGCCCCGCTAAGCTTTAGAGCTATTATTCAGAAGAAAAACCTGGCCACAAATGATAGCTCAACGAAGTGGCTTGTCACGTGACAATTTATAGCCGCCAAATACTCTCGAAACGCATGTTTATAAATGTCGAGAGAAAAACCGGAGGAGCAGGAGAAAAATCGACGCGGAGAGAGACAAGCAAGCTCCAAATATACAGGAGTCAGGGTCCGGATAAACCCCACAAACTCCTCCATAACAGGCGAGGTAGTAAGCTTCTCGCACACCATCGCTGTCCTGGTTGGTTGCTGGGGGGATTTATGAAATTTGAACAATTGTATCAATTAGCCGCGCCGGGAGATCGAATTGAGTGGGCAATCTCTGGATTCCAAGTCCGGTGTGATAACCATTACATGATGACGACATCTCACTCGCTTGTACCAGATATAATTTGTGAGGCTTTATCGACTCGTGAGTTGTGTAAAGGCAACATCCATCGGGAATGGTAGCTCAGTTCGTTATTGACTTGGGCTGACATGCACACACACACACACGTTGGTAATGTTTCAATGTGTGGTCGTCCAATAAACCCATTCACTTCCCTTATGAGAATATAATATGGTATTCACCACAACCTTCTGTGAGATGTGGCCAAATGCGATGTCTGCGTCGACACTTGTAATTGGTTTGAAAGTTCAAATTGATCAGGCATTCACAAGCACTCGTAACGGAGGCATTCTTAACATTGTCTGTTGGAAACACTTGGGATCAGAACTATTCATACCCAGAGTAAGTTTTGTATTTTCCCAATTAACTCTTGAAAAATGTCCCTTATGGCATAAAAGGAGATTTTATTTGGTCACTAATCAGAATCATTGCCACAACATACTCAGCTCTCTTCCTTATCTCTTGGCCTCTGTTCCATCAAGTAGTAGCAGTTTGAAGCCAATTAAATTGTGGGAGATAGAAAAAACACACAAATAAACTTGCCTTTGCAATATAAAATAATTTATTAATCACATCTCATACATTTTAGATGTAATGTACTTGAATCAACTAGGAAAACAAGCAAACGTGCAATGTTCCGAGGTTGTAACTTGCTGCTGGCTATATCGGTGTGCCGGGAACATTGCGTATTCACTGATACTTCTATTTATTAATATTGTATGTGTTTTTATATATATGCGCAAGCGTTCTTCTACTTGCTCATTTAGACAACCCCTCCGTAGAATGTAAACTCGGGTTTTCATGTGAAGAGAGTGAGCCTCACCATTAGATGACCAGTGCGTGTTGATTATTCAAGCAGAAAAATGTGAACATTGACAAAAAAGTCAGGCGATTAAAGCGTCGTATAATTATTATGGTTTATAGATTTAACTCTTTGACGATGGTTTAACACGTAGACTTTCGCGACCAATATTATCCATAACACAGGTTATTTTGAGTAAGATCGCATAAATATATAAATGTATCGTTAAACCCGCCACCACCCGACACAGCCAATTAGTAAGGTTTGTCACGTAAACAGAACGTGCCAATAAAATTTACGTGACAAACCTTACTAATTGGCTGTGTCGGGTGGTGGCGGGTTTAACGACACATTTATATATTTACGCGATCTAACCCAAAACAACATTATTATGGACTTTGACGATGATCATCAACAGCCATGATTAATCCACTGCTAGGTAAAGGCCTGCCCAAAGTCGCCATTCTCTTATGGTTACGCAATACAACAATCCACTCAGCACCTGCACAGGATCTAATCTCATTACTCCATCTCCACGGTGAATGTACTCTGGGGCACATACCCTACTTTGTACTGCAACTTAGTAATCATTCTCCCCACCTGTAATCATCCCGTCTTAACAGTGTGTCCTGCCCAGATCCAACATACGTTTCTTAGCAACTTAAATTCATGTCATTAACTGTGTATGTTTTCCAATCCATGTGTTCCTCTTTTTGTCTCTCAGTGTGATCCCAAGCGTGCATCTCCATGATTATTTTCGTCACGTTTTAGCTTTTGTTCAGTATTCTTTGTCATTGCCTATGTGTCTGTAATAGCAGATAATAAGTACCCATTTGAAACTTTACTCTTCATTATCAAGTTCAGCTTTGCAAAAGTAAAAAAAAATAGAGGTTAACCAACCACAGGATCAAGCATGGTTTTTGAAAGGTTTCTCTATCATTGATCGCACATAATCAGCTTCTGGGAAATACAAATGAATTGAAATTACCATTGTGCAGATCCTTTGTACACTATATGAAGGCATTTAAATACTCATAAATTGACGCTGGCACTTAATCTCTCACAAACCAAGGCCTAAATAAAACTATTTATAATTAACAAAAACATAAACTAAAATGGAACAGCTGAGATTACACGAAGAATGATCCGTAATATTAGAAAAGGGAGTCAGTCAAGGTGACATTCTTTCACCCAAGTTATTCTCAGCGACATTGGAAGGGAGCTTTTTTGGAAATTGGATGGAGAAATGAAGGCATAAATATAAACAGAGAAACCACAAACTATCTCATGTTCGCGGCTGACATAGTTGTGAGTTGTTGATCTGGAGACCGAAGATTGTTGATCGATCGCTGGATTAGTGGCATCAATCGTGATTTATTTTTCCTAGATGTCTGCAAAAGTTGTAGGGTGGAGTGTTCCGCTCACCACTGATTCTCAGAACGCGCAAGCAGTTCAGCGTTCATTTTAATCTACAGAGGTGTAGTAGTGCCGCTGTTTTTAAATAAATTGTACTCACCACAGAGAACTGTAGCGACACGACCGCACTCTATGATAGCTGGTGCCAAACTATGCCACACGCCCTCCCGCAAGGCCTTTTATTTCCGATTTTGTTCCGATGAACGGGAAAGGGTTAACAGGAGGCTTTGCCATCTTCCACCCCCATGCAGTTATAATAACGTCCAATGGGGATGAACTACTGGAAATTTGAGAAGGTAATAAAAAAGCTGTAAACTCATGATGATAGAACGTAATTTCGCGGATGACAATGCTATAAAACATGCACTAAGTTTTCAGTACGTATAAATACAGGGAGTTTCATGCACAGAGCCGTAGGGCAACCACCATATTTCATGCTACAAAAAAACAACTGCAAATATACAACCACAGTGGATGCAATTTGTAGTTTTACTGCATCAGTACAAAATCCATAGATACTTCCGAGTAAAAACGTCAACGATAGAAAATCACATGACCCACAGAAAATAGAAGAATGCATATAATTAGAGAGATGTAAGGTCTTTCAAATAAGTAAATTAGTGGATACCCCCCCCCCCCCCCAGTTGTATTCATGATTCTGATCATGTGATGATTGAATGTCAACAAGACAAGAAGGACTTTGCAAATGAAACAGCATCATACATTGTGAAAAGTTTCGATTTAAAGCTTTCGTGACTGCAGGGATTCATCTTCTTGGTTCTTTCGGTAAAGTCACGTAGAAGGGAAATAATACAATAATAAAACCTGTTCTTCACCTGAGGACGGCTGCTTGCGTTGTGGCCGAAACGTCGTGAGAATTATTTTATTATGTTTTATTTTTATTATTTTATTATTTCCCTTCTACGTAACTTTACCGAAAGAACCAAGAAGATTGTCAAAAGTGTTTGTGACAGCTGTGATGTCATTTCACCGCAATTGTTTATCTCAAAACGTGGAATTCCTCAGCAGCCGGCCACCGAATCACCAAAAACCCAGGGCGCAATACGATCCGGACGTTTGTGCAAACCTTTCGCGTTATAGCCCCATGCTGGAGCAAACCATCCCCTCTCCACGCTGCTGCTAGAGTCCAGTATTGGCTGGGGGGGGGGGTGTGCTCGCTGACAAACCTAGCCTTGTGCAACAGCAACAGGTCACCAATGCGATTAACCGGCAGTGGTTCTTAACGTGGGTTCGATCGAACCCCAGGGGTTCGGTGAGTCAGTCTCAGGGGTTCGGCGGAGGTTAAGACACACACCCGACTCATATGATTGTGCACCAGTAAAACATATACCTATGTTTTGAATTTGAAAAAATCATTTTTTAATTTTCCAATTAAGAAAGGTTCGGTGAATGCGCATATGAAACTGGTGGGGTTCGGTACCTCCAAAAAGGTTAAGAACCACTGGATCATTAACGCAAGGCCACATCGTGTCCATCCTCCAACCCCCCCAGACTATGGCTATCAAAAACATGATAGCTCAACTTAGTGGCTCATCGTGTGGAAATGTATTGCTGCCAAACACTCTGAACACACGTCGATTCTAAATACGGAAGGGGGGGAAATTTAAAGGAGGACCCGGAGAGAAAAATCCACGCGGCCATGGAGGAGAATAGGCAAACTCTAAAATAGACAGCAGGCGTCAGGGTTGGGATCGAACCCACGAACTCCTGCATTCCAGGCAAGGTAGTTAACATCTCGCTACCGTGCAGATCGACGTAAGTCAACAGATTTGAATTTGCGTCCTTTAGACACGTGCTATGGAGCCCCAATAAATTTGGAGGCATAGGTCCTCCCCATATGTGTCTCTCAAATACATGGCAGCAGTGAACATTGATGGCTGTACTCGACTGATGAGTCCCACCGAGGATAGAACCCGTCTGCAGTCGTGTCTCTGTTTCACTGCTGCTTGTTGGAATGGCCACATTTTCTCAACTCTGGAGTTGGTGTGTCTTGCACACGTTCAGCTCTCTTGAGCTGGTGGTCTAGATAAGGCTGATAGCTTGTCTACATGCAACGCATTTCTTTGTTGTTAAATCTGTTAATTTATCATACCAGCTTCTAAATATAGGATGTTGCCTTTCGTATCTTGTTGCTGCTGACAAACCAAAATCTTCATGTATTACAATATATATAGGTTACAATTATGATAATTGGTTCTTTACCCTTCTATCTGGCAACAAAACTGACACCTTTTTACAAGGAGTCATGTTTGCATAGACCACGATACCTGCAGTCATAAATACAAACAAAAGACATAACTCTGATAATGTGCACTGTCCTTGAAGTTGATTGGTCCACACCCGAGACAGCTTTCCTTCGAGCCTAGTCTCACATGGGTTGGACCAGAAGACGCCATAGGTTACAATTAGTTAATAATTCCAACACTGAGGCATGAATGCAAATCAACTAATGAAGTAAGCAATCAATTCTTCGACATTGAGTTTAACAGGTAGGCTTTCGCGACCAATATTATTCATAATAAAGGTTTTCGGGTTACAGAGGCGGAGTAGCGCCGCTGTTTTTAAAGAAATTGTACTCACCACAGAGAACTGTAGCGACGCGACCGCACTCTGTGTTAGCTGGCGCCAAACTGTGCCACACGCCCTCCCGCGTGGCCTTGAAAACTAAAAAATGCTTGCTTACTTACACACATCACACGGGACAATCTGTGAAACAACACGTGCAGAAAATATAGTTGTTTCAAAGTCGGAGCACGTACAAACGTTTGCCTGTGCCCCGGCCCAATACTTTGCGCTGTCACAAATGTCTTCAAACACGACGTTGAGAACGAAAGTTGATCAACACAGCTCTCTTGGAGCAAAGTGTCATGGTCCAATGCTTACAGGTTTCGTGTTGCGCGGGCACATAATTGAAATGCATTTTGAGAGCGCACAATGCGATCAACAAAACTCGCCGCATACCTTCCCGACGGCTTTCGTCACGAGGCTGTGGTTCGCTCTAATTTAAATTGTTAATTCAATGCGGTGACAGGAGCCCGTTACCTGTCATAATTCTACGTATAATACCTCTAATAAACAACTCTGCACGGTTTAATTGTTTTACAGTTGATTGCTTTATAAATTCAGTGATTGGTTGCGTGGCATAAAAAGGTAACTTCATTATCTCCATCTTGTATTAGGAATAACAATGAGGTGTTTGCGAAATGCAAATTAGTCGCAGTATGGCACGACATTATCAGCCATTGAAAAAAGCCGTCGTATATCATTATACGGTGACTTTGAGCCGTAAAAAAAATGTCCGGTAATATTAAAAACGTTGATGTTTCCTCAATGATGGTATTTTAAAAATAGAAATCAAGTTAGTATAAATTCAGGTTTTATAATGTGTTATCCAAAAGATTTATGTTATTCATTTCCATCGGTTGTTTGAATGACATATCCATGGTTAATACATTTCAATGTTTTAACCCTGTATGCTTACGCTTTTATTTCTCGAATCCAATTGTCATAAAAGTCTTATAATGTTGCAGTGCATATCATTTGTGAAAGCACGTGTTCTTGTCCAACTTTGCTTCTGAGATGTGTCTTGTTATATTAGCCATGCAATCGCAGCGTAGCTGTTGCATATTTGTACATGAACTCCTCTACTTACGAACATTTAACTTATGAACATTCAGAGATACGAACAAACCTCTCCGTATGTCCAGTTGTCTGTTCGGAAAGAGAGTCGTAAGTTCAACCGCTGTGTTGTTCAGTGTCATTACCCAGCATTCCCAGCACTACTGCCTGTTCACTTTCCGATGAAGCGCAAGGCAGTTGGAAAAAAAACGTTGTCGTACGTCGATGCTCAATTCAGTCGTGAAAAGCCTTATGTTACCGGTGAACAGGATCTTTATCGACCAAAATCTGATCGATACATCGGCCACGTATAAACAATATATTTGTAAAACGTGACAATCTTGTTCGGTGGTGAAGAGTTGATGTGGTGGAGGAATTTTGGTATAAAACTACCATGTGGCCCATGCCAACATCCAACATATGAATCACGTATATGCCATCATTTACCAGCGTAAAAGTACGAAAAAGTAAGAACATTCTCTGCAACTCCCCAGACCTAAGCCTCTGGCTGGTGACATAAATAAAACATCCGACTCATTTTGAGCCACAAAAGTGGCCTGGAAATTTGATTTCTGGTCTCGTAAAACGTGAGTTGCATGCCCCCAATCCTGAATACATAGTCTCACATTTCCAATGCTTTCTGCGCCAACGCCATAACCTCCAAATCACCCAACCACCATCCTGCTGTACGGTCCAGCTGCCCGGCACTGCATACATGCCAAGCCAACAGATTTAAAACGGAAGGATCGCCGATCGTTAAAAACCCTTTTTTTAATCAAACGCCGATATTCAAAGCAAAATTTGCACAAGTTTTGTTTTATTCTTCTACGGCGATCGTACAAAGCGGTATCATTAGCTTTTAAAATGTGTCTGAAGCACAAAAACACGAAAGGTTTCAAAATCGGTAGCCTGAAGCTTAAACAGTCGGGTTGGCAAGCACGATAGCGGTAAAAAAAAAAGTCTTTACTCACGTTTGGAAAGTTTTGTGTTAAAAAAAAACAAGCACCGTGGGACGTTCACTACGAGAACGGCCACTGTCATAGGAATGTGGAAATTCCGTTGCATTCTCAGTCACGTATGCAGATGAGAACTGCCACGTGCTTGTTTAAGTAGGAGGATTAAAAAAGACGTGTGTGTTTTGCACCAAGCCGCTTGCACGATTCAAACGGTCACTTTGCAATGCCTCTTTCCCAGCACGGTTTTCCATTTTTGCCTTTCATCCACATCAAACAAGATACATCCATGCTAGACAGCTTATTTTAATTATTTCAAACAGTATTTCATAACATCGTACACTGCTGTATAATACATTAAAAGGGCATGCTGCCAGAGTGTAATGGTTGGAGACCTCCACTTGCAAGATCGCCCGGTTCGATTCCACCTCCTGGCAGGGGCATGCCGAGACAATGGTGCAAGTCTTTTCGACTCGAATTTCGTCGGCCTCCGGCTTGCCCTATTACAGCTGCTACTGCGGAGGGCTTCTCGGCCTCCGCAGTAGCAGATGTCCTATTCTCCCCCTCCCCCCGTCCATAATGTGTGCAGATCATACTGACTGTTGTATGTAGGGTGTGTAGGCAGATACGAGTGACTATTGTGTGTAGGGTGTGTAGGTAGATACTGGTGTCTATTATGTGTAGGGTGTGTAGGCAGATACGAGTGACTATTGTGTGTAGGATGTGTAGGCAGATACTAGTGACGATTGTGTGTAGGGTGTGTGGGTAGATACTGATGTCTATTGTATGTAGGGTGTGTCGGCATATATGCCTACAAATTAGATTGATTTTGGGGGAGGGTCGACAATTTTTGGAAACTTGTTGGATCAACGTTGTACCCCCATATCTGGAGGGGGGGGGGGGAATTACACTTTCTATAACTTTTTAATTATGGCCTTCTGAAAGGCTCTCATAATTTAGTTCACGGACAAACAGACAAACGAAACGCCGGACTTTTATAATAGATTCCCTGGCATCCGTCCACCCAGCAGCGTAGATGTTTAACGCCTCCATTAGAGTCGTCGAGTGCGGGCACTTCCCACCTCTCTGCAGACGTCAGTCCAGCATGGAAGAGTAGGCCAAGCACCCCTCTAAAAGTGGCTCTCCAAAAGCTCCCTCTCGAGGAGGTCATTTTCGCCAGCAGCGTCTCGAGCAGGCAATTGCAGGGCTGCACCCTAAATCACCTTCCTGTGCAAAACTGCATAGTGTCTCGTTTGCAACGTGGTTCTATATGAATGGTACATCTTGAGCGTTGTGCTTCAATAGATAACGCATGGCACGCAGCGTAACAACTGCAGGGATTGTACGTGCGCTACGTGAAAAACAGCCTATGACCCAAATCTTGTAAAATCTCGGAAGTTAAGTAGAGATGAGCCTGACAACCTCGAGTGTGATGTGGTGCTTTGTGGCGGGTAGCAAGTGGACACTGAGGCAAAATCAATTGTTGTACCGTACTGCTATGCTCTCGTGCCTATGCTCCACACGCTCACCAACCTGCGCTGACATATGGGCTAATTATCCCCCTCAACCCACGCGGCTTATGGATGTCCTCATCCAGCACTGGAATGACTAACGACTGTACATGTGTAGCGGTGTATTCACACGGACACTTTTAGCTTTTCTTCTGTGTCACTTTATTACTTTGCATCCCGTATTGATGCTCCTCACACTCAGTGGCGCAGCCAGTGGGGGGGAGAAGGGGGTGGCACGTGCCCCCCCAATGATCCGATCGAAATCTAATTTTTATCGGATCATTGGGGTTTATTAGTAATAAATCAGCATTTTGCGACCCCCACTGCCACAATAAGTAACGGCAAAGCAGTTATAAGTGACTCACAGAATTGTGCGCAGTTGCGTATACAGTACACGATTTCCCTGAAGGAATACATTCAGCGAGCACGATGCCGATCACACACAGTTCGAATTCGACCCTCGATCGATGGCTGCAGAAGCGCCCGGCGATTCGTTCGCCAGAGTGTCCTCCAGCTCAACTTCACAGTTTGCGATCTCCTGACCCTTCATCTTCAACGGCGGTAGCTGATGAATCTGAAGCAGAAACGCTAGCCAACTCCCCGCCTCCAGCGCAATTTCTCGCAGGGGTGCGCGTCGTCGATCGGGATCCCAGGACGAGACTCGCCATTTCGACGTACGATCTGAACAGTGTCAACGAGATCCGTCGTTCGTGCCTGATGCAGGGCCGTTTTGTTCTACGTCCGCGTTCGTCAGATGGCAGCATGTACCCGTAAAAGATGGTGGTGCACAAAAGCGCCAACCGCAGTCATCATGGTTTGAGACGTACTCGTTACACACCGAGTCGGCCTACTGCTTCCCTTGCTTTCTCTTCCCGTCCCGCAATCGCTCAGACGCGTTCGTCTCGGACAGTTTCTCGGCCTGGAATAAGGTGGGCAGCCGCAATGGCTGTCTTCTCCAACACCAAGGCAGCGTGCAGTCGCTCCACTACCAGGCGGTACAGAAGGCCAGAGACATGATGAACACGGAGATGCACATTATCACGGGCAAGCATGGCCTGGAGAAGCAGACGGCCCAGGCGATCGTCGACAATCAGACTCGGTTGGAGGGATCAGTCGATGCGATTCGATTCCTGATGAAGCAGGGGCTGGCCTGCCGGGGCCACAATGAGTCAGACAAGTCACTCAACTGCAGCAAATTCCTCGAGCTGCTTCAGTTCCTGTGCAAATGCGACGTCGAGCTGGCCCACGTCGCGCTCGACAATGCCCCGCAGAATGCCATCATGACTAGTCCCGACATCCAGAAGGACATCATCCACGCCCACGCCCAGATCGTCCGAAGCTCCTCGATGATGAACAAGATGACGACTTTTACTGCATCATGGTGGACGAGACACACGATGCGAGTAAGTAGGAGCAACTGGCCGTCGTTAACCACTTCGTTGAAATCAAGACTGGCATGCTGCGCGAGCGTCTCTTCAACCTGAAGCACGTCACCGACACGTGCGCCCCCACACTCCGCGATTCTCTTGTCGACATGCAGACGAATCACGGTCGCCCGATCGCCAACTGCCGCGAGCAGGCCTACGGTGGTGCATCCAATATGAGTGGCGAGATCAATGGCCTCCAATTCCTGATAAAGCAGCTGAACGATTTCGCCTATTACGGGCACTGCTGGATGCACAAGCTCCAACTCATGCTGGTTGCTGCTTGCAAGGATGGCGTCCCCGACAGCGGGTAGAGGTGATGCGCTTGCTCGACGGCATGTGCACGTTCAAGTTAGCGTTCATCTTGCACCTCGTGGAGGAGAGGCTGCTTATCACGCATGACCTGTCACAGGCGCTGCAAACGAAGGACCAGGACATCATCAATGTGTTGCGGTTGGTCGATGACGTCGTCGAAGCACTGACAAAGATACGCGTTACAGGCTACGACGACCTGCTCCACAAGGTGCAACAGTTTTGTGAGACCCACAAGATCGAGGTGCCCGATATGACCGGCAACTTTGTCCGACCTGGCCGGCATCGTCGCGATGGGCACATGAACACCAATAATCATGTTTTCCGTGCCGACCTGTTCCACGCAGCGATCGACAAGCTGCTGGCCGAGTTTGCCCACAGATTCAGCGCCGAGTCGATGGAGATGCTGTGCCTAACAGCATGTATCTCTACATGCAAGCAGTTTGCCTCGTTCAATGTCGACAAGCTCGTGGAGCTGGCCCACTAGTTCTACATGATCGACTTTCCTGACGTCGACCTAATGCTTCTCGATCAGGAGCTGGTCCACTTCGGCAGGGAGATAGAGAAGGACGAGCTATTGAAGAATGTGGGCTTGCTCCCTGAACTATCGGTCATGCTGGTGCAAACCGGCCAGGCCATGGCCGGCTACCACCTTGTATACCGATTGCTGCGGCTGATACTGACATTGTCGGTGGCGACAGCCATGGCCGAGCGCGCCTTCAGCGTCCTGAAAATCATCAAGACGCGTTTGTGCTCCGCAATGGGATCCAACTACCTCAATGACGCCATGTTGCTGTATGTTGAGAAGGAGACTGCTGCGATGGTGAAGAACGATCAAATCATGTCATGCGCCATCGCCACACACACGCCTCTGGGGAGAGAACACAACGCACCATTGCTCTGAACTCCCTCTATACTCTTCTAGCCTGTCACTCTATACTCTGCTAGCCCGTCACTTAATACTCCACTAGCCTGTCACTTCATACTCTGCTAGCCTGTCACTCTTCTCTCACACCTCCACCTCGTCCTTGCCCCCAGTGGGGGATCAGCCAACACCGCTGGGGAGGACGAGGTGTAGAGGGCAAGGTTCCAGTCTTCTTTTCCTTGGCTCTTGTCCTCTTCGTTCCTTCAGCTCCAACCAACTCCCCCATGTTGCTCTGCACACACCCTTCTACCCCCCTCCTCATTACGGGTCCTCAGTTACCCCCCATTAAGCTGGCACCTCAGCGGCGCCTCCTGCACGTGCTCCCTCTCTTATTATCTCCATCTCCCGCCTCTCTGGCGTCTACTCCGTGTTCCCACACTCGCACCTCCCTGTCTCCAAATGCACCCGGTTAATTACTGCTTCTCCCCCTTAATTGCTGGCGCCTCTCTGGCGGCTACTCCATGTCTTGATGCTTGCACCTGCTCGACCTCAAATGCACCCGCTGTTTGCAAACCACGCGCGTTACGCCACTAAACGTATTCATTGCCAGATTAAGCTAGTGTGGGGCCTGTAGCATGTGTTATGAAGGGGCCCTAAATATAAAAATATTAATATTAAAAAACAAATTTTACTTGCATAGTAAAGTAATTGTGTTTTTTTATTTGCTCGGCAGCCAGTTAATACGACGAATAGCTAACGTTAAACACCCAGTCTTTCATAAAAGTTGAAGGCAGTATAGTACTATAGTAGTAGAGCAAGTGCAGAATCACTGAACCGGAATTGATAGCTTGAGAGCATTTAGCGCGGGGCCCTTGAAAGTGCGCGGGCCCGGATCATATGTAGCTACTTTTGCTACTCGGATAACACTGTGTAACAATTTTTTTTTGTTCTTGAGTAGTAAGTGTTATTTCCTAATTCCTTATGTCTCAAAAGAAGAGAAAATGGCTGTTATTACCACAAACTTTGCTTTTGTGACCAGGACAGTGATATTTTGAAATTTACATATTTTCCGGAACATTCCAGATAGATTCAGTAATGAGTAAACTTGGACTAACTTCCAGAACATTGTAGAACTTTCCAGCAATATCAATAGAAGTATAAATACAGGGGTCTGAAGCCCACCAGTTCAGTTTATTTCCAGCTCCCTAAGTGGATACATATCAGATTTTTTTCTGAGATGGCATCAAGAGGCTGTAAGCATCCAGCAGACGCATTTTTCTATGTCTGCGGCCAATTTATCAAGACGAGCGAAAAAGTCACCCTGTAGAAGCATCTGCTAAGATGTGTGAGGCCTACAAGGCATATTTTTGCATGCCTGTCGGGGGTCAAGACAAACCCTGGGCACCTCATTTCACCTGCGAGCAATGGAAAAAAAACTCTCTGGTAGGTAAGATGGTTAAATTGTTGCTAGGAATTTTATGTTATAAAATTTGTTAACATCTTTTTAAATTGTAAAAGTTTTTAATTTTAAAATGTTTTACAATTTTCAATGTTATTGAAAAAACATATCATGTATGAAAAATGTTACGAGAATCGCTTACACATTAGTCATGGGTGAAATAAATTTATTTTTGTAGGATGATGGTACAGAGGGGAAAAGAGAGCCATGAAGTTCGCTATCCCAATAATTTGGCAGGAACCCACTGACCACTCAAACAACTGCTACTTCTGCATGGTGGACCCTTCCAAACGTCAGGCTGGCAAGAATGCACCTGCTATTACATATCCGGACCATCCTTCATCCATCGCCCCGGTGCCACACTGCCCTGAGCTCCCCGTAACAACTCCTCTGGAGAGAGATCAGCCGTCTTTAGAAGAGAGCAGCAAGTCAGAGAGCAAGGAAGATGTAGATCCAGATGATACTTTTAGTGGTGGAGCTGAGGAGAGAAACCTATACTACCCCAACCAAAAAGACCTCAACGACTTGATCAGAGATCTTGGTCTCACCAAGTCCAATGCCGAGCTTTTGACGTCTAGGCTCAAGCAGTGGAACTTGTTGGATGAAAGTGTGCAATTTGCAGATCAGAGTACGAGCACCAACCTTTTTGCAGCATCTTCACCCGCCAATATGTACTCTGCTTCTACCACAATGTGACCAGTCGGTTCAAGGCAATCGGAATCGCCTGTAACCAGAATGAGTGGCGCCTCTTCATTGACAGCTCATCCAGGAGCCTCAAAGCCGTGCTGCTCCATAATAGTAACAAGTACCCGTCTCTTCCCCTGGCTCACTCGGTGCACCTCAAAGAGGATTACAACAGCATCAATACCTTGCTGGACGCCTTGAAGTATGATGAGTACGGCTGGGAGGTCATCGGACACTTCGAAATGGTGGCATTCCTGATGGGTCTCCAAGGCGATTTTACCAAGTTTCCATGTTATATTTGCCTTTGGGACAGCAGGGATACCAAGGTGCACTATCACAGGTGGGACTGGCCACAGCGGACCGAGTTCTCTGTGGGGAGGAACAACGTCAAGTGGGAGCCACTGGTGGACCCCCGGAAGGTGCTTATGCCACAACTGTACATCAAATTGGGCCTTATGAAACAATTTGTTAGAGCTGTAGATAAGGAGTCGGCAGCCTTCAAGTACCTTCAAGACTTCTTTCCTAAGCTGTCTGAGGCAAATGTCAAAGCCGGTGTCTTCGTTGGACCACAGATTATAATCCAGCACTGAATGTATTCACGGGAAGAACTCAGTTAAATACCTTGGATACCTACTTACAAAGACCGTATTAGACTTTTGCGGGTGTGAAATGTAGCTGCCACAGTGTTGGTTTTGCTGGAGCAATTGTATGTTGGGCATGCAATGTTCCAGTTGTGAATGCACTTGCAATGTAATAGTTTAAGGGAATGACATTCTGGTAGAATTGCAATATAATTTATGAATAATACAGGGGCTCAGTGCAGTGCAGTATGTATATTCACTTTACGTGAAGAATACTGATGTAGCTAAAGGTAGAGCCCTGTAATTATCTGCTCAAATGACTTGACAGAAGGGCCTTCACTTGACCAAACTTAAGAAAGCCCTAAATAGAGGTAATTTGGCCTAATATTCTACGTTGGCGAGATGTCTTACTCCATCACACGAGGCCTGCCGATCGACTAACTTTGGTGTACACATTAATACTAAAAAATTTGCTTTATTATTTATATTGCTGGGAAGACATATGCGGGGTGGGGGTTAAGTGATGTGCACCATTGTTTTTAACTGCCGTGCCGGGAGATTGAAAGGAACCGACAGCCTCTGGACTGCAAGTGTCTCGTGTGCTAACCATTAAACCCATGTTGCAATGCCCACATTTACTCTGGACATCCAATGTATACCGCAGGCCAATCTGGCCAGGTGGCACGGTGGTTAGAGTGGACGTCTCAATTTGGCAAAATTCAAGCTGAGAGATAATAACTAAATCTCAGTTAGCCTGCCACGTCACGGACATATCTCCGTTGATGGGCATGTAAAGAAGTGCACATCCACTTGGCTAATAAGATCACCTTCAAGGGATCTCAGACACAGTCAAATTCCACAGGCCATTCTCTAACTCGTGGGATATGCATTGCTCTGAAAGAGGATATGTCTGGGCGTGTGTGAAGAAGAGCTTCATAGCTTATCGGATTCCTCCAGTCTAAGTAGAGATTTAGATTCAGACGTCTTCTCGTGCCACAGATGGATGGAACCACTGAAACAATAAATGGGGATTAAAACAAAACACAAAGAGACAATTTGTAACAAATTAACATTCAAAAAGTTCATCCTAAATTTTGCCTTCCATGACAAAAAATATTATTAAAATGTGATTCATTTGTCATTTATTTAACCAGTTTCATGATATATTTCGCAGAAAAACTGGGAACCTCATATTTACATAATAAAAACGAATCTTGAGATGAATTTTCCCATTTGCAATCTCGGTTTGAGTAATAATTTTTTTTATATATATATTGGATCTCTGAGTCGCGCAGTATGATACCGGAGGGATTTTACAGTGCACTCGTCCAGGTTCCATTTTACATGCTACGGTAATCATTCACGTTAATTATGAGAGCAGCTACTACACTGTAATCCTTAACTCGCTGTAAACTGTATCATTGGCAACTACACAGTTCGCAAACAAACCCAGCCACACACTATCTCTGAAATTAACTTAATAGTGCATAACAGAGCAGTCTGCAAACACTGTATAGCATAAAACTGTAATCTTACAAACCATAGGTTTCATTGAGCCTGCTGTGGGAAGAGTCATATGCAGACAAGCACTGGATTTATTCATGTCTCCCTTGCTACAAATGCAGCGCTAAAGAAGTGTTTAAAGTTAAGCTGACCTACAGAAAGTTCTTACTTCTGAGCGCAGAGGACAGTTGAAATTGGAGGCAATTTTCATCCACGTGGGGCTGGAATTAAATTGGTATCATGACGATGGGAGTGCATTGCATGCATCTCTGTGCCACTCTCACGTCAAATGTGACAAAACATGCTCATCTGAAAATTTGCCATTGCAACTCTCAGATGAGTGTCAATACAAATCCTGTCACTCATTTTAGTTCAGAGGATTGCACGAGACTCTGGATCGGCATTGTCAGTCACAAAATGTTTAATCTCAGCTTACAGCTATAGGATGAGTCTAACACTAAAGCTATTGATGACTTAGAAATGATGGCAAAACATTTAAAACAGATCATTGCCATTTACTTCGAGACAATTGTACTGCAATTGTTTTGGATAAGTAATACAATACGAGTTAAATATGTTATTCATAATAAAGGATTTTGGGTTAGATTGCGTTATTATAAATGTGTCGCAACCCTCCACCACCCGACACGGTCAATCAGTAAACAATTTATCACATTATCTAAACGCCAATTAGTTACTTCTTCAGCCCACCGGTGTGTTTGAAGAGTGAATCCACAACATTTAAAATTTGAGTGAGACGCTTCGCTGGTAATTACATCCAGCATCTTTGGGCAATTTGCCAGAATAGTGAAGCAATCCACCTGCTTCCGGTCTTAAATAGTGCACGATGATGTCATCATTGTTGAACCCCATCAGGTTTCGAGAGGCGGAGGTGGGGTAGTATTGTAATTATATAATAGATTAGTAATTAGTTAATCAGTATGTGATTCCTCTAGAAGGAATTGTAACATGTGTAGTGGGTTCAACTGAGTAGCACACTTAGACTCGGAGGCAGTGCATTTATTACTTCAACACAACAGGGTAACATTACCCCTTAACAAGACAACGACCTAGGGTGGTGACCACCCTGGCTAACTACGCAAGTTACAGGATAACTACCAACTTCGGACCGGGACCAACAGCAGACTGCCCGGGTCTACGCGCTGGAAGACTTGAAGATCGGAGATCGTAGATGAAGGGTTTCTTCCCCTGGACGGACAGCCCAGCTCCATCTCGGGACTCGGCTTGTATTTCTCTCCGGCGTGGCCAACTCTGCTCCTGGCCAGGCCCCGTTTCTAGAACCTTCAGGAAGAACCTCGGTTCCCATCACGTGACCCTCACAGCCCCCTTTCAGGGTCCCCTTTATCATTCTAACTGGTCACATGTCCTCCCGGGTCAACCAGGGTGTCATGGCCTTACTCGACCTTCCCTTTAGGTCGACACACACTGTGCACTCTAGGGCCGGTACTGCACTTACAGCCTGGTGACATCCAGCGATGTCACTACACACACCGTGCCCTCTCGGGCCGGTACTGCACTTACAGCCTGGTGACATCCAGCGATGTCACTACACACACCGTGCCCTCTCGGGCCGGTACTGCACTTACAGCCTGGTGACATCCAGCGATGTCACTACACACACACTATGCCCTCTAGGGCTGGTACTGCACTTACAACCTGGTGACATCCAGCGATATCACTACACACACCGTGCCCTCTCGGGCCGGTACTGCACTTACAGCCTGGTGACATCCAGCGATGTCACTACACACACACCGCGCCCTCTAGGGCTGGTACTGCACTTACAGCCTGGTGACATCCAGCGATGTCACTACACACACACTATGCCCTCTAGGGCCGGTACTGCACTTACAGCCTGGTGACATCCAGCGATGTCACTACACACACACCGTGCCCTCTAGGGCCGGTACTGCACTTACAGCCTGGTGACATCCAGCGATGTCACTACACACACACCGTGCCCTCTAGGGCCGGTACTGCACTTACAGCCTGGTGACATCCAGCGATGTCACTACACACACACCGTGCCCTCTAGGGCCGGTACTGCACTTACAGCCTGGTGACATCCAGCGATGTCACTACACATACACCGTGCCCTCTAGGGCTGGTACTGCACTTACAGCCTGGTGACATCCAGCGATGTCACTACACACACACCGTGCCAATCTAGGGCCAGTACTGCACTTACAGCCTGGTGACATCCAGCAATGTCACTACATATGTATTGTGTATTACTTAATAATACGCTTCCAGGCTGCGCTGAGTCTGTAGCTATCAGAGTGGTTAAAATTATTTGTATTTTTCTCAATTTTCATGGATTCTCTAATTAGTCTTGGCCAGTAATACACACCGGTGAGCTGAAGAGGTAACTAATTGGCGTTTTGTTAACGTGACACATTTTTTACTGATTGGCCTTGTCGGGTGGTGGAGGGTTGCGACATATTGATAATAACGCGATCTAACCCAAAAACCTTTATTATGAATAATACTGGTCGAGAAAGCCTACGTGTTAAACTAAATATAATATGTCTGTTTACCAAGCAGAGCCTGAGTCTCAAGACTCTTTTTCTTTCTGCCAGGATTTCACAAAAGGGTACGATGTGTTTCTATTTGTAATCCCAATTGAGTAATTTGGGCGCAATTTTTCCGTATGGTATGTCTGTCCAACACCAGTTACATTTTGTGTTTTTTCGCTGATGGTACGATTCGTTTCTGTTTCAGCTGGTCAAAGTGGGATTATTAACTTATGAACCTAATGCAAAGCAAGCACGTGACTAGAAAATTGAAGCTCTCATACATAGACAGGGCAACACATCCTTCCATACCCTTTGCAAAGAGTACACACTTTAACGGGACATGCGTATCAATATGACACCTGGGGGTGAATTACAGTCTGAGGTTTGAATATTTTCACTCCCCCTGAATATTTTCTACATATAAAGATGCGTAACCAAAAAAAATTGAAACGTTAAATCAATGAATGGTAAGGTTTTACTACCAATTAAAACATACAATGTTAATCATTAATCCATGGCATTTTCCTGAATTACTGGCTGCTGTGTCAGCAACAGTGCCAAAGCATGAAAAAACATACCAAAAAAACCGCTCAGCACATGTGTAGTGTCGTCTGGGTGTGCGGGTGGCGTGCGTAGCACACTCACTCAGTCCGAGACGAGATAGTCGCAGGAGGCACCGTCCTCCCCTTTATTGTTGTTGTTGAGTTCACGCCACCACTCGGGCCCCCTCTCTCTCTCTCTGACAACCACGCTGCCGCACAACCCGTCTCAGACACGACCCTGTCCACGTTGCACCAACGACATCGACTGGGACAGCCAACTACTGTTCGGCCACACAATGATCAGGCAAAGGCGGCAGCAATGAGGCAGCGACCACGACAGCGATGACGAGACGAGTCCAATTCCAGAATCGGCAGCCTGGAGCTCTCGATCCTTATATTCCCCTCAGTGCGGCTTGGTTCCACCCTCACCGCGCCTCCCTTCTTAAACCCTCCAGAGGGTTCCAGGGGCTTCCCCACAAGGTATACCGTGATCCTTGCCCCAGTTCCTTTGCCCTGCCAGCACACCCGCGTATATGCTCAGTGGCGAGTGCCCACCTGCAGTTGCGGCTGTTGTACAACAGTCAGCGCTATGTCACTACATCACCCACCCCTTCGTTAAAAAGCAGCCATCCCGGCTGTTAACACAGTAACAGCAATCGGCAGGCAGGCAGGGCAACCCCCCTGACTTGGGGAATCTAAATGACAAAAAAAACTCCCTCACAATCACACTAAAAACGCGACATCCCCCGCCATCAACAACACGTTCCACTGCTCCCCCGATAACAAACCAAACTCTCTTACTTGGCGTCCCCGAAACTCGCGAATCGGCAACTCCCTCACAGCCCCCCATCCGCGAATCGGCAAACCCCCTTACACACACGTGGCACCTTGAGCTCGTGAATTGGCACATCACCTCCATCACCCTTTAACCAAGACCCTTAGTCCCAACACCCCTTCACTCCCGGATCCCCTCTCAGTGATCTGGTCCATGGCACTGGTCATCCCTGTCCCAGCGGGGTCCTGCACCTCCAGAAACCGAAGGGCCAAGAGACGATGGAGACGGAGTCCTCGGCTCAAAGGGCGTGGTTCCTCGCTGCTCGGCATCGCCCGCCCGGGGCTGGTCCCTTAGGCCTCACACTTGGCGGTCTCGGTAGGCCCCAGAGAGCTGGTCCGATGGGGCTAGAGTTGATTGTGCCCGCGGCCCAACGAGCACGGGTGACTCCACCGATGTCACTCTTCACCGCGACACTTCGCAGCAGTGTGGCCCGACCATCCACACATGAAGCATTTTTGCGCGGATCTCCAAGGCAGAGGGAGCTGTTCCCGCCGCAGATCCTCCCGCGGGGGTGTTGACCCTCGAGGCTCCTTGCTCTCCACCGCTGCCACCATATGTTGCAGGTTCCACACTGTGGATTCTCACCTTGCCTGCTGTTGTCCCTTCTCGAAGACCTGGATGGTTCTGGCCACCATTGAGGAAGAAATATCTGTGCCGACGGAGGAGGGCAAGGAAACCCCCAATCTCCTCGCCAGCCCCCGCAGCCTCTCCGCCACAAGAAGGTCGAGCACACCCTCACCCATAAGTGGGTATGCCTCATGTCCCAGCACCAACAGTGCTGCCCGGAAAGCACAGGGCGTCTCGTCCTCAATCCGCTCCCCCTGGAGGAATCTTGTGCGAGCCTCCCGTGCCAGATCAGGAGCGGCCTCTTGCAGCTCCCTCACTCGTCGGGCCTCCTCAGTATGCTCCGGCGCTCGCCTCAAAATGGCGGCTCTTGGCCAAGTGTAAAAATACATTATATAATAATACATCATAAATGCGTAATATATGTGCTATGAAGAAAAATATGCTTAATGAAATCTCCATATACAAACATTGTGATTTTTAGTCCATTGACCTCTTACCCTTCCGACCCTGGCACCTGTATATTTGGAGTTTACATGTTTCTCTCCCCGAGCGCCCGCGCGCATCGCCTTTCATAGTCCTCCGCTCCCGAGGGCGCGGAGCTTATGCGGACCGCGATGTGAGCACCCACTCTAGTTGACCAATCACCACGCGCTGCCACACGATCCCTTTTCCCAGCGTGTATCACCAATACACAGCCAATCACCACGCGCTGCCACACGATCCCTACTGCCAGCGCGTACCACCACTACACCTGTATGTTTGGAGTTTGCATGTTCTCTCTCTCCGTGGTGGCTTGGATTTTTGTCTCGGTCCTCCGGTTCCTTCCCTCCACATTTTGAATGAACATGCATTTCGAGTATTTGGCTGCTATATATTTCCACGTGATAATCCATTTCGTTGAACTAGCTATCATTTGTAGTCAGGTCGCCATCTGAAAAAGAGCTATATTGTATAGCTCAGTGGGCCTGACCTGGTAAAACTAAATTTTGTTTAGTTTTAATAGTTTAGGCGAGAATTACACGTGGAAATTGGCAATAACACCGCCACATGCATTCTTAATTTCGCTAGGGTTATGTTCGGATAAACAATTCAAAGTGTGCTGCATAGGTCTGTTTTAGATTGAGTTGTGCAAATCAACGCGTAAATAACGTCACTGAAACGCCACGTGGACCTGTGAGTGTTCACGCCATGTTGGCACTCTTCTTCAGAATAAATAATAGCAACAATTGGGTGAAATTTAAATGACTCGATGTACTTCAATAGATCAAGTCATTCGTAATTAACACGTAGTGGGCCTTCCGCGACCTGTATTATCCATAATTGAGCTATTTTTTTCGTTATTATTACACACTTTTATTATTATTATTACACACTTTTGTTGAACTTGCCGTACCGTCTGTTTATACTCTTTGGAATCTTTCACGCTTAATATCTTAGAATCTACAAAGTCGAACAAGTTGACATTTTCTACACAGACTCCTCGTTTCGCATGGCAATTGAAGATTTCATTAAAAAAAACGCTTCAGATCCCGCTGATCCTGTGCATATTCGTGTTTCTTTTAATTTAATCTTAATAATGAATCCTCCTTCATTTCACCCCCCTTTTTAAATCCTTTATATTAAGTTCGCTTGCTTGCTTGCTTGCGTGCTTGCTTGCTTACGACCGTGCAAACCTTTCGGTAGTTTTTTAACCCACTTCCCGTGATCCAATCGAGCTGACATTTTTCACACAGACTCGTTGTGCGAGACAATTAATGTTCGTGAGAAAAAAAATCCAAAATTTTACACTGTTTAGGGAAAACAAATTAAATATTTAATTACCAATTGTTTAATAGTGCAGACAATCATCTGACCCATAGGTGGCAGCCATCTCAAGCCAGAGGACGAGAGGACTCTAGCAGCCACGCATATAAAGGATTTAGAGTGAAAAACTTTGTTTTTACGGGTTATACTTATTGAAATCTGGAATGGTCGCGCTCAACTTCCAATCCCCTTTTTAAAATTCTGAATGGTCGCGTCCAGCTATGATGGCAAACGTCTCCGCCAATCAGAGCAGCTGTTGCTGTGGAGCCTCTAGCCAATGATAGGCGCGCGCTTACATTGCAGCTGGTCATGGCGCCGGAGCGGCCGTTGTAGTTCCCGCTTAGCGGCAAGACCAACAATTACAACAACAATAATAACTACGATTGCTAAGATAATTACATAGTTATAATCTTAATAAGTAGCATTATAGTTTGCTTTACCACACCTGTGCCGACGCGCGGAGGGCAACATGGTTATGCTGAAGTTGAGCGAGCGGGTGAGATCGTGTTTTACAATTAGATGCCTCAATGTTATTCCGAGTTTGATTGCCAACATTTTCTAATTATGATGGTTTATGTACAAGCTTTAAATCAAAGCGCTAAATCTGTGCACATTGAATACGGTCTCGCGAATACGCACCGTTGTCCATATGCGTGCATTGTTATAGCATTGCAATCTATATGTCTTAACGTCTTTCATAAGGTACAGTACTTAATTATCGCAAATACTACAATTAAACGCGTTTTACGTTTCCTGTTTTAAATGTAATTTCATGAATTTGCAATCGGCATGATCTTTATTCTAATTGTAATAGCTGTGATGCGTGCTATCAACCTGTCATTATGTAGACTGTTGGTTATATAGCAATGCGCATGCTTTCACTTATTGTATGGACAAGGGTTGACATGGGCAAAGCCATCATGGGTCATAAAAAATAGGTAAAAAAACATGCTTTTCAATTAAAACTTTTATTTTCACTATAAAGTACAAAAAACATTTTGATTCCAGAATTAATAATATTTGATGTGCTGAATGATAGAAAATGAATCATCGAAAGTACGCCACCCACTTTAATCAGCACATGAAATGTACTATCGAGTGCAAATGAAAGTTTGCACTGAAAAGCTTGTTTTTACCTTTTTGGGGGGCTTAGATCGCGTAAATATAAATGCCTCGTCAAACCCGCCAATTGTAAACATTGTGGGTTTACTCTCCAACACACTGGTGTGCTGGACTAGCAACGAATTGGCATGTTTTGTTTACGTGACAAACCTTACTAATTTGCTTTGTCGGGTGGTGGCAGGTGTAACAAAAAATTCTAGTTACACGGTCTAACCCAAAAAAAACTTGAATAATGCGAGTTTGTTCTCCCAAATATCAAGTAAAACCAGCTTAAACCCCGAGCATCACGTTTCATCAATATAACTAATTCAGTTACATTTCACAAATGTGGTTCCAACTGTCACCTATTGCCAATCTACAAGAGAAAAGTAAAGCGAGAAATATAAACTAAAAAAATGTAAAAAATACACACACACGAATGGGAATACTGCACCTCTTTGGACACAGCACTCAGCCTCTTCTGATATTGGCTGTCAGTTGGTGTTGTTTATTTATTTATTTATCAATTATTAGGTATAGCCCTGTGAGCCATTTGGCTCTTGAATCGGGTGCAACCGCAACAAACAAAAAACATGAAAAAAAAACATCTTAAAGTGAATATGTGACTAAGTGCAAACAGAAAATCCAAGAAAAGACAGCAAAATATTGCAGAAAAAAACACCGTACACCAATCGTCATGGTTATTAGTATTCAGCTCCAGTCAGGCAGTTATTCAACGGCTCAACAGTTGGTTATATAACCATGTTGCAACAAATGATTTGGGTCTTTCGGTAAAGTCACGTAGATAGATTTCGATTTTTCACGTAGATAGGTTCAAGGAAAATAAAAAACTACGACGTTTCGATCGCAACACAAGCGTTTGTCATCAGGAAGAGGGGGTTAGCTTCTAAAGGCAAAATGTTTATAAAGGTTTGAAATGGGCATAGCCCCAAATGTCAGCAGCCAATGTTAATGTAAGTGGTGGGCAGCGACCGCGACGGTGGTGGGTTTTCCATCAATAAAATGGCTGCCAAGTAAAAATTAGCATGTTAATGTAAGATTGTTGAGCGGCCTCCACGGCCAACGCCCAGAGGTGGCTATGTTAATGTGAGAGATTCGCATAGATTAGCATGTTCATGGAAGACTGCAGAGCAGCAACCTCGAGCTCGGCGAGCGAGGTGGCTGTGTTAGTGTGATCAATTTTACCTGTCAATGTAAAATCAGATAATTCCTGCAGTCATGAAAGCTTTAAGTCATGTTGCAACAAAAATTAGGTAATGTTCAAATTAGTGCCATGCCAGTAAAAGTGGAGCACACATTAATTAATGTTGTACCACTGCAGGGCATTGTGCATGTGGTGCTTTCTTCGGTTGTGCTCATGGTAATGAGGCTGGAACATCGATGTTATCAATGTTTGTTTTACCAGGTCAGAGCTCTTTTTTTGCTTTCAAGGGAGAGTCAAGCAACCACTATTGCATGAATACAAGTATTATTAATTTCGTTTGGTCACGATTCAAAGTGACCTCCTTTCCAAAGGAGCCATTGAGTCGTGGTCATCTCTTTTCATTCACTTATCGTGATCTGCGAGAGGTTTGAATGGACACTTCATGTCACAATGAGCACAATGTGAATACTTTTATGGGAAGAAAACAAACTTTAAATGTTGTGTATGTTGAATTTATTTCACACTGGACATAGACAACCGTGCGAGCACACATTGGCGAGCACACAAATCAGTTCACCCTTATCAGGATTCCATATTGTGCTTTACATCTTGTGCTTTACAAGTGAGTTCAGTGGCAATTTAACTTCTAACTACTGCATGCAGATGAATGTTCTGTTGGCTCATCTCTCTGACTGGGGTTTACTTGTTCAATTCAACGTCAGCCCCTTGGTAATGAGTGGTGGAAACAATCCCCTGCTGCATGAAGGCTTCCCCATACCGTGTCAGTCATAGGGGTTGTTTGACCATACTTCACTAAGCTGGTCAATTTAGGTTGTTGAAAGGGTTACCCAGGATGGGGTTGGACATCACTCACCACCAAAATGTCAGCCACAGCTGAGAATTGAATTCGTGTCGCTGGGTTTATACCACTGTCACTGATCCCTAATAGTAGATATACGAAAACATGCATAATAAGTTTTTTTTGGGTTAGATTTCGTAAATATAAATGTGTCGTTAAACCGGCCACCACCCGACACAGCTAATTGTCTAAGGGTTTGTCACGTAAACAAAACGCGCCAATTCTTAACTCGTACAGCACACTGGTGTGTTGGAGAGTAAACCCACAACATTTATATTTTTAGTACGATGGGTTTAACAACACATTTATATTCACACGATCTAACCCAAAACACCTATTATGCATAATTTTGGCCGTGAAAGCCTAAGTGTTAAACATACGTACAAATATCGCGTCCGCATTTTACACAAACATCTCGTATACGCGTATTAATAGTGTGCATATTTTACATGCCGGGTTTACATACGTAAGCCACACATTGCTGTAGACATGTGTGTCTTGACAGGTTTGTAGACAGTCCACTGCAGAAGAAGCTCTCAAAATTGTATACCCCTCTGCTCCAATATAATTTTTATTCCCAGGCAGCATTCCATCTCCGCAACTGAACCAAGGGTTTCAACTACGTTCAGTTTCAAGTGATATCTCTCATTAAAACCGATAGCCTTCGCATGGGGTATTTATCGCTGTGCACAGATTTACTTTAGCCGACATTCACCGCACACCAGCATCTTGCAAGAATCCTTCCTCTGCCAGCACCAGTCTGTCTCATAAAGTCAGAATCGTGTCAACTCATTCGCGTAAAAAAAAATTGCATCGTGCATAGAAGTTTTTTTTTTGACAAACACATAAACCCACCCAACGTAAAAGTGCATTACAGTGCATTAATATGCAGCAGACGACATTGTGATATTTAAATGTACATTTCACGTTCTTCGAGGTCAATTGCATTAAAAGTGCTAGCGCATTTTACGGGCTCGATATTTGATGCCGAGAAAAAAAAAACCGTAGGATTTACGCAGCCAAAAATATATATTATTCGTGTTTTTTTTTGGGTTAGCCCATGCAATTATCTGGCCAAATTTGTGTCATTAAGAACCTTCCACCACCCAGCATAGACAAACAAATTGCAGTAAACTGTCACGTGTACAACAAGCGTTTAATGAGGAAGTCATTCTGCCTTACTGGATATTGTCCTGGTGATGTTTGAGCAGTCTCAATTGAATGGTCGTATCCAATTGCTACATTTTGGGTGTGAGAATTGTTCAACTTACCGGTGAACTGAAAGAATTAACAATGTGTGTGTTAGATGCTTCTGCACGTGACAATTCAATTTGTTTTGCTATCTTGGGTGATGGAGAGTCTTAGGTGACATTAATTTGGCCAGATGGTTACGTGACCTAACCGAGAAATCTCACTATGAATCGTTCAAATACCAGGGTGATGCAAAAGGTATGCACATAAACACACCAACACATCTGATCTTTGAAAATACATCACAGCCTATCTCTTCTTATTCACTTCCATGTTTAAGGTCCTGTCGAAATGCACATTTCATTCTGACCAACCACAATTTAGTAACTTACTATTACTATTCACTATTTTTATTATACCAAGTGAGGCTATACAGCTCTTTTTCAGAAGCAACTTGGCCACAAATAATAGCTCAACGAAGTGGTTTATCATGTGGAGATTTATAGGAGCCAAATACTCCTTCTTCTTGGTTCTTTCGGTAAAGTCACGTAGAAGGGAAGTAATAAAATAATAAAAATAAAACATAATAAAATAATTCTCACGACGTTTCGGCCACAACGCAAGCAGCCGTCCTCAAGTGAAGAACATGTCTGTCGATAAGACAGTCTAAATGACACGTCTTAGGCTTGCAGTGTCTATTTAAGCTGTGAGGGAGGAGGAAGAGAGCCTTGACAAAAGAATTTGTATTTGAAGAGGAATTTAGCATATTTATGGGAAATGCAGGAATGCGAATAGTGCTGATTGTGAAATGCGTGGGAGGTGGGTGGGGGGTTTTCAAAGTCATATTATGCCCATGCATTATGCAGGATTAGCAGCATCAAAGGGAGGGGGCAGGGGCAGCACCAACAAAGGGAAGGAATGTGAATAGTATGCAGCTGCAGCAACCAAACAACCACGTAAAAAACTAAAGTATAAACTTCATAGTATCATCAGTATACTAAATATACTCTCCAATAAGCTGAGCTACTAACAGTAAGTAATACATTACAATTCTATGTCGCAAAAAATATAATATGCTTCCAGCTAAATTTTTTTCCCTTACATCAAACAGGTCTGCCCCGTACTATATGCTGCCATAGACAAACCCAACATTAAATTACATACTGTATTACTATACACCACCCTATACCTTATACATTGTTATGTTACACTATGTATTATTCTACCCACCCTAATGTATATCACACTGCTATATATTCACTATACAATTACGATACTATATATTACTTTGTACATTGTATTAAGCATATAAATGTTATACTATTTGTTATACACTGTACCATTGACCGTCGTGTGAAAGATACTAAGAGGCAGCAACGAAATATGACAATGGGAGAGTAGCAGAGCAATCTAAACGCACGTTTCTAAATGTGGAGAGAAAAACCGGAGGACCTGGGAGAGAAACCATGGAACAGGTGTCAGGGTCGGGATTGAACCCACAGTCTCTTGCATACCAGGACATGAAGATAACATCATGCCATCATGGCGCCCCTGAATAGCGTAGCGTGCACTTCTGAATATAATGCGTGCACGTTCTAAAGACAGCATGTTAGTTTGGTGAGATGGAGCAGAATGGAATGTAGAGGACAAGCTTGCATTGGCCATGACGTGGATTACAAAATCTTACTAGCTGCATTCCTCTATACAGCAAGTGGGGGAAAAACCCACCGGGCATCCAGAATACTGCGTGGAAATTCATCAGCATTAGTGTGGTTAACGATGTAAAGAAGAAAACACAAATTGCCGGGGAAAACCTCGGGCTTGGAAAGCATTCAGATTACAGCACTGATATGACCAATGCATTAAAATAAACGATTGCCAATTCAAGCGAACATTCACGGTCATACTAAACAAAGACAAAGATCCCCCATATAGCCTGAAACAGACTGTTGGGGCAATTGCTGTTAGCGAGTAGCACCTATAAAGGCCGGCACGGCACACGAGGGGGTGGATGGCCAACACCACGCCCGGCCGCATTTGTCTCCCTAGAAGCGATGTTTACACACCGCACCAGGTACTCATTTGAGGCTGAGTCGACCTAGGGGAGGCCCACGACCGGTTAAGATAATCGTCCCTGGTGTTGGCCGTGAGTGGGAATCGAACCCGGGTCGCCGGGTTCATAGCGCAGTGCGCTAACCGCCACACGCGTGTACACACACACACGCGTGTACACACACACACGCGTGTACACACACACACGCGTGTACACACACACACGCGTGTACACACACACACGCGTGTACACACACACACGCGTGTACACACACACACGCGTGTACACACACACACGCGTGTACACACACACACGCGTGTACACACACACACACAGCCCAGTTTTATCTGTAAGTAAAGCAGTGGCCATACCCTCCACTCGATTCACATTACAGTGCAATGCAAGGCTCCTCGTGATTTCCTTGCTGTGATACATCTCACGGAGGGCAACGAGATGATATTAAAGTAAGGCTGCCGCTTCTTGCTCTGAACCCTGAAGATAAAAAAAAAGAGTGAGAAGATCCGTCTACCGCCGCACGCTTGCCCATTATAATTAAGGCACCCCGCTGTGCCACAGCTCACCAGATGCTTCCATGCTACTGATTGTGCTCCGCATTGAAGGTCGGTGGCACATGGAACACATTGTCTGTGTGCCGTTGAACACAGTGGGAAACCTATTTCTTTTCACGATCATGTATTACTTCTAAGAGACTGGGTATGCTTGTGAGATCGTGAATCAAGAGCTGATGTATTTACAGAGCGCACACGTGGTTATTAGGTGCTCTACAATACATGAAGACTTTAAGATAGAAGGCAAACATGTCAATTGCCATATCACCGTAAGAAACCAAATAGACTATTGTTTCTCCCCACAAGACAATTACAAAAAGGATGGTAAATCAGTTCGCACGTAGGCTTTCAAGACCAATGTTGTTCAGCGGTAGTTGTGGAATAACAAAATTTACTCGACTGGTTTCGACCACCAGGGTCTCATCGGCAGTCAGACTAATTCAATTAGATGTTGTTGGCGAGTGCATTACATCCACAAGCCAGCACCATAGTTAACACAGCGCGTGTATAACACTTTTTTTTTGCATTTCTATGGGGCATTATGGGTAACAAAATAGACTCCCATTTATCTCCAGCTAAAGTATCTTTAGTCAATAAGACTATCGGCTTTGCAGACCAATCGATTGCCAAGCAATTGTTTTTTTTTACAAAAACGTTATTAAGGCCCACGTATGACTCGTGTCCAGCCAATTTTGTCTTCCCCTGCGCTAATGTTGACCACACAATATCACTCACTCGTTGTAGACTGAGTTAACCTGTCCACCTATTGAAAAAGACGACACAAGGCCCCTTGCCAAAAGAGTTGGGCCCCGAAGTGGGTCAGCTGCTAGGCCGGGCACAAACTACATTTGGGCTCGTTTAGTACGAATCCGTGATCCAGCAGCGATCCGACCACGTCCCTCCACCGAACTTGTCAAGTCTCTGCCCCCCCCCCCCCCCCACCTAGGTAAGGGAGGATGTGGGGTGGCCCCCCTCTTACTGAGATGTGCCACCTCTAGAACCAGGATTTTTGCCGACAGCCCGAATGGCACCACCCAGAGCTGCCAGCATCCCCCCTCCTCCCCAAATACCTCGAATCTGAGGTACTTGTGGACTTCCCCTCTTATCGACACGTGTCGATTAAACGTCCTTCAAATCCATTGACGCCAGCCAATGTCCTCTGTTTACGGTCCTGGCTCTAGAGCAGCCGTTCTTAACCTTTGCTGCAGCCTTGCACCCGTTGGGTTCTCGATCGTAAAACACATTCCTGCGGAGGGAGCTGGTAGGAACGTTGGGTTGCTCGGTCAATGGCCAGGGTCAACGGCGGCGTGGTGTATTCCGCAAATATGCCCGACTGTGAGGGCGGGCACAAGCCGGCGTGAGTGGGTCAAACGTTGAGTTTTATAAGGGCACTATGGGGTGACCAGCCCCTCTCCACCAGCCCCACCCCTCCCACCCCCCACCCAGACTCACCCTCCCCATCCAGCCCCTCCCCACCCTCCCCACCCATCCCCTCCCCACCCTCCCCTCCCCACCCAGCCCCATTCTCCCCACGCAGCCCCTCCCTACCCTCCCCTCCCCACCCAGCCCCTCCCTCCCCACCCAGCCCCTCCCTGCACGACGAACGGACGGACACAATAATCCCCTGTGGGCTGGTGTAACCAGGAGGTTCCTACCAGTAAAAACAAGTATAACGTTAATAAATACATAGGGTTTGATGAAACAAGGTAGTTGTACTTGCGGGCCCATGCTTAATTTGTGTTTCGATTATTTACCTTCTAAAAGAAATCTGGCCATGTCTTTAAGCCCCAGAAAGGGCATCTCGCACCCCCAGGGGGTGCGTGCAACCCAGGATAAGAACCACTGCTCTAGAGGCTAAGGACTCAACCTTGATGGAACTTTTTTTTATTTGTGCGCGTGTGCCTCCTGCCTTCTCGAGTCCAGGCTTGCTCTTAAGCCTCGCTGAGGTCTTCGTCACCTTAAAGACCCTTGGGGTAGAACCCCTGTGTGATGCCACGGGACCTTCCTCTGCGGCCCCTATCTCCAGAAGCCATGCTACTTCTCTTACCAGGGCCTCCTTCACCGGAGTCTTGCAGGGCTCAATACTCCAACCCATATGGTTTGGCTGGCCTCAACATTTTTCCACTTTTTCTGTTCCAAATGATCTTTTAGTGAATACATAAAGGCAATTAGAGGTTAATGTGTTTGTCATATTCAGTCGGTATTTTTAACCCCTTTTGGATAGAATGGTGATCAAGGTATAATTCCATGATTGAGCTATTCAATTTGTGTAAAGTTTAAATAATTAGGTCCGGCCAAATTTGTTCCAACAATTGGTCCCCGATTCTTTGATGATGATATCCAGCATGCTTGCGTGGCTTGTCAGCATGCATTAGTTAAATTAATGGATTAATTACTTTTGTGAGGTAGGAGTCGGTAGGAGAGCATTAAATGTGTCATTTTATTGTTGGTGTATTGGCAGCATATATAATCTCTTTCACACCTGACCCTAAATAAAGAATCCACACATTCACTGAGCAAATGCATTCTGACATCTTCAGAAAATGCAATTGGATTGTTGGGAAGATCCACCTCGAGGCGAATAGCACACATTCAACATTCAAATTGAGCCATATGTCTTCCCAGGATCCTCAATTAAAAAAAAACGAACACTCAACAGCGGAAGCATATTTCACGTGCGTAAAAGAAACAGCAATTCAAAATTACGAGATTTTGTCCCCCATTAGAGCATGATGCACGATGGCAAAAAAAATATTTAAAACGCCGACTTCACCTTGCACAACCACAGACGCGCACGGCAGAAGTTATTTAAATTCCACGCACTGCACTGCAGCGATGCCACTGCAGAGTTGAGTCTTAAACCCTCTTCTTCGTTTCTGGAAACCTCTCGGTTTTGGCAGACTGTGTGCATGCAATTATCAATACGAATCATGAGGATGATGATGGGAATGTGGATTTAATTACCAGAATTCCATCTGAGGTTGAACCAGTTTCTCAAACTATAATGAGCTAAAGGTCTCAGCATCATCATCAATGACTAACTCCAAGGAAATACATAGGGCGTCGTGTACTAATTGGGCTATTCATTTTTTGTAGGCAGTCGAGCTCCGAGGGCTAAGTTCATGCACATTACACTGCAAATCAACATTGCAAGCATTGCAATTCATATTGGTACGTGGTAAGAAGACACATTGAACATGTATGTGTATATATATATATGTATGCGCAGCATTTACAATGCAGCATAATTCACGCATCTCAAGGTTCTTATTCAGCTAGGATCTGCTTTAAGAGGCTTGGACAATTCCTTTAAATAAAGGATTGTTTTTTTTATATATTGGAGGAAAATCATAATTCCCAGAGAAAAAAAAACAGCACTGACAACAACCAATTGCTACGAAGTGGTGGTGACGTCACAATGGCACTTGTGCCAGGCTATGTGCAATCTGAGGCCATGTCAAGTGTCGAAGGCTCGCTCTCAGGAGGTCACAGGTCACACCCAGGTGCCATGGGTTGACTGACAGATTACCGGCAGATTCACCAATTGTGCATCTTAGATGATGACAAATATTGTACGAAGATTTGATGTCGCCATGCTACTCTCACCGAGATCTGTAAGAATGCTCTCCAAAAGAGTTGAACAATGTGAACGTCCAGAATAAGCACCTCACTCGAGACCCGAACACGATCACAACATGTCCTTGAATTTCGATTTAAAGTTTTCGTGACTGCAGGGATTCATCTTCTTGGTTCTTTCGGTAAAGTCACGTAGAAGGGAAGTAATAAAATAATAAAAATAAAACATAATAAAATAATTCTCACGACGTTTCGGCTACAACGCAAGCAGCCGTCTTCAGGTGAAGAATGAGACACTGCCAAGCTTGGAGCTTATATATAAGCTGGGTTGGAGGTGGAAGAAGAGCGCCTTAACAAAAGAATGTGCACACCAAGAGGAACCCAGCATATTCATGGGAAATGCGTAGGAGGTGGGCGGGGGGGGGGGTCAAGTCATATTATGCCCATGCATTATGTAGGATTAGCAGCATCAAAGGGAGGGGGTAGGGGGTAGCATTAACAATTATTTTATTATGTTTTATTTTTATTATTTTATTACTTCCCTTCTACGTGACTTTACCGAAAGAACCAAGAAGATGAACATGTCCTTGCTTGGAATTTCCTCCTCGAAAACACCGGTGATGTAACCATGAACCGCATGAGAACATTCTAGATTTGAAGCTTTCGTGACTGCAAGGATTCATATTCTTAGGTTTTTTCGGTAAAGTCACGTAGGTAAAACATCAAAATTAATAAAAAATAAAATAAAATAAAGATCACGACGTTTCGGAGGCAATGTGATGATGGAGACTTGTGTTGCCTCCGAAACGTCGTGATCTTTATTTTATTTTATTTTTATTAATTTTAATGTTTTACCTACGTGACTTTACCGAAAAAACCTAAGAATACGCATGAGAACATCAAGAGGCCAAATCGCAACATCTCTTTTACAAGTAGGAAATTGAAGACGCAAGCGGCCGTGCGATTGTGGCCATGCAACTCAAATTATGGACCGTATAAGTAAACCAGTGGTTTGCGCTCCTTCAGTGGAGGATGAGGAAGAGCAAAACTGCACAAGAACTCTCTACCCTGAAGCCCTCTCATCTTGACTAACAGACCTCGCCGTTGGCATTTAGCTTCTGAACATATTGCCACACATAATGTGCCGTTTATGTTATTTTAAATGAAACACATTTGTAATGCGCGCAGATTTCCTGTCAGCTTAGAAACCGCATTAAGCATATTACAGAGTAGTAATTATTTTGAGAGTTTGAACGCATGCAGAGTGTTCTCTTTGGTGGATATTTTGTGCAATATTGAACTCACGAATTGAACATTTTTATTTGATATTGTTAACATCAATCATATTTGTATAGAAATAGAAATGTGAGAAATAACCATTTTAAGAAGTGTACAACAAGCAAAAAAAATCCCCGTTTTATAAACTATATTTTATTCTAAGTATGCATATGCAGCTTTTTAATGTTATTTTATAAAAAGCTTGTGCTGAATGCAGATTGAACGTATAAAAGTGAATGTATGATTTATCTAAGGGAAAGTAAAACATCACAAGAGAGAGAGAGACTAGCCCACTCACATGCAGAAAAGAGTGTTGAATGAGTATTCCTGCCAATGTTTTAGTTGTTGTTGCAATCTTTGTAAAATACGACAGTTGCACTTGAAAAAAATTAACGCGTAAAAACAAAGTTTTTCACTATAAATCCTTTATATGCGTGGCGGCTAGAGTCCTCTCGTCCTCTGGCTTGAGATGGCTGCCACCTATGGGTCAGATGATTGCCTGCCACCATTAAGCAATTGGTAATTAAATATATATATTTTTCCTAAAAAGTGTAAAGTTCTGGACATTTTTTTTTCACAAAAATAAATTGTCACGCACAACGAGTCTGCGTGCAAAATGTCAGCTCGATTGGATCACGGGAAGTGGGTTAAAAAACGACCGAAAGATTTGCACGGTCGTAAGCGCGCAAGCAATCAAGTGAACTTAATATAAAGGATTTAAAAAAGCCCGTATTATTTCATCTTCACTGGGTGCCACGACTTTTACCGTTCGGTTCTTTCGACAACAAAACATTCTGAAATTATATTTTTAACAACACCATAACGAATAAATTTCGATTTAAAGCTTTCGTGACTGCAGGGATTCAAATTCTTGGTTCTTTCGTAAAGTCGCATAGAAGGGAAATAATAAAATAATACAAATATAAAACAGCTGTGGATTTCTTACCTGATGATGATTGCTTGTGTTGCAGTCGAAACGTCATGATAATTTTTATTGTTTTATATTTTTATTGTTGTATTATTTCCATTCTACGTGACTTTACCGAAAGAACCAAGAACATGAACACCACAACGGTGAACAGAAACCGGCGATGAAAAAAATCGTGGACACATTGAGAGACCAAACTCGACTTTAGCCGCTATCTACACAGATAGCAGGATGCACATGCAGGAAAGCGGGTCTCAGGACAGATATCATCTTAGATTAGTTGGAGGATCTTTATGCAGATCTCTGGAGAAACCAAATTGATCTCAGAAATCAAACAAGTGTTTCAGGGGAATTGGGACCATTCCCAGATATCACACTGCCCTTGTACAGCGTTTAATAAGCGAGAAACTCCTTAGAGTTTGGAATGGATCAGAGGGAAAACAAAAGTTACGCACACGTTCGATAAAAACAAAGTAAGACATCTGTTGGACACACTCTTCTGGTAAAACGGAGTGTACATACCGAGGACATTTCTTCAAGGTCGACTGGGATTAAATTGATGACTTTAAGAGGTGGAAGAGATCAGGTGGAAAAGCTTTTAGGAGAACTGAACTTCATCATGAAAAGCAGCATGTCAGTTTACCTCGTGACGATTGTTTTAATCAGTGTGTAACCTGTTCAGAGATGGATCATATGAACGGAAGTTGATGAAGCTGGATAAAAAATCAAGCAAAGTGGACACAGAAGCATGTAGAAGTGCATGCTGGGATTTACCTTTAGGTAAATGAAGAGGAATACATAGATCAGAGAACTTTCACAAGGTATAAACATCGCATTGACAGGTAAGAAAAGTAAGTGGGCTTGGGCAGGACACATTGTTGGGGCACCGCGGTGGTGAGATATTATCGTCTTTGCTTGGTATACATGAGGTCGTGGGTTCGATCCCGACCCTGACACCTGCTGTATATGCGGAGTGTGGATGTCTGTCTGCGTGGTCGTGTGGATTTTTCTCTGGGCCCTCTAGGTTTGTTCACTTCACATTCAGAATCAACGTGTGTTTTAGAGTATTTGGGCTGCTGTACATTTCTACGTGACGAGCCGCTCCGTCGAGTAATCATTTGTGGCCAGGTCACTTCTGAAAAAAATCTGCTGCATAGCTCAGTGGGTAATAATTGGAGTGGCCGTCGGTCAAGACGAACAACGGAATGACAGCCATGGGGAGGAACTCGACCCCCAGAGGACGAGCACAGAAGAATTGGGGCACTGGGATCGGCTGGATGGATTTGTGCATCGCGAGACCCTGTTAAGTGATGGCAACAGCTTGGGGAGACTTCCATCAAACAGTGGATCTTTCACGACTAATGATGATGATGCCAATGATGTTGTTGGATTTGTATCAGTTGCAAAAATGACTAATTCGATAAACACGTGTGTCAGTGCTGAATTACACTGCACAAGGTACGAGACATTTAACGGTGCCCCTCCCACCCACACCCCTTTCAGGCTTTCTGGAAATGTGCTGCCAATTTATTGCTCTCAACAGGAGAGGATTATGTTAATGCTTCAGCGTGAGACCCAGGAGGCCTAATTTTTCATCCAAATTTTTTTTCGCCACCGCACTTCTTTAGCACTCGGTTGGCACAAGCATGCCCAAGATTCCCATTTGCTAAACATAGCTCCTCGGCCATTTACTGCGAGTGAGATGACAGCACTCTGCTCACCTGACACGCTTCTTGTACGACCTTGGGAGTGAAAGCTTGAGATTTCTCGGCAAAATTTGAGGTCCGTATAAGCGAAGCACTGACAATTTAACGATTTGGATTATGTAATGCACCTCATTTTGAGATGCACTTGCGTTTAGACATAATATCGGGTGTCGCAAAAGTCACGGTATGCAGGTTATTTCATTTATTTTAACACTAGCATTAAAACATGTAAACGTTGCATTTTATCTATTATCATCATGAATATCTATTTTTTTTCTTAATTTTCAAATTACATTTTAAAATGGAAAGAAAATGTACTCAAGATTAACAAGTTCAATTAGTTTTTATGAATGCTATCGACCGCAGCTGTAATCTTAACACGAGTCCTGAATTAATTTCAAATGACAATTCATGAATGTTAAAGGAAGTACATTTGAACATTTGTTAAAATAAATGGAATAACCCTATGTGATTTGTTAAAATTGATGTGTTCTGACTTTTGGGCAATCCTTTACAAATCCAAACAGTGTTTTTTTTTCCGAGGAAATTCTAGATTTAATTGCTTGCAGATTTCAAATGTATTACTATGTGGAAAATAATGAAATAGATTAATACATGTTGATGCTGAAATATATGCTAGCCTGCATTTCAGCCAGCACATATCTGGATAATGTACTGTATAGACATAATCTGAGACTTGTTTGATCAAATATATAGATGTTGCCATGATGTAATGGTTAGAACACTGGTCTTGCAATACAGTGGTCATCAGGGCGATCTCCTGGCATGGCAGTTGAAACGATGGATACGTTTCCTAATTTTCCATGTCTCTGTTCACCCAGCAGCATGAATGGGAACACCAGTCAGTCGATTGCAGAACACACAAATATCCTGAGGGCATTTGAAAGGTAGCCGCTGTCAAATGTTTTAAAAGGTAATACATTGTTCTTAACATTCCCTCCGAGGCAAAGAATGGTCTAATCTGCAGATGAAGTATTGAAGAATAAATATTGACCAGGTCTGGCCTCAGAATTCCTATGTTATGTCCCATGATTAAATGCTGAGGTATAAAGACCATCTACCACGATCTGCCAAGATGCTCTTTATACCTGAACCAATGCTGGATCTCTCACGTGTTTTAAAGAAGAGGTTACTTCTGTGAAGAGAGATGCTAACTCCCTCGCCTAGTATACAGGAGGTCGTGGGTACGATCCCGACCCTGACGCCTATATATTTGGAGTTTGCGTGTTCTCTCCGTGGTCACCTGGATTTTTCTCCAGGTCCTCTGGTTTTTCCGTCTACATTCAGAAACATGCGTTTAGAGTATTTCGCTGCTATAAAGGTCCACATTAACCATTCCATCTTGATTTGAAGCTTTCGTGACTGCAGGAATCCATACTTTTTGGATCTTTCGGTAAAGTCATGTCGGTAGAAAAATTTAAGAAAATATTTTTAGATATATTATTCGTGATATATTATTATATTCGTGATATATTTTCATTTTATTTTCCTACCTACGTGACTTTACCGAAAGAACCAAAGAGTATGAGCCATTCCGTTGAGCTATTATTTGTGGGCAGGTCGCTTTTGAAGAAGAGCTATATAGCCCAGTGGGCCTTACCTCGTAAAAAATTTTGTTTCGTGTATGATGGAGTAAAATGTGGGCACTTCCACCTCTTTTAAGACAGTTAGCCAGCATGAGAGAGTCAGCCTAAATACTCTCAAAGAAGGGCTTTTTGAGAAGAAGAAAACATACCGATGTACCTCAATACGTTTTAAATTCGTGAAAATGTGCGGCTGTGACATGTGGATCAGAATTACGGGCACTTTCAAAGAAAACGGAACAAAAGCTGAAAATTGTACAGAAGCGTGCAGAAGGGCCTGCTTGGATCACGCTGGATACGACAGAAACAGGAACACGCACACAAGTTAAATAAGTCATATCGGCTGTCAAGATTAAGATTAAAGTGGGCTTGGGCAGGATACGTCACGAATAGAATGGATGATGGCCGATGACAAACGATGGAGTGGCAGCCAAAACAATGGAACACACCCCAGGGGACGTCCCCCCACATGGAGATGGATCGATGAAGTTGGCTGGTGTGCAGGAGCTCGATGGATTTATGCGTCGCGAGAGATGGCCACGTCTCTGTGAGTCTGTCATCCAGCGTTTTCAAATAGACTGCAACCAGATTTAAGTCACGTGATCACATTATATCCGATTATTACCTCCCCGCACGGGCTCCCTGTGAAATACAGATTTGACTTTAAGTTGACTCTTTTCGTGTTATAGGCCTTGAATGAGTTGGCTCCTAAATATCTCACTGATATTCTCAAGTTTTATATTCCACCACGAAAAACTTAGATCTGCTCATTCTGGTCTAAACATTGTTATTCTACAAAGACCAGACTTTGTTCTGTGGGAGACGGAGCTTTTGCAGGCAGGATCCGCCATTGTGGAATCCACTTCCTTGGTCCATTAGTGAATCTGAGTATTACACTTTCTAATTCGCGTCTTAAAACTCACCTGTGAATTGATCATGGTTGATGATGTAAACTATTCAAACAGAGAAAATACTAATAACCCCAAAAATTGTATATGCACAATAATGTGATAACCAAACATTCCATGCAATTGTTGTTAACAAACTTATACACTGGTTCATTCTCATCATCATTGTCAGCCATGGTCAACGCATCGTAGGATTGCATCTGCCCTAAGCTGCCACCACCTCGACATACCGTACGTTGAACTTCTTTCGCACCGTACGTAGCCAACATTGCTAATCACAAAAAGCACAATCAACCGTGCTAATCGCAATCACCTTGTATCTTTCCAAACCTACATTTGGTATCAAGTGCATAGAATTACAAAAACATTTAAATTTACATTGTGTTTACTAAAAATAGGATGTTTATTTACCTTTTGAAAACGCGTAAATATTGAAATAAACGTTCGACAAAATAAAAGAAGATGGTTTAATTAGGTTTGATCTCAGCGTGCTACATTGAAGGCAAAGTTGTTTGGTGTTTTCACGAATGTTGACCAAAGATACCCAATTAGTTTCCACAATGAGACGAACTTTTCCCCTTCAATTGTATCGTCGTAAAAAAACTAATCTCTCGCCTATCGCTCCTCGATATGAACGCAGCATCCTGCCTCAATTTGGCCACATTTTTTTAAAACGGGGTTCTTCGATCACCAACGGGTGTCGGGGAAAGGGAGTGGAATCGTGCGCTCGCCCGAGGATGTCCAGTTTAAAGGGACGCAACTCAACCCAGCAAAGTTACACCAGCGGCACGGGAAGCCACTTGATCACGAACATAGAAAAAAAATCAGCCTTAACACTAGGGGCAAGGTATAGTAATAGGTTTTTACCCTTTCAACTGGTACAAAAACTGACACTTTTATACAAGGTATCATGTTTGCAATAACCACAACACAAGCAGTCAAAATGCAAACAAAAAGAAACAACTCTGATAATGATATGCACTGTCCTTGAAATTGATTGGTCCACACCCGAGACAGCTTTTCTTAGAGCCTAGTCTCCATTGGTGTTGGACCAGATTACGCCAAAAGGCGTACAACTCAAAAACAGCGCACTATCAGAGTATTGAGAGCTCGGGTAAGCATTTACACTATGTGACCTCCTTTACCAGTGGCAAAATATAGTAATAGGTTTTTACCCTTTCAACTGGTACAAAAACTGACACCTTTGTTTGCATTTTGACTGCTTGTGTTGTGGTTATTGCAAACATGATGCCTTGTATAAAGGTGTCAGTTTTTGTACCAATTGAAAGGGTAAAAACCTATTACTATATTTTGCCACTGGTAAAGGAGGTCTCATAGTTTTCGATTTAAAGCTTTCGTGACTGCAGGGATTCATCTTCTTGGTTCTTCCTGTAAAGTCACGTAGAAGGAAAGTAATACATTTATAAAAATAAAATAATAAAATAATTCTCACGACGTTTCGGCCACAACGCAAGCAGCCGTCCTCAGGTGAAGACCAGGTCAGACGCTGTCTCCCCGACAGACCTGGTCTTCACCTGAGGTCTCATAGTGTACTAGGGGCAAGGGTTTCTTTTTTTTTCCAGAATTAAAGATAAGGGGTTGAATTCATGTTAACATTACAGTGGAGGTAGAAGCTTAGGTTGAATCGAAAATCTGTAATCCACTCATACACTGGGTCCACATCTTAATCTTTGTATGCACTCCACTCACCTTAAGCTACATGACCAGTCACAATTGTTCACTCGTGAATGGAAGGGTCTATTATGTAATTGAAAGAGCACTATGTGTGACATAACCCTTCTGACCTATCCATGACCCTGGCGCTTTTTGTTTATTATAATGCAGTACATAACCGTTGAGCTCGATTAGAATACATCCTAAATTCTATCTCACAATTTTCTTGGACGGCGACATTTAAATGGATGGCATCGGATAACACACGGACGAAGAAGGCGTGGCCACAGCATTGCGTTGTGAAATTCAATCACGGCTTTTTTTCCCCTCCTAAATCCTTCTGGGTCAATCAATCGCGTCTGGGCAAACACTTTACTCAGCGTATTTCCACTCCAAGCGTTATTTCGAACAGCAGCTTATCCAGATATTACTTTGTGAGAAGCCGCAGAGATCACGTTCGGGGAAATACACTTCGTGTCTATGCGGGTCTCCTGGTACGCCAACATTTTGCGGGAAGGCACAAACTCACCAATATATTTTGATGTGTGCTTAATAGCGCTTTGCTGAGTCTGATTCACAGGATGGCCATATTTGCCTTGGTGCTCAAAGGGGCTTGAGGTGGGAAAGTAAGGCAGATGGGGTAAGGAAAACATCCGCAAGCTCACGGGGGTGAACCCCTTTCAAAACAAAGCACACCTCCTGACAACGGCTGCATACGTCTAAGCTGTCGTGGTGTAATGGCTCGCACACGACTTGCAAATCCAGAAGTTACCCATTCTATTTCATCCCCACACCTTGCTGATTTCGTCAGGGAGCATTAATCATGATCACACGAACTCCGGTCATCCTCGCAGCAGAGAGGCTTTTGGCTCGGCCATCGAACAAAGACGGTCACCGCAAGCGCGCACTTTCAGACGCGCTTCTGCGGCCGTCTGGAACGCTCTTCTTTCCAATATTAGGAAGCCACTGGAGCTATGTACTTTTACATCTTGATTGAAAACAAATTTCCTTAGAACTGCTTTTTTTCTGTTTCGTTATATGTCCTCCCCCCCCCGCACCTCCGATTAGCACGGTTGGCTAGGTACGGTGCAAAGGAAGTTCAACATTCGTGGCACAACAAAAATGGTGCAAGTTTCTTAAATACCAATTACCGCCTCTGTCCACCTGGCAGGATAAGCAGTGAAACTACAGTTATGTCATTGGGCAGGTCACGTGCAGTGGGGTAAAGTGTGCATAATCCTACCTCTTCCAAGACGTCTGATCAGCGTGGAAGAGTAGACCAAATACCCTCTAGAGCTCTGGCGTGAGCAAGTGGTTGCATCTTCACCTTTGAACTGAGAAACTAGGGCAAAATGTATCACAGGGTGACTCAGGCTACCGTGCTGTTTGTACGTTCGTGTGTGCCACCCGCGGATACAATACTAACATTCCCATGCAAATTATTACTGGTTCCTGACTTTCAGACCGGTAATATAATAGATTATAAAACGGTTGCCAGTTTATCGGTTGACATTTTCCAACCCTGATACTCTTTCTAAAGCTAATGAAAGCAGAAACATCGTTTTTATAGGATTATGTGACGACAATGTTGCAATAAAATTCTTCACAGAATTGACTTAGAATTTTGTTTTATTAATTTAAAAAGCACTTACAACCCTTGTGCACTGTGCACTCCCGTGGTCTACCGTGTAACAATATGTGCGGTGTGTATGTGCCCCCTTATAGGAATGGAGACATTAATGGGTATTCCTGTATATCAACTGATATACCTTGAGCAGTGCTTCTTTGATGGCAATGTAGCCAGCTGATAAGGCTGCACAGAATTGACTTGTAAGGTGAGTGCAAGTGGGGTTATGGGATGGGGGATTGGGGTTGAACCAAGGCCCTAAGGAGGCGTTGCGATTTCGTTCTCCGTGCTCTTAAAGTGCTAACACGTATACATTTTTTGAGACCCTCGAGTCAAACAGATTAGGTTTCTTATCCCAAACTCTCGACAATATTCTATTAACGAAACTCTGTGCATGGCACTCTCTCTCAAAGAGGCATGGGTTATATAAACCTATAAACTCGTTGACACAAATCCAACGAGGACAGACAATCACAGTCAATCTGCCATACTTCGTCCAACCTAACCAAATTTAAGTGCGGTAAAAGTGAAATTTTACATTCACTGCATTTAAATTAATAATAATAAAAATACCATGAGCTCGAGTAGTGGCAAAGTAGTTAGCGTTCTGCGCTTTGTACCCAGCAACAAGAGTTTGATTCCTGGCTATGGGTAACTTCACCAGTGAGCAAAATCTAATCCGCACCTTGTTCTGTACCATTCGACAGTGTCCAGAATGGTGAAGTATGTCAAGAAACGTCGTGATTTAATTTAGTTGTTTTCATTTCATTTATTTTATGGTTTTACCTACGTGACATTACCGAAAACAACCAAAGAGTATGAATCCTTGCAGTCACGAAAGCTTCAAATCTAGAATTACGTCAAGAAAACCCATAAGAGACACCGCATGTGGGAGGCCTACATCCAGCAGTGGATTGATAATTCATAATGAACCGTAGATCATAATTGCAATCACTAAAACACCACGTGCATTCACGTGGCACTGTGGCAGAGTGCCTAAACCCTCACCAACCTTCCGGAGTTCATAAATCGAGTGGCGCTTTGCGTGAAATCAGCCGTAACTGTGCTCTGCAGATATTGGTGGCGCCTGCTGTGGAAGTGTGTGGATTCCGCTACTGCCTCAGGGCCCTCGGAGAGACGAAGCACCACCACACCACACTTGTTTGAGCTTGAACATTTTTGTTATTTCGCGGGGATGGTGGGGGTGGGGGGGAATTGCCGATAGGATTTTTTCCAGTAGATCTTGGAATGACTGAGAATGCAAGCGTATGAAAATTAATTTTTCCCATCTTACAACAGTGCAGTACAATGCCGCACCACCGACCCTCGCATTTTCACGTTTGACTAATTAACCGTGCACACCCAGTGCAGTGTTTGCCGTGGTGTAATTTTCAACAACTTCGATAGTTATTTCAATATCCGACCTCACAGTATCCGCCACATCTCAGTACTCGGTGAGTCTTTTTTTCCCTAAGAACATTAAATTACCCTTTTTTCAATGCCTCTTACCATATACCTCTGACCCCACATTATTTATCCACACAGCGGACATTAACAACAGCCCTGTCTCCGAAACCTTTTCTCCATATTACAGATTGCTACCATTACCCACTGATGCAAACCACTCTCTTGATCACTACTCCGAGCCCCCCCAAAAAAGGCATGTAACGTTACCTACAATTATCCTGCCGATTTAAAAGTCTCTTTGATTCTCTTACTCATCTATTTGTTTCACGCTTGAATGCTGTGCAGTGCCAGACTTTAACACTGCACGACGGCATTTACACTCGTATCCCCACCACCTGGAATATGCGCACTGCCAAATTTGTATGTGCATGGGATACCTACTTTGCATATGCATGAAGAATGATGAACGTGAAATTATGGAATGTTGCGTGACCTCTGAATGGGTAACCCGGGACTCAACTTTGCCCCTTTGCTGCCGAGAAAACACTTGCCTCGGATTTCTCATCTCGCCGAGTGGCTGGCACTGCAAACAGTCATCTTGTAGAAATATTGCTCCATTTCATGCGAGATTCACGCACTTTGCCAATCAAGGTGAACATATGAGTCGGGCAACTTCCTCAATGAATATTGACATTCAGAGCTGGCCCTTTTCGACGATTCCCAGGCCTCGACTCATTACTCCAATCTTGAAATCGAATGTGACTTTCAGTTTCCTCGTGGGATTGTGGGATAGGCAGAGGTTGGAATTGAACACAAATTCAGCAGAAATTGTGAAAATAAGAGCTCTCATCTACACGGCCGTGCCTCTACTACAGAAACGTAAATTACGCGCACAGTTTCTGTCGTGCACACATGATGTGACTCAACTCAGGTCTTTTTCATTGTATTAGGCCATCGTCTGTTGATTAGACCACGTGGTGCTATGGCTAGAGTATGACACTCACAATGCAATGTTGCAAGTTTGACTGGGATTCATCTGAGCCTATCATTCATCAAGGGTCGATACATTGATCACCAAGTGGTGGTAAGTCGACATTAAAGGCGAGGAGTTCTACCCCGTTGTTCACCAGATACGCTGAAGGTGTTGACTTTGGTATCTCGTATGCATCGTCGGCAATTATTTTTGTGAACTTGAAATAAATAAATATGTTGCCCTCAAAATGAATAACAGAACTGTAACCGACGACCTTGTTGGCAGTGCTCTTGACGTATGTGTTGAGTTTACTACGTTGGCACACAAATATACTGAGACTAAACTTATGAGCACATCAGTCTGAAACACCAGAAGCATTAATCAGCAAATAACGGATAACGCACGAACATAATTCATTGGGGGAAAGGTCTAAAGAGTTGTGAAGAAAAAAAAAGAGATACAATTATCATAAGACTTTTCCAAAGACATCAATGCTATGGGGAAAGGGCACGACCAAGACACGAGCCCATCTAAATCGAGTGGTAAAAGTCCACATTTTGTTCCATTGATGGGTGCTTAGAAGTTCCATTTCTTTGCTGGCATAAGCATTCTGCGTGCCCAAGATTAAATGTCACGTTGGGTTGCATTTTTGAGATGTTCATCATGTTCTTGGTTCTTTCGGTAGAGTCGTGTTCATCATGGTTAATTGACTTGTTGAAAAATGTATGTGTAGCAGTAACTTGTGAGATTTTGTATATTGGCAGATTACTTAGTATGCCTGCCAGTACAAGTAAAATCTATACTCAATACACTGCTCAATGATGGCCTTTTAAATATTGATGCTCTTGAATATGGTTTAATGTTGCCGATGTTATACTTTTTTGGAAATGAAATTATTAATTCATATTTTAATAAACCCATCTGTGACAACATATGTCGAACAAGCATTTCCCTTTTAGTTTGTGTGGGTTTCCTCTGAGTAATCCAGTTTTCTCCCACATGCAAAATCACCCTAGGAGTAATTGGAATGAAGAACACTTGAGATTCAACGTTTGTATTTGTTTTAAAAAAGAAAATAACGGGCACGTGGTTAGCGTTGGTGCAGTAGTTACAGCACCGAGTTATAAACTATTTTTTTTATTTGACCAGGTTCAGCCCACGGAGCTATACAGCTTCTTTTCTGAAGCGTCTTGGCCACAAATGATTGCTCAACGGAGTGGCTTATAATGTGGCAATTTAAAGCAGCCAAATACTCTGCACGCAAGTTTCTAAATGTGGAGGGGAAAAATTGGACGACCCGGAGAAAAAAATGTAACGCGACCATGGGGAGAGAGACATGCAATCTCCAAATTAACCCGGTGACCTGATTTTGATTCTTTGCTATAGCTTACAACACTATCGAGTGGTATCACAATCCGGTATTGGCTCCCCATGAATACGCACCAACCGGTTTGGTAAACCATTGTCAAACACAAATATCGAGAAACCATTCATCAATAACACTGTGGCCTTAAAAGGGGGGAAAATATATAATGAGCTACATATCGGACAATGGGCCATTCATAGCAAATAATAGCGCATTTCCTGAAACATCACCGATTAGATACGTTCCCTTTGAAGGCAATGCTTAGTGCCTTTTTGTTACTTGTCGAAGGTGTTCAGTTCTTTTGTTATTAGTGCTCGTGCACCACTGCCGACGCGGCATCACCACATCACACGTACAAACACACTCCTTGACCAACAGGCCGTAGAGAGATATTCATCCAGCAGCAAATTTACAAATTTGTTCCAGCATGATGGTGTCAATGTCTCCGAAGCGGATATGGGCACGGTGATTGCGGGGGCCTGTGACGACTTCTCCAACGTTAATTATACTCGCAGCGCAAGCGCTGCTGGGAAATGAGTTATTGGACAGGAGTGAATGGGTCATCTATTATCTCATGCCCTCGTGTTTGACATCTATACTCCCCAGTAGCGGGTAGAGTTATCGACCCATCAATAATTTCTAAGGGGGGGTACATTTTTGGGAGGAAATCTTGTTATTTCCTTATCTGTGGGATTGTACGTAAGATATAAATGCAAATTCGTTTTTTTTGCGGCTGCTAGTTTCCAACTTTTACTCTTTTGATCGAAACTTTTTTCCGTGCGAAATCGTCGCTTTGTACTACCGTGCTCGCTTCAAGAAGGAACAATTTTCCCTCGGTAGGCTTGCGAAAGCGACGGTATATTTCTTCTCATGGATCACAACGCCACGGATATTTTTTGCAGGAAGTCGTAAAGGATATCTCTAAAGAATTATATCCGTCCGAACTGTTAATAATAATTTCCATTTATAAGGTGCACTTCGTCCAGGGATCTTAGTGCACCATAGACGACGATAGGAAACATCAATGCAGTCGATCATCGATTGATTATTTTCTGACGGTTTCGGGGGGAAGGGGCTGCCGGATTTTTTTTAAATGTCGGATAATCACTAAATCATGATTTAAAATAGCTTATTTTTGCTCATTCCTGTATGATATGGTTTAGGTGTCGTGCATATGTTTTTTTAATGTGTTTACAAGAGGAAATTGGCATACATGAACCGACAAATAGACAAACAATAAATATCCTACTGTCAAAAGTTACCGTATGTACAGTACTGTACTTACCACTCTAATCTCGAAGACTCTGAATGGGGTGATGAACGTACTACGCTCCAGTTTCAACACAACCATGTGTTTTCCGATCACCGGACTGGTTACAGCATTTGGAGCGGTTTTGCCGGTTTCGCCAGATCGGCCCGGGACCGCCAGATAATGTTGGAAGTCGGATAATCGCGACGTGGATAATCGATGGTACATTGCACTAGAAAGTCCAGAGTGCACTGGGTCATGCAAGGGAAGTGTAGGGCAGGCGAAATAGGCGAGTGTTGAGAGAAGACCTAACATGGCCAGTGGCCTCGCCTGCCTGACCTCTGGTGGGAGGACATTCCATTCGACAGTGTAAGAAATTGTACGATTTATTTATACGAATCTTCTTCTTTCGTACGGCTGATGTCAATGCACGACAACAACTACACATTCAGGAGGATAGTTCTTTTGAACTCTATTAATCTCTCCATGTGAATGTGCTGGATTGAGAGCCTTTGTGATTCGTATGTTTGTGAATGGGATGGTAGTTTTGAAACTAATAAGGACAATATCTAACGGCATTTATTTATTTGTTCTGTTCGCCTTTTGGCATTCTCTGGTCTGCCACTGGTGAGACTAGGCCACAAATAAGGCTGTCTGTGGTGTAGGCCAATCAGTTTCAAAGACAATGCATTTATTACTGGTAGGAACCTCTGGTTACACCAGCCCACAGGGGATTATTGTGTCCGTCCGTCCGTCCGTCGTGCAGGGAGGGGATGGGTGGGGAGGGAGGGACTGGGTGGGGAGGGGAGGGTGGGGAGGGGCTGGGTGGGGTTGGGTGGGGAGGGGCTGGGTGGGGAGGGTGGGGCTGGGTGGGAGGGGAGGGTGGGGAGGGGCTGGGTGGGAAGGGTGGGGCTGGGTGGGGGGTGGGAGGGGTGGGGCTGGGTGGGGAGGGGCTGGTCACCCCGTGGTGCCCTTATAAAACTCAACATTTTACCTACTCACGCCGGCTTGTGCCCGACCTCACAGTCGGGCATATTTGCGGAATACACCACGCCGCCGTTGACCCTGGCCATTGACCGAGCAACCCAACGTTCCTACCAGCTCCATCCGCAGGAATGTGTTATTATCACAGCGTGTTTGTATGCATTTTCACCAAAAGTACGTGTGGTTAGTGCGGACTTTATTCCTTGAATAATTAATCTATTTGGTGTTTGAACATCTTAACACCTGTTTTATTGCCAGACAGGGTAAAACCTATTCTTATTTCTCATACTTTGATACTGGCAAAAAAGGTCCGTTTTCGCAGCCATTCGTAATCTAAGTGTGGCTAACACTGAACATGTGGTGGGGTAAAGTGTGGGCAATTCCCACTTCTTCCAAGATGTCTTGCTGCCGCTAAACATTGGTTGGAAGCCTCACAGACCGATGTGACTAAAATGATAATCAATTTCACGTAATAAATGATATGGAGAAACACACTTTGTCTGTACATTATAGGCATGGAAGTAAAGGACAATTATGACGTGATATTAACGACCGTTATTTAGTTATTTACTAGTCATAAAATGTTGAATTCTCATTTTCACCAGACGGTTTATAGAAAATATGTTTAATCATTAAAGATGCAGACATGTAATTTAGCTCGCATTTATCCGGAATTGTGATAGCAAAACAAAACGGACAAAAACATCAAGGCAGCGGCATCATTAAGAGTTCACAGTAGTTATGCCGAAATCAATTATTAAACACATTGCCCCCCACACCATCAACGCAACATTAAAGTCATACCGCGTGGCTCAGAAGCCATTTTACTGCGCCGGAATTGGCTCTGGGTTCCAGGCGGTGAGTGCTGGAGTGTGTCGTGCAGCGAGCAGCAGCAGCAGCAGCGACAGCAGAGGTCGAGTGAACGATGTGATGTCGAGGGCCCCCGACGCACGAACGCCGCGTGAACGGCGCGCCACCAATGCGTCCCATTACATCTGCGCAACACTGTGTAACGCCTGCCACGGGCACGGCCGAACATTGACCGCCCGCACAGGCTATATACCTGTCCCACGAGGTCTGGCGGAACGCGAATTGCTGCCACCCCGCGCCCTCGCTACATCTGCCGGTGGGTCACGTGCGCGTTTCGTCCTCTGCAAAAGTAGGGCCCCGTAGGCAGTGCTCATTCGCCAGGCAGTCGCGTGCGCGGCATACGCATGCTGTGTTTATAAGATGCGATCTTTAATCGTTTGCCGTCGCCAACAGATGCTGGCAAACCTTGCGCTTCCCTCCGTGAGCGGTGAATGGCGCGGCGACACATTTATTTGGCAGTGAATCACGGCGTAATGTCATTATTCATTCACGTGCCGTTTCACGGGGATCTTAAATTTCGCTCTGGTTGATGCATGACGTGCAGTAAGATTTACCTCTTTTTTTTGTTTGTTATCTGCGGTCGTAATTTTCGTTTTACTTAATTGCGTAAACAATTTACGACCGAGTACAAATTGGGGGAATGGTTACAATCGCGGAAATGTGTAATACACAAATTAATGCCGCGTTTAAAAAAAAATATGCATGGATTCTACGAGCGCGGATGTCTTTTGAATTCACTTGACTTTGAATTTCATTTGTTCAACAAAAATGTCAAGAGTAGCATCAATGGCTGGACACATCATTAAGCTTTCATCCCAATATGGGCCATTGCTCACAATCACAGACTCACACTGAGTGATAACCGCTGTTGACTTCCCACAAAGTTATACTAATTTTATTGTCCCAAGAGGAATCCAACTCGTCACCTTGCGAGTCGAGCACGAACCATAGCACGACATGCAAAGACACTGCACGTTATGTCGTTTAAATTCTTACATAAACATAAGTATGCTATGTGGAATACTGAAGCAATGCAATGACAATGAAGACTGGATATTGAATAAAAATCCGAGCTCGCACCTGACATGTTGTTTTTAAAAATGTCGTTCTCTCTTCAGTTGCTTTCCACCGTCATTTTTACGACTTCTTGACTTGGTCGTTCACAATTTTCCGTCTCTTGCCACGCATAACGCCATGAGAACAATTGCTTAAGGGTGCTGTACAAAATATTATGTGGATCGATGTGTAAATGTACCAGGGCACTTGTGGCTGCATAGAGGGAAGTGAGAGGCCACCTAACCAAACCTCCGTCACCTGGAGATGGGGGCGATCGGGGGGGGAGATGTGTGCATGTGATAGAGAGTGTAATGGGGAAACGGACTTGGCTCCACCTGGGACAGGATGTGGCTAATCGGAGAGGTGTAAAATCTGAATCATCAGACTTTATTTATACTGCAGGAGGAATCCGATGAGCTATAAAGCTATTTTTTAAGAGATGTCCAGTAGGAGCGGGTTACAACGTTACAACAACAAACAGCCAAAAACACACGAGAGGAGTGCAAGGTAAACACATCACTTTCAAATAAAATCGACAATTGAAGCTAAACAATTGTTTTATCTACCAGGAAAAATCCCACTTCGCTCTTCGCTTATTTTTCCGAAGTGAACTTGCCAAAAAAGACAGTTCAACAAAGTGGCTTATCACGTGGACATTCATAGCAGCAAAATCTAAAGAAATGGAAGGGGACAACCGAGGGGTGTTCGGGGTTTGAAAAGCAGCAGGCTGTGTGAGTGACATATAGGAAAGATGGACGTTTTATGTTAAACTTCTTTCACACCGTACGTTTCTAACGGTGCTGGTCGGAGTTGTGGGGAAAGGACAACAAACTCAAAACAAAAATAAGTTCTAAAGAAATAAGTTTTCAATCTCGTTGATTTAAAAGCGCCTAGCTCTAGTGGCTTCCGAATATTTGGAATAAAGAGCGTTCCAGACGGCCGCAGAAGGGCATTGTGAAAGCGCACGATGCTGTGATCATCTTTGTTCGATGGCCAGCCAAAATCCGCTGCTGTTGCTGCGAGGCTGACCAGAGTTCGCGTGACGGTGAGAGAGGAGAGATGGGAAGAATTGCTGGCACGTGGTCGGACCACGCCGAACAGAAGCACGACCACACATGTTTGGTGCTGAAGACTCGCTGGAGTGGTTACTGCAGATGTACATTTTCATTTGTATTCAGTAATTTGCTATTCGTTGAAATACTGTGCATTTGTGGGCTCAGTGATCAATTGATTCGAAATCACACGAAATAAATGGAATTGTTGAAAATAAATAATAAAAACTCGACATCTTAATTAATTTGCTGTTTGACTCGTTTTAACAAAAGCAATGTTTTAAGTCTCAAGGTATTCCTAAGTTTATTATGTTTTTTCTCTAATTATTATAAAGAAGTGTGCAATTGTGAGAATGAACACACAATGCAAAAAGTTAATCGGTCTCGAACTCTGATTAAGCATTGACATTGTCTGTGCCAAGTTTGGTAATGTTTTTTAAAAGTAACGTGCTCAATAAATTACTCTGTTTAAGTAGTTTGTGCGGATAAGACACTTTAATTTACGTTTTGTATCCATTAAAGACATAATCAATGAGCGCAATTACAAAAAGAAAAACTCTCTCCTTACGGTAAAATGCGGGCACACATGCCAGGACGCATTAATGTCACTCCATTGACTTTGGTAACATACCGTTTCGACACTAGGTACAACTGCGTCGGTGATCTGAAAGACATGAAAAAGCAGAAAAACCCAATAACAGCGGTGCTTGGCGAATTTATTGCGATGAAGTTTGCATGATTCCTCCTCTGCTTTACACGTGCAAGTGCTTCCAATGCGCCGCTCTCTTAACGACGCATGGGGCCTAATCTTTTATGCTTACATAATTACATTTTTCCCAGCGCGATGCTTCAAATGCTGCACACTCCCAAACGAGATTCTATTCGTCATTAATGGAATATAGTAGATCCCCTCTTAACGATCGACCCTGTTAACGACTAAATCTCTTAACGACTGGCCTCCATAAAGCCCAATGTGTAGTGTATAGTAGTGTAGTGTATAGTGTAGTGTGTAGTGTAGTGCCTCTATAGAGCCCAATGTGTTCGCTTACCATTCCCCTGTTAACGACGACAGTAAATATTAATGAATGCATTGATTAACCAAGTTTATTTTCATGTTTTGTGTTTATAATCTTGAGTTAATATCCATTGTTAAAATATGTTTTAGGTGATAAAGGCTATCTGAACGAATTAAGCCTTTAACATGTATTTCCTATACTCGCTTACTGACCAAATCACTTAACGACTGGTTTCGTGGAACCAATCACCGTCGTTAAGAGGGGTTCTACTGCACACAGTCCGAACCGGTGCAAATTGACGTTCGATTGTCAGGGGTCGCAAACCTACGGCTCCATAAATAAGAATTATATAAAAAAAATCTATTTATAAAGCGCCCTTAAATAATCGTTCTCAGGGCACTATGCATGGCAAGGCGGAAAATAGTTAACAAACAACCCGGTAAAGACGAATTGAGAAACACGTTTGATAATAACTTAAAGAGAGAAAGCGATTTTAAACGTTTACACATAATTAACAATATCACGTATGCATGTCTTGGTGGAGATGAGGTGCATGGAATAGATGAGAGGAAGCAATGGCCAAATCTGTGATGTGTGAATTCGGTGAAAGAGAAATTAACGACAGTAAATGATGATGAATGGATTGAATGAACGGGGAATGAGTGAAAGCCGTGTAATGAGAATACGAAGAGGAAACAGTAACGGTGGTGGTTATGCAGGGGAGATTACGGGGGTCGTGGGGTGAGGTAGGCAACAAGAAGTGAGTTTTGAGTGCGGAGCGGAAACTAGCGAGCGAAGGTGACTTGCTTAATATGGAGGGGGAAGTTTGTTCCAGTGAACGGGCACGAGGGAGGAGAACACGAGCGAAAGCATGGATTGAGCACAAGGAGGAGGAACAGAGAGACAGAGACGGCCACGATTGAGAATGGAGGGGGCACAAGAAGGCACGTAGAAAGATACAAGCGTGACAAGATGTGGTGGGGCAAGACCATGTGTGTATGTATTCACATGCATTGAAAATATTGAGTTTCGCACCGAATTCGAAACACAACAATGGCTCTTGTTATTTTGGTTTCCGACCCCTGTTCTACGTGGAATGCTTCAACGCTTAGTTGCGAATTGTGCCCAGCATCGCAAAGGCCACTTGCCGATTATGAAGGATTATTGAGCCTACTCTCTTACATGTGTAGTGGCATAGTGTAGTGGCATAGTGTAGTGGCATGGTGTAGTGGCATAGTGTAGTTACATAGTGTAGTGGCATAGTGTAGTGGCATAGTGTAGTTACATAGTGTAGTGGCATAGTGTAGTGGCATAGCGCTGGCTGCTGGCAGGAAAGAGGATCTGCGGCTTACGGCAGCCCTGACGTCAGCAGGCCAGGATATACACGAGAGGGAGATCTAGGGGACAGGTCACAGAAGGGCCACACCAAGAACCCGCTAGTAGGTTGCAGAAGCGGGGGATGTGGCCAGGGGTGGAGCGAGGTCACGCTGACAGTATAAGAGGAGCCCCTGTAGAGGACTGTTGTTGGAGTGGGATCCATACTCTTAGGTTTTTTCGGCAAAGTCACGTAGGTAAAAAATAAAATTTAAATAAATAAAAGTAAAATAATTTATTTTTTTACCTACGTGACTTTACCGAAAAAAACTAAGAGTATGAATCATTGCAGTCACGAAAGCTTCAAATCTGGAGTGGGATCCCCTTCATGTTGTTGAAGTCTTCGACGCCGTTCTTCTCGTCGTCTTCACCATCTCGGGGCGCCACCAGCCAGGCAGTCTACCAGCTGTCCTGGCTGAGTAGCGTCGCCGATAATAGATGGACTACTTATTAAGAGTGTTAACCCCTATGGTGCTTGTTAATAAAGAAGTGCCTCCAAGTCTTATCGTCTCCGAGTTAGTCACTCCACATGTGTAATGACAATAGAGCCTGCATGCGGTGTGAGGGGACTAGTGGCCACGGGAGGTAATGACAGGGGTATCAGTTGGGAGTGTGAAGGGACTGGTGGCTATGGAATGTTCGAGAAGGGAGCGTGGTCAGGTGACGGAAGAGGACGGTGGAGTCTGCTGGTGGAGCGAGCGTCCAGAGTCAGCGAGAATGATCGAGAAGGGGAGAGTGGCCTCGTGTTGACATATCAGGGAGATGCACGAGAAACTCGGGGCTGTTGCGGTGGAATCTACGCCTGATGTCAAGTGAATGTGTCTTCAATAAAGTGCCAGCTCAAGAGAAGTGTGTCAAGTCGTCATTACACATGTCTAATTGCATATCTAAGACACCTGCCATATGCACCACTTTTTTAACATTGTCATCAGTCATGCAAAGGTATCGCTTTTAATATTATTAATAATTTTCTGCCTCTGATCAATCCAATGCCGTATAAAGTTTGCTTCTCCTAAAGAAATGCCGCTGGATATTATCGCTGTGAAAAGCCAATCGGCCATTTAGACTGAAACAGACACGTGAGAGCTATATCATGTTTGGGTTTGTTGGCATTTTTAAGGAAAAGAGGGTTTATTATGAGAGCATTCAAACCATTGAGGAGAACTATCACAGCTCGATTCAATATTGCAGCTTTGGTGTGTTTTGGGATACGGGCCCCACCACCAATTTTGATGCAATTGTTCGTGTTTTTTTGCCACAGATTACCTAAAAATACGGTGATTTTCATCCCAATGTACACTTTCGTATTTTTTTGAACAAGTCTCTCGAAAAAAAAAACAAGACGTCAACGACATAGTCGTGTTTGTGAAGGATATCAACTCCCAACCCAGCCAAGCCCGACTGGTCCCGTTTCTCTGATTTCAAGTGTATTCTTAAAACTTTACTTTTCAACCCCATTCTTTCGGGATCCCATTCATTTTCGTTTTCTACTCACTCAGTCCCTTCAATTCATCTCCCCCCCTTCCTTCTTTGTGAGTCTGCGCTCCGAGGCGTACCTTTTAACATTACGGGAGTATTATAAATGCAAGTTGTTGATGCAGATTGGTGTGCTGTGAATTGCACAGTTCTGGCGGTGTCAAAGTTAGGTTTGATTGCCGTTGTTGTGCCTTATTGTTGGCCAACCACGTTGACTAAACTCGATGTTAGTACTGACCCATTCTTTAGAACAGGTCTGGAAAATAAATCAACGTGCTTCTCCTGCTAACCGGAGGATTCCACTTTATCTTGCCCCGAGGCAAGCGACACATTTGCCCAAGAGAACAAGTATTCCTCGGCCATTTATCAAAATATACTTTTATTTATTTATTGAAGTGTGTGAAGGCACTGGACATTTAACAGCACAGTGATAACATATAGATGAATTAAAGGTTTCAAAACAGAATTTGTTGTATTTTTACACCACTATTATTTTCATTCGTGGCACAATTGAATATTATCTTGTGGCATGAAAAAGTTTTTTACAAAACAAAAAATTGGAGAGTGTGTATAAACAAGTGAAGAGGCTTTTAATCATGCTCTAACCTAAATGTCAGTCCAATTGCGTACGAAGATTATCATAGTGAATGGGCCAGAAGCCTGGGGCTCACGTTCAATGTGTTATTCCAAGATTTTTCCTCTTTTTTTGCAGATGTGTAGCACATGACCAAATATTGCTGTGCCCTTGCACAACTTCACATTCGACAAGTAGTCAACTGGTGTCAAAATAAAGCAGAATCGTTCAAACGAAGGGGATGCAATATTGTGACAACTGTCTAAACGTTGGCAACATTCACAAATGAATGGCAACGCTGCATCTGGGACATGAGCATGTGAATTGGAATAAGTTCATATCAGCAGTCACTGTGGATAAATGTGGAAACAGTTCTTGCAATAGACCATGAAAAGTTTAATTGATGACAAGTGCGTACCCGCTGGCTGCCAAAAATACAAGCAAACAGCATTCACATGTGTCATTGCCTCCTGCATTTTGTCATGCCTTTATCAGCCAGAATCCTCCATGAAGGCAATACATTTTTGTGTCAGTTCAACACCACCGACAAAAACCTGGATCCATCAGTGTTAGTTGGAGTGGAAGTGCCAGTGAACGGATGATCCAGGCAAGACAAAAGTGATGTCCTAACCCTCTATTGGTAAAATAGTAGGTACATATAAAAAAAAAACTGGCAGGCACGTGGAAAACTGACAAACTGTCATCAGTGCTTGATTTTGTAATATGTTGGAGAACAAACTGAAGCCTGGAAATCGTGGGAAAAGCCACAGACTGTTGAAAACGGGAGTGGAGTTTGAGCACAACAGTGCTCGCCTACACTCCGCGAGTAATAGTATTGAATTATGGAGGAAGCTTGCAATGTATGTTCTGCAATATCTGGCTTGCAGTCCAGATCTCGCATATTTCCATTTCTTTGCACCTCCGCTGGAAATTGTCTGGCAAGCGGTTCGACAGTGACGAGGGTATGAATGTAGTAGCGCAATAATGACCTCATGTCAAAAAAAAAATCATGCTGATAGCATTAGGAGAGAGATGTTTTCTGACAACAAATTTTGTCACTTGTTTATTGTGTAAGTCGATGTGTATGCCCTGTTGACCGAGTCACCGGAAATGCACCCAGTGCCATTGAGCCTGGACAGTGCTTGGATAGTTGGCCACCATGGATTGCACGCTAACATCGGCCGTGTGGTCATTTTGTGAGCACCAAAGGGCGGTGTGACAAAATCCAGTGTTGGACTGTACTGTGCTCCAATGTCTATGATGCCCAGCTTCACCAACCTGGACTGACCAGTGTGGTGAAGTGTAAAGCCTCAATGAGAGTATGGCATGCAAAGTCACTCATAGAGCAGTGTATTGATGAAAATGGTTCTAAATATACAATTGTATTAGAAAATGTACACACCGCTCATAGTACATACAATAACCATGTGACAAACGACGGCATGACATGATGCTACAATGTGCAGGATACCTATTTATAGAGCCATGTGCAGAAAACTTACAGTACGTGTTTAATACACATTCATTCACCTGAAAAATGCTGCCGTGAGAAAAGTGTTACACCAGCAGCTTGCATAATTACTGTATTATTATTAGAGCATTATTATATTAGTCCAGCCGGATGGGAGGTCTTGACGTGGAATTGAAAGGTTGCTCATTCTAATCCTGGTTATGGGTCAAGCCACGCAATCATCTGCTCTGGTGTTCATAAAATGTGTGCCACTTTGTGGGAAGCCAACGGTGTTTGTATTGTGGAAATTCCACTTTCAACCTGGCTCACAGTCTCCAACGAAGAGATGAGCACCACCCTCATTGCTCATTTTGGGCGGAGAGATGCTCAACTTAATACCGGAGGTGCAACGGTGCATCGTTCCATCGGTTAACATTGATTCGTATGTTCATGGCATGGGAATCGAATAGCGCAAGAAATTATTAATGTTTTTGATACCCCTACGTTGTATGTGATTGGTTCACGTGACCTTCGCAGCCACTAAAGGCCACTGTGGATCATCCAAATAATAATAATGAAAATTGAATTGAATTATCTAGCCATCCAGCCATGACCTCCTGATATACAGGAGGTCGTGGGTTCGATCCCAACCCAGACGATTGACGTATTTGGAGAATGCGTGGCTTTTTCTCTGGGTCCTCTGGTTTTTCCTTACTTATTTATAAACGTGCGTTCAGAATATCTTGACTGCTGTAAAATCGCACGTGATAAGTCACTTCGTTGAGCTATCCTTTGTGATCGCCAGAAAAATAGCTGCATAGTTTAGTGGGCCTTACCTGGTTACATTTTTAAAAAAGTAGTTCATAGAAAATGCCACTGTGCGTGTTTCACCGCACTATTTGAGCCACCGTAAACCACAGGCCGCAATGTTGACGAATGCACATTCAGCAACAATGTTTAGGATTGTTGTCATCCCCCCCTCCCCCCCACCTTTGTTACACACAGACCGATAGATCTAATGCAATAATGGTTATTGATGGAAATCGTTACTAATTGCCCTCTTTTTTTATTTGATATAAGTTAAGCAACTTATCATCTTCCAAAATAGAATTATTTCTCATTCATGGCCACTGCTGGCATTGTGTACCATAAACGATGCGTTGCTGTTGTTACATTGACATCCCAATTATCACTAAAATTGCATATAATCTACCATGTGTAGATGACTTCGATTCGAAACACATTCACTGCATTCCAAATGCATGCTTGCAATGAACTGTTAAATGGTTGACGCATTTTTATCCTGCCTTTGTATAGGATAAGGCATTTTGAATAATGTATCCACTTGCATTCATACAAACATTTATACCAAAGACACGAACTAGATTTGAATAAATAAAGCGAATTTTAAATGCATTGTGCTTGTGTCGAGCACTCCAACCACAACAGCACCGTCTTTGATAGTCACACACGCATATATACCACGCAGAAAATACAATCTGTAGGTTTTTACACCCAGGAGTGGAAAACCTCAGTGGGACAGACAACTAAAATATGTGACAAATGTTGTGTCTGTAGGTGAGTCACCTTATGATGAGATTCCTATAGGATTTTTTGAAAAGGGAAACTAATGAAAGGGCATGGAGTTGTAACCTTTTGAGATCCAGTATTACTCTGTGATTGCTATGAGGTTTTCTCTCTTCTTCCCATCTCGACTGCATTAACATCACGGTAATAATTTGCGGAGTGGCGGTGCAGTGCCTGGTGAGCGCTACCTGAATTCGATTCCCGGTCGATTCCTGGCCATGGCTAACATCGGTAGCGAGCGGTAGTTCGAGAGCGTTTGATTTCTTTTCATTTGCACTTTTGACAAAAGCTCTAGTTGGCCAGATGGGATGAAAGATTATCACGAGATTAGAAGAACGCCAAAAGGAACGTCAAATGCTCGCAAACCCTAATGTCGTCAGTTTGTCGCACATACGTCGGAGCAAGGACGTTCGATTGATTTTGATTGCATTGATGTTCTATGCAAAACTAATTAATATTCACAATCAATTGAAATTTAAAGATATAAAAGTAATTTCAACCTCGCCGAAGGCTACGGGACAGAGTGCGGCTTGGAATCTAATTATGAAGTTAAACATTCTTAGTTTATCAAGTTACAAGACACCTAACTCGTTATCCCCCGTACAATGTGAATTATATAACCAACTAATTAACAGCAAACATCACTAATCGAATTTCTGACTGCAACAAGACATGCAACTGAACGTAATTCTACTTAAGACTATTACAACACAGCCTTGCAAAAAAATACACACCCTTAAGGGCTAAATATGTAATCGTCATGGCATTATCATCACGTAACTCAAGACGTAATGCGGCACATATAATTAAGCAATTTGCCCTTAGTTTGAAGCAGTGAGTTTGTGTAACAAAAAAGTACATTCGAGCAGCATTGTTTTTTTAGAATACATGGGTGATCCATTTATAGATACCCCTGACATCTCAACAGCTGATTTAGATTTCATCTTAGATTGTATTTATGTCAGCATGAAGGTGATGATGGCTCCATGTATCACGTACATGAGATTGTTATTCAAACATTTTTTTAAAGCGGATTGAGTTGGACGGGTGACATGCAGAGGCTTTGAATTGAAATTGTACTTCATTGCAATTACTCCCTCACTTAGCGTAGCATCTATAAATGGATCACCTTGTTTTGTACAAGTATGTGTAACTCATGAGATCAATTATAAATATACATTAGCGCGTGATTTATTTTGCCAGGGAGAACTCAAGTACTATTAGCTGTACATTTTAGGAAAACATTATTCATATTGTAGTGATTGGGTAAACTTCCATAGTGATGACACGGGTGGGGGCCCACCCATCAGCCCCATCAAAACAAACCAGTTGTCTGGGAAATTTATGTCATCTTAGCAATTCAAAAATGATGCGGAAGGGTCCATTCTACATGCCACGGTGAACACAGCCATTTCTAATAACTCTTAACCTCACCAAAACAAAAGTCACAGTTGCATTACAATTACCACATCGATAACCACAATCAATATGTAATGACGTGGAATGGGTCACTGCATTGCATAGCGCTTGGTTGCTGGCAGATAAGGGGATCTGCAGTTGTAGCAACCCTGTCTGACAGCAGGTCACGTGATAAGCCAGAGAGAGGGATGTAGGGGAAAGGTTACAGAGCTGGCATGTGAGGGAAGTCCGGAAACCCGCTAGGTGGTTCTAGAAGAGGGGCGTGGCGGAGCGAGGCCACGCCGGGAGGATAAAAGGGGACCCCGAGCTGAGGCTCGGGGCTGTTGCCTGGAGTGGGATCCCGTCATGCTGCCGGAGTCTTTGTCGCCGTCAGGCAGGCAGGCAGGCAGTCTGCCAGCTGTCCTGACTGGGAGCTGTAGTTACCGCTTGTGAACTGTGAACGCTGTTCATAAATAGAGTGCCTCCTACTCCTAGTGTCTCTGAGTCAGTCACTACACATATATCGGATTCCTTTAAAGGCTTTACTTAGGCCCGCGATTTCATACTCTCTTGAGAACACTTAAAAGCCATTTACATTCATGAAACCATCATAACATTTACAAACACGTCAGTTGACCTAAAACATGTCGACAAATTATATTAACATTTCAAAATATGGTGACTATCTTATCTCGAATAATATAATCACAGATTAACGCTGTTATGTTCAGCTTACTGCTTCCGGGGTGTAGTATACAGGATGGCTTGCAAACAATTAAGTTTCACTCTGAATATTCCTCCTGCTGCTAACGACTGGCAAGCAAGCACCTGAACTCCGGGGTAATACCTCTACTGCACAGTCATTGATACCTCTACTGCACAGTCATTGATACCTCTACTGCACAGTCATTGACACCTCTACTGCACGGTCATTGATACCTCTACTGCACAGTCATTGATACCTCTACTGCACAGTCATTGTTACCTCTACTGCACAGTCATTGATACCTCTACTGCACAGTCATTGATACCTCTACTGCACAGTCATTGATACCTCTACTGCACAGTCATTGATACCTCTACTGCACAGTCATTGATACCTCTACTGCACAGTCATTGATACCTCTACTGCACAGTCATTGATACCTCTACTGCACAGTCATTGATACCTCTACTGCACAGTCATTGATACCTCTACTGCACAGTCATTGATACCTCTACTGCACAGTCATTGATACCTCTACTGCACAGTCATTGATACCTCTACTGCACAGTCATTGATACCTCTACTGCACAGTCATTGATACCTCTACTGCACAGTCATTGATACCTCTACTGCACAGTCATTGATACCTCTACTGCACAGTCATTGATACCTCTACTGCACAGTCATTGATACCTCTACTGCACAGTCATTGATACCTCTACTGCACAGTCATTGATACCTCTACTGCACAGTCATTGATACCTCTACTGCACAGTCATTGATACCTCTACTGCACAGTCATTGATACCTCTACTGCACAGTCATTGATACCTCTACTGCACGCCGTTTTAAGCAGCGATAAATGATAGCCCACTGCAAATGAATAATTAATTAAACATTTTAAATGGTCTAAAATTGGAAGGGGGAGGGGGGTGCTAATTGTTAGTGCGTTTCACACTTTGCCACTCAAATATTCCACCCTCTCAACTCCCCATGGGTAAATGGGGGGTAGTTGTGGAAGTCGAGTGAAGGCGTTCCCATACGTGGTCCGCGCGCACAACAAACTGCCGACAGTAGAGGTACGGCCTGATCGATTGATTCACTTTAAATCAATCGGTCAAGCAGCATTATCTTTTCATTGGCTGCGTAATGCTGTGTAGAAGCTGCGTGGCCTATCGCTCCATACCGAAGCTCTGGGTTTTCATTGTCACAGTTTTGCCCTCGCTTTACTATGCTTCGAAATAATTTGGAAATCTATGAACAAACATCTGTGCCAGCTTAGAACGTTCAAGCCGGCTGGCCTACGATCCATCCTGGGTTTAACCAGACTGGATTGTGTGAGGAGCTCACCGATTCTCGAAAGATCTAGACACGGTTCCAATCATCAATGAGCTCTTCCGACAGGCGAGAGGCTATGCTGGCTGGGTTATTGTAGCCTGCATTCCCAGTCACTGCATGCCCAAGCAGCTTTTCTATGTTCGCTTTGGGGCCGTCCATAAAATAAGTCACGCACCTGGGGGGGGGGGGGGGGGTTCAGACATTTGTGACAATGTGTGACGAGGGGGGGGGGGTTGAGAAATATGACGTCACATCAACATGGGCAACTTTAAATAAATATAGACAAGACGTTCTACTTAATTAAAGACTTTTAAATACATGTTTTCTCCTAAAACATCAAAGTACAGTGCCACATTAAACACGTACTACAATGACAATAGTTTAAAGCGATTTGCAGCATGTTTTATATTTTGGGGGGGGGGGGGCAAAGCCTTGTGACGTCATATTTGAGGGGGGGGCGTCTGACTTTTTGTGACGCCGTGTGACAAGGGGGGAGGGGGTGAGTCAAAAATCGTCCAAAATCGCGTGACGTCATTTATGGACGGCCCCTTAGTCGAGGGGGGCTGGACGGTGCGGCATGGGTCCGGAGAAGACAAATTACAAACAGGGAAATCCCCACTCTACCCCCCCCCCCCCCCATCAAATCACACGCTGCCCTAATGGACTAATGCACATTCGCACCTGGCTCCAAATATTGCCGGCTGCCTTGCATTTATTTGTAATCCAGTTAAGTGAAGGCAAAAACAAGGCAGCTGCCTGAAATTGCTTACAGCTGTAGCAATTTCACGAGTCTAGAAACGGTGCAATTTTGGAGCGTAAGCTTTACATGCTTTATAAATCATGTTCCAATACACAAAACAGAAACAACAGAACCTCTAAAAGCATTAAGCAATGGCTGGTTATTTCAGAAATGTTCTTTTGGCCAACGTTTTTGAAGTGTGATGGAAAAAAATGACGCGCATGGCAGTGAGCGCACGCGTTAACCCTTCCGCTCATGTGATAGGAACACAAAATGTAATTGGATTACAATACGGTACATTCTGTCGTTTCCGAATCATAGTGAAATGTGAGCGTGGGATGCAAAGAACATTGCTTGACCAAAATTATGCGTAGATTTGGTTGTTTTCTGATGTCTGTTAACTTTATTGTCGTACAATGTTTAATGTTGTTTTATTGCTTTCGTCATTTTGGTGATCTATGTCACTAGCAAATGAGATTATCCCTGGTTTATTGCGTTCTCAGCCCATCATTTCTCAGTGGTGGATAAAATAGTGTACCACTTTGTAGGGAAGTCAGCAGTTGTTCTCCTATGGATAGACTTGCCTCTGTCATAGAAACGTGGCATTTCCACCTCAGGGCTGCAAACAGGAGATGAGCACCAGCTCAATTCATCATTTGAGCAATATATAACTCTGACGTGACAATTGACGTTAAATTAGTCACTGCTGGCCAATGCCAGTGCTGCCTCGGTCACGTGAACAATATCTGTCGAGAAAAAATTGCGCCTCGCAATTACAGTTTCATGATGTTTTACAATCGGCCCTGATTTCATGTCAATGTCCAGTGGCCTCAAATGACTATAATGTGGTATTCAAGCAATGATCTCCTTTTCAATGAGGTTACTTGGCAGCAGTCGGAGCGGGGGAGAAAGTCACAGCGCCACAGAAAGATCAGATTACCACAATAAAATCCAATTTTGAAGTGGCTGGATGGCTTAGAGGTCAGATAAGCTGTGTCAGCAACGCTGAGATTTTGAGTTTGAATGTGGGAAGCCATCCCCATGACTAAACCGGGTGACCAATGACTGCATAAACAATACAAAAAAAATTGGTTTCACAATTAATTCGGAAAAAAGTGCACCTCCAAGAATTAAAAATGTCAGCTTGACTTTTATGAGATATTAAATTTCATAGCAGAGTGTGTGGCAAAGTGCAACCCCCACTGTGTAAAGGATTTTAAAAAGGCCACTTGTGAAGGATTGTTTTTTCTACTCCTAACACACGGAGCACACATCATTGCAAGATTTATGAATGGATTATCCATCTCGTGACGTGACAACGATAGTATAATTAGAATACAATTGGGGGCGAAAAAAAGACGAAAAACATTTAAATCCAATGTTGATGATAACTCGGCTTGATCTGCAGACATTCATTTTGCCACGACTGCTGAGATCACTGATGAAGAGAGCTCTGTTGTATTCATAACAAACTCCTACCTCTGTGTACTGCAATTTCATTACTCTGACAACATGCAGGGAGCCGGCTCAGACTTTTTTTTAAATAAAAAATCCCGCAGTAATTGCCTAAATTTTTTCCCTTTCTCGTTGATGGCCGGGGTGGTCCAAGGGACTAAACACGTTTGTTTGTGTAGTGACATCGCGGGATGTCACTGTGTATGCCGGCCCTAGAGAGGCACGGCGTGCGGTGTCTTGACATCGCGGACACCACTGTGATGTGGGTGCAGCAGCACAGACCCTAGAGGGGCTCGGTCAGCGTTGATTGACAGCGCTGGATGCCATCACGCTTGGCGTGCAGTGCCAGCCCTAGAGGATCGGTTGTGCGAGTGCTGGCCATAGGGAAGGGGTTATTGGAGGCCGAGGACACGTGACCGGTTAAGTCTACATAGGGGCCCCAAGTGGGGGCTGGGGTGGTCACGTGGTCCGCGTCGAGATCCTGCTAGACGGTTCTGGAAGGTGGTCGTGGCCAGGGGCAGAGCCGGCTCCACCACAGAGGATATACGCCGGGTCCCCGAGAGGGACCGGCTGCTGTTGTTCATCCTGAAGAGACCTTCGTCTACGTTCTACAGAGTCTCCAACACGTGGACTGGGACCCGAGCTGTGGTCTGGTCCGTTGTAGCTAATTACGGTGTAATTGGCGTAGTTAGCCTGGTGGTCACCACCATAGGTTGTTATTCTGTTAAGGGGCAGTTACCCTGTGTGTTGGTGTTAATAAATGTGTTGCTTCCAAAGAGTATACGTCTGCGACTCAGTTGAACTTACTACATTTGTGTCAAGAGCACTGACCCCCCAGCAAGCACCGAGATCATGGCATGCAATCCTCGGCTTCCGTTTAGGATCAATGTTGTCAACATCGTAAGCAATGACCACAAAGATCCCCCGTATAGCCTCAACAGACTGTTTTGGCAAGTGCTGTTGGTCAGCACGTGTGAAGGCCGACACGGCACACGGGAGCAGGTGGGGTGGCCGGCACCACGCCCGCCCACCTTTGTCTCCCTCGTGGCGACGTTTACACACCGCACAAGGTACTCATTTGAGGCTGAGCCAACATAGGCGAGGCCTAGGACCGGTTCAGATGATCATCACTCACACTTCCGATTAGCGCGGTTGGCTACGTTTGGTGCGAACAAAGTTCAACATACATACATACTCGTGTTGGTCGTGAGCGGGAATCGAACCTGGGTCACCGGGTTCGTAGCGAAGCACGCTAACCGCTACACTACCGCTCCCCACAATCACACACACACTCATTGGCTGAGGCAGGCCTAGGCATGAAGCAAAGCAAGCGCACGCTTCGATACTCAAGCAGCTCAAAGGCCCTCAGATTCACAACAAATGGGGGCACATCAAATATCAGCACATATTCAAAGACTTATGAACATAACAAGCTAATTAATATAAAACCACGTGTTCTTTGTCATCTCTATGTTGTCTACATCTCTCATCTCACTGCGTATCTGTGTTTGCCTGTATTTTCCGCATTTCATGACATCTCAATCTTTTGTCCAAATCTCTTCTGTAAACTCACGAGGACACCAGAACAACGTGTTCTGTTTAGGGCTCACCAAATGTGCTAGCTGGATAATGGGCCTTTATATTATTGCCATAGCTTTTTGGCCACTCCACCACCCCTCTTGTGAAGGTTCTCCGAAATCTGGCGAAATGTTGGGATTGTGGTCTGGGGTATGGTGACCGTACGGATTTGTTTATTTTAATGTATTTTTCTGAGATTAGTTTGTCTTGTTACATGTATTTTTTTTCTCGTTATTTACGTGTAAATTTTTTTTCTTTGATGGTGGGGTTTTGTTGTTTTTGTATTATCTGTGTATGGAACTGGATAATTGATGTGCAGCGTTGTGGGATGCAATTACATGAATAACTCTATGTAAAATGAAATTATTATTATTATTATTAGCGCTATCGCTCCGCACTTGAAAACATTAAATGTTTCACTTCATTCAGCCAAGTCGTGATCGGACAAATATACACAGAGCGCGCCGCTCCTCATTTGTCTGTACAAGTAAAGCTCATGCAGAGGCAGTCACTGAGTAAGATAGGGGGTTGAAGGTCGAGAAAGTCTACTGTGTCGAGAGTAGGGTCATTCCGTATCTTCGCGTGTGCACTACCACTGTTGGTAATTCCAGAATAAAAAAAAAAACTAAAATTATTTAATCCCTGCCTTGATGCCGACAGCACAATTGGGAAATGTTTTTTTGAAAAATGCAAATGTATATTTTTTTAAATGTCGCTTCATGTCCAGCTGTTATATATTTTTTTACAGATGCACGAAATTCGGCGCTTTTTTTATACGATTTTATTTACCACGCAGCGTGCATTTACGACAAACGCTCACCGACTGCAGATTAGTGTACTATTTTGTGACCCGACACGGCACTCTTTTCACGATGTGCAGTCAACCATCTGTCGCCCGCATAAAACTGCCCTGGGGAGGAGTGGAATACCTTGTTGATTTTGAGTTCACATTCCAAGCAGGGATACCAGTTTAAAGCGTGGGGATTTTGACAATGCAATTTTCAGCATTGAGAAGGGTAAATAATGTTCCTGCACATACACGGACACACGCTAGAAAGTCAAACGCGAGACGGGAAAGTGATTGAATTAGCAAAGTAATTTATAAGTGATTGCAATGGGAACATTTTGTTACGTTCTTAATGTTATATGCATTGTATACCCCAGCCATGCATACGATCCATGAGTCACAGCACGTCGTATGCAATGATAGAATGCTGTCATCTTTGGGCACATTCGTTATTTTGCTTGTATTATTCGTTTCACCGACAAAGAAAGTGGAACCAAAGGCTCCACAGCTTGCTATGGAAGTGTGCGGACGTGTACGAGTGCACTTGGAATTACACAGCGTATTAATTACTGAGACAAGTAAAATGGGATTTTGCAAGGACATATCGCTTGAAGGGATGACGTCCTATAGGCGAGACTGGTGGTAGAATGACAGTCAAAGGAGGGAGGACCACACGCCCCGATAATTTTCCATGAGATAAAACATTTTTTCGGGAGTGTTAATTGATCGTGGCATTGCAGAATCATTGCGGATGGTGAGAGTATGGGGAGGTCTTCATCCGTGGCTGACGAAGATGCTGCATTTACTTTAACTTACTGACAAAGGTAATGGCAGTTCACACATGTTATATCTGAGACGCTCGAAACAATGTTATCTTCCCTAAATGAGCAAAGCAATTGCTGCTTTGGCCTGAAATAATGATCACCCCGTTTGTTTGTTTCAAGTAAAGGTCAGCTATTTAGTCATAGCTCATACAATATTTGAGATCCAAATTGAGACTGAATATATATCTTTAAAAAAACAGTGACATACTAATACTTACACAAAAACACGCACGTATCCGCTATGCAGGATTTATTTGCATATTTTAAACTTAGTTTTTGTTGATTTACATAAACATCCCATTTAACCGAAGGGGATGTGTTTGCTTTTCAGGTCATGGTTCACTAATTAAAAAGATGCTTCTCACCACCTGGAAATGCAATTCAGGCACATTATCAGTGGCTATCAAGGTCAGCTCATGGCCATGAAATATTTTAGACACTGCGCTCTATACCATTAGGCTGCCGCTGCCACTGTTCTCGTCGTCGGCACACTGCACTTGCAAGCCAGAGGTCGCCGGTTCGATCCCCTGGCGCGGTCGTTGAAACAATTGCGCGGGTCTCTTAAATACCCCCGCCTCTGCCTCTGTCCACCCAGAGGCATACATGGGTTCGACAGTCCGATTCGCACGGTTGGATACGTACGGTGCGAAAGAAGTTCAGCGTACGGTGCTTGCATGCAGTCGATTGGCAGGTAACACGTGGCTGGGTAAAGTGTGGGCCACATGTATAATATGTTGAACTCTGTTCGCACCGTACGCAACCAACTGTGCTAATCGGAGGCGTGGGGAAGGACATTAAACGAGTCGCAAAAAGAAGTCGAGTTTGATGTCCTTCCCACGCACCTCCAATGTGCACAGTTGGCTCCGTAGGCCAACGTAGCCAAGAGTAGGCCAAGCACCACCCTCTAGAAGGGCTCTGTATGTGTAATAAAAGACTTCGTCAGGCACTGCTGGTTTCCTCCTCGCACCCCGCTGGTCCTGACCGCGGACCAGCATCTCCTCGTGTGCGCCCCGCACGCGCTCCCTCGTCGGCTTCTCTCCTCGCGCGCACCCCGCACGCGCTCCCTCGTCAGCTCCTCCGCTCTTCCTCGCACCCCGCTGGTCCTGACAGTGGACCAGCGTCTCCTCGCACGCGCCCGCACGTGCTCCTCCAACAGCTCCTCCGCTCCCCCACTCCGCACACCGCTGGCCGACGGCGTGCCGAAGATCCCTCAGCCACGTGGCCGATGGCGTGGATCCCCTCCGGCCACCCAACGTGGCTCAGCCTCTTTACTCCCGCAACTGCCCCCGATCCCTTCCGGGCTCCCCCCTATATCCTCTTTAACACGTGACCCTGACTCCTCCCCTTCCGGATGGTCAGATCCGGCCTTCCCATACTGCTCTGCTGGCTCCACCCCCATTCACCTCGCTTCCAATTGGACCCGAGGTGAACGGCGGCCCCTCCCACACGCCCCCCCATACTGGGCTCCGCCCCCCAAAACCCCAGGCCGTGTGATTGGGCCAGAGCCCAGCAGCAACCCCGTTTACGCTCGCATTACATATGCATGCATGTTGAACTTCCTACGTGCCGTACTTAGGCGACGGCACTAATCGGAGGTGCAGGGGGAAGGACAACAAACTGCACACAAAAAATCAGTTCCAGAAAAGTGAGTTCATGTATGAAGTGAGTTCATGTATGAAAGAAGTGCATGTATGAAGTGAGTTCATGTATGAAAGGAGTGCATGTATGAAGTGAGTTCATGTATGAAGTGAGTTCATGTGTAATAAAGGACTCGACCCTGGTTCTGTCTCCGTGTCCTTTATTTGGGTTCGCGTTCTCTTTCCCTCACGGCACTCCTCCTGAGACTATCTGCCTGGCAGCTCCACAGCTGCCTTCGCTACCATAGCCTTCCGCGCTCCTGCAGCTCCGCTGCAGGCTCTTGGTGCAGCCCTCTGGCTGCTCTCACAGCAGCTCCACCGCTGCTCCCTGTTCCTCCGTGCTCGGTCACCGCTGGCCGGCGGTGCCGAGTCTTACCGTGTGTGGCGATCTCGCCACTCCCCAACCTCAGCCCTCCGTGGCCTCTGTAGGCTATCTCGCCATCTCCAATCTCAGCTCTATCCCCAACTCTCTTCCACCCCGCTGGCTGGCGCCGTCATGAGCCCCTCAGCCACCAGGCTGAGGCACGGCGACCACCCCACGTGTTCACCACCCTTCACTCCCCCGACTGACCCAGATGGCTTCCTGTCTCCCCGCTATAACTTCTCCCCCACGTGACCCTGACTCCTCCCTCTCGGATCGTCATATCCGCCCCGCCCATTTACGCCCGCATTACACATGTATGAAGTGAGTTCATGTAAGCTCTCTGGAGCTCCCTTGGTAGGAGGACCCTTCTGCTGACAGTCCGCGTGAACAAGCAAACGCGGGGCTCCACCTTTACCTCCTTTTAACCCATGAATTATATTCACACCGATCTGGGAAAGGTACCCGTTTTGGGATGATAATGTGAGCAAATGGAGTTTTTTTTTTGAATTAGTCATGAAATTGCAAAAAAATATATACCGCGAATACCATGAGGCCATTGCGTGCAAATGTGTGGGAGCGCTTTTACTTTGATTATTTTGGTTTGTATATAAAAAAAACTGAAATATACAGGAGAACACTTCTTTAAACGAGCAGTAAGTGCATCAGTAAAGCTGCTTTAAAATACATTTAAGCAAATGCAATAACCATTTAAACCTCTCTGTAAAAATATGTATATATACTGCCAGGTTGCTCAATAAATGCAAATGAAGAGCAATTGTGAATATCCTAATGAGCTGTATGCAGCTTAATGAAACTATCTTGTCTAAATAAAGAAAAATCATGAAGCAGGGCTTAATTTTCACCGTGATGCAGGCATGGTAATGAAGCTACCGTGCCTAACGATACACATTTATTTCAAGAACACAATCTTAGCAACAAATTATTTAGCGATGCTGCTGCATTGGCAGTGGTGCACAAGCACAATTAACAGCAACAACAACAACAACAAAACCCTGACACATTCGTCAATAACACCATGGCCTTAAAATAAATAATAACAAAAAACAGGTGACATTTAGGCCAATGGCTATTCTTTATGGCACATACATCAAATCACAGCGCTTGATTGAAATACGATCAAAGCACATGATGCATGTGCTATGAAGAAGGCCCATTGCCCAAAACGTCACCTATAATATATATTTATTTTCAAGGCCCCAGTGTCATTGACAAATGTGTTATTTCAATGTTATAAATAAGCCGCACCAAACTCCCGTTTGCACGGCCGTCCTTGTTTTAAAATAACAAAACAGACTAACTCCAGCTGTTGCCGAGGAGTCTCGGTGCATTTCTACCACAGCGCAGGGAGTCCCACAGGCACTGTGAGGTTGGAAACAGCCACCCACAAACAACGGTTTGCGCCTTTAACGAAATTGCGGATTGAATAACCGACGATTCTACCACGGGAGATCTCGTGAGCTGAACTAGCTGTAAAGAAATAGAAGTTGAAACTCAATGAGGACTGTCGTGAAACGACCTGCGTTTCAACGCTCAATTCTTTTTTTTTTCACCAAATGTTGCGTGCGCACGTACGTTGAACTTCTTTCGCACCGTACATAACCAACCATGCTCATCGGAGGTGCGGGGAGTACGATGAGCATTGATGCTGTGTGGTGTCGGTGCCCTCGATGTGCATTTCTGTTGCAGGTCTCGGAGGAATACTTAATTTGAATTTCCAGTCCGTTATCAATCCACCACTGGATTAAAGCTCTGCTCTACCCAACCGTGTCAGCCATCGGGTTGTTTGAACGTACTTTCGACGTACTGTTTAGTTACGCGCCAGTGGACAAAGGAGCCCAGGAGCGGATAAAATAGAATTCACCAACTGATGTTAGCCATGGCTATCAATTGAACTTTGTGTTTACAATGTTAACAATGCAGTGCCGCAACCAAGGCCCCGCCACAAGATCACGGCAAAGATTTTTTTTATTTTATCTCATCACCGCGGGGGGGGGGGGGTCAGACTTTTTTGACGGTGTGTGACGAGGGGCGGGGGGGGTTGAGAATTGTGACGTCACATCAAAATGCGCGACTTTAAATAAATTTGTGACGTCTTATTTGTAGGGGGGGGGGGGTCTGACTTTTTGTGACGCCGTGTGACGAGGGGTGGGGGGGTCAACAGTCGTCCAAATCGCGTGACGTCATTTATGGACGGCCCCTAATTCATGATCTACTGAAGACGTAATCATTTGAAATAGAACACCAGTCTCAATTACTGCAGAGCACGGCAAAAAACCTTCGACTTTGAGAGTCAACGTGTCTCTCTGCGCTCGCGAGCACTGAGGCAGCAGGGGGTGCAAGGCATGGTAGCAGCATTTCTTTAGACACATCTGTGTGGATACCTGTATTTTATAAAAACTGAAATGTAATAGGATACTAGGTGGACTCCGTATCTTCCGCTTCCTTTTCAACAGCAGAAGCGGCAATGCACCGGCAACTTCTGGATTAAGGGCACCTCAAGTCATCGCCATCCCTCACGATCTCACAATGCAACAATTCGTCACGCTTCTGCACTTGAGCCGACTTCTTTGCCACATCTCTGCGGTGAATTTTTCTTGGGTGAATTCTCCGCTTTGACTGACACTCCATCAGCAGTCGACTGGCCATTGTCCGGCTAGCCCTGCATCCTGCCAACGGCCCCCATTGCCTCTTCTTAGCAGTGAACATGATATTCTTGGTTCTTTCGGTAAAGTCACGTAGAAGGGAAACAATAAAAGAATTAAAAAAATAAAAATAAAGCAATCAAATTTTCACGACGTTTCGACTGCAACACAAGCAATCGTCATTAGGTGTGAAATCTATTGAATCCCTGCAGTCACGAAAGCTTTAAATCAAAAGTGAACATGATGTCGCTCGTTTGCATCTCTCCACGCTTATTTTAGCCTTTGTTTCAGCCTCTTAGTGTCAGTCTTTCAGATCAGTGTGCCATGAGAGGTGATATGCTCTGATTGAGTACAGCTTCATAAAGAGTCAGCAGTGGAAGGGCCCTATGGTGTCTGACCCCTGCCATGGACATGTGGAATTTCCACCACCGGCTCAGAGCTCGCAATAAACAAGAGGACCAATCAACACATTGTAAACGTGGGGAGCGGCAGTGTAGCGGTTAGCGCGCTGCACTATGAACCTGGCGACCCAGGTTCGATTCCCGCTCACGGCCAACACCACGTGACGATTATCTGGGCCTCCCCTAGGTCGACTCAGCCTGAAATTAGTACCTGGTGCGGTGTGTAAACATCGCCACTGGGGAGACAAAGGCGGTCGGCCGTGGTGCTGGCCACCCACCCCCTCATGTATTGTTCCGGCCTTCATATGTGCTCGCTAACAGCACTTGCCCCTACAGTCTGTTAAGGCTATACGGGGGATCTTTGTTTGTCTCTGTGTTGTGTGTCTCGTTGTCTATGTTTTGTCTCTCTCTCAAATGTAGTTCTACCTGATGACGGTTGCAATCGAAACGTATTCTATTATTTAATGAATTTTCTTTGTACGTGACTTTACCGAAAGAACCAAAGAGTAATTCCTGCAGTCACGAAAGCTTCAAATCAAATCAAGTTTGAAGCTTTGGCATGTTTTACTAGAGATGTAATTGGTCATGTATTTTTGCAAGGGATGTTGCCATGGCGTTCTGGTTCGCACACTGGACTTGCAACCGCGAGGTCGCTGCTTTAACCTGTCTCAGTGCTTCAGTTGAACCAATTGGCACGTTTCTTAAATCCCCCTGCTTTGTCCACCCAGCGGTATAAATGGGTTCACCGCAAAAGGTCGATCTGTAGATAATAATACAATAATACTTTCATATTTTTACTTTTTTTCGGTAAAGTCACGTAGGTAAAAAATTAAAATAAAAAATTAATAAAAGTAAAATAAAAATCACGACGTTTCGGAGGCAGCACAAGCTTCCGTCTTCAGGTGGAACCGTCACAGCACGATTGCTGTTGAATTTTAATTAAAAAATTTTACCTACGTGACTTTACCAAAAAAAAATAAGAATATGAATCCTTGCAGTCACGAAAGCTTCAAATCTAGAAATAATACTTACATTTTATATAGCGTCTTTCATGCTATTAGCATCCCACACCGCTAAACATTAATTATATATGAGGACCAAATCTGTATGCGGCCACTACCAAGCGAATGAAAATCCCACTACCACCAAGCAAAATCAAAAACACGAATAAACAAATGATGAAATAGCACCCAAACAAAAAGCACAAACAAGGGAAAAAGTTATCGCAAAAGAAGAAATGAGTTCATGAGGTCTACTACATACTCCAGAGCACAATCCCAAATTCTCAACCAAGCCGGGGAAATATTCACCAGTGGAAAATGTCTGGCCACTTCCACCTCTTCCAAGATGTTTGGCCAGCGTACTCCAGCAACGTCGCTTCCGCACGGGCAATTGCAAGGCTGTAACTTTGTCACCTTAGCGGGTTTTTAAAAATCCTTTATATTAAGTTCGCTTGCTTGCTTAGGACCGTGCAAATCTTTCGGTCGTTTTTTAACCCACTTCCCGTGATCCAATCGAGCTGACATTTTGCACACAGACTCGTTGTGCGAGACAATGAATGTTCGTGAAATTTTTTTCCAAAATTTTACACTGTTTAGGGAAAACAAATTAAATATTTAATTACCAATTGCTTAATACTGGCAGACAATCATCTGACCCATAGGTGGCAGCCATCTCAAGCCAGAGGACGAGAGGACTCTAGCCGCCACGCATATATAGGATTTATAGTGAAAAACTTAGTTTTTACGGGTTATACTTATTTTAATCCTTTATATTAAGTTCGCTTGCTTGCTTAGGACCGTGCAAATCTTTCGGTCGTTTTTTAACCCACTTCTCGTGATCCAATCGAGCTGACATTTTGCACACAGACTCGTTGTGCGTGACAATGCATTTTCGTGCAAAAAAAAATCCAAAATTTACACTGTTTAGGGAAATTTTTTAAAATATTTAATTACCAATTGTTTAATGCTGCCAGACAATCATCTGACCCATAATTGGCAGCCATCTCAAGCCAGAGGACGAGAGGACTCTAGCCGCCCCGATGCCACGCATATAAAGGATTTATAGTGAAAAACTTTGTTTTTACGGGTTTACTTTGTTGTTGCAAAGAGAGATCGTGATACGAGCGCTTACCTTCAGCAACTGCCACCCCCCCCCCCCCCCCGCCCTGGTTGCGATTAACCTGCATGTCCCCTTGTTCCTTTGCGACAGCGGCATACTTGATGCCCCGCGAAAGGTGTCTATTTGGTGTTCGAACATCTTAACGCCACCCTGTTTAATTGCCATGAAAAGGTAAAGCATATTCTTCTTTTTAATATTTTGATACTGGCAAAAAAGGTCCCATGATGAATTGGATATTGCGTATACATTGGCTCCAGTGTGTGTGGCTGTGGGGGGGTGGGGGGGAGTATCGGCTATATAACTGCTAATTTAAAGAGCACTACCTGTGTGTGAACAGATATACAAGTGTGTGAGCGTATCTGATACACTCCATTAAAGTCCCAGTGGGAGGTGTTGCAGAGAGCGAGCTAAAAGCCTGCGTCAGCAAAGGGTTCCTCTTTAATTAGTTTCCACGTGTGCACACGAGCTATAGACAACACGGACGCTGTACATATGCGAGGTTGTTTTTTGTTGTTGTATAAGTGAGGTTTTTTTCTCTCTTCCTTAAATTCACAATGCACGTACAGGCACGTCCCGCTTAACGAGCGGGATACGTTCCGCGAACATCGCTCTGAAAGTGAAAAATTCGTGGAACGATTTTCGTCTTCGTCGCTTTGTCTTTCCCACTGACTCACTGCCCCCACGTGACAAATGCTGAGATGTGTTTCAGCCCCAAAATGTTCTGCTCCAGAACATCATGAATTTTTGTTTACGTGACAATTACAAGTTATAATTTTAGAATGATGTAACAAAACATCAATTGTGACACTTACCAGACGTGCAAAACACTGCAAGATCCCCCCGTATTGCTTTAGCAGACTGATGCGCAAGTACTGTTAGCGAGCAGCGTCTATGAAGGCCGGCACGGTACACAAAGGGGTGAGTGGCCAGCACCACGCCCTACCGCCTTGCACCAGGTACTTATTTGAGGCCGAATCGACCTAAGGGGAGGCCCAGAACCGGTTCAGATAATCATCACACGCTAACCACTGCGCCACTGCTCCCCACGGTGTTTATATAGAGACAGACATGAGGACAAATACCCAAATACCACGTACAATATTAATCACTTCACTCATTAGGCAAACCGCAGTGTATTGTAGAGAGGCTCTATCTTTGGTAATCAGTCGACGCAATCAAAGAATGGACTCCCCTTCAACGTACTGGTTACCGTGTTGAATTATTCGAAGGGAAAACATTGTTACCGATTGTGTTCACATTTGAATGTAGCAATTATGACAAATACTTCCTTGTAGGCAAATAATGCCTCATAATCTTTGCCACTTTCATTCCTGAGATTATAGCACTTCAGGCACAATACAGCCGCCAAAATGATGGAATCTTGGGATCCTAATGAGCACACAGTCCGTCATTACATATACTCCCAATCTCTACCAGCCCTCATTTAAAACAATTTAATTTGGTGTCTAATTGGCTTGCGGAGCCATTGAGAAGCTTCCCAGTGGTCAAGTTTGTACGGACTGAGTGAAGGTAATGAGCACATTTGTGATATTTGGCATGCTGCAGGGATTCAAACCCGTGCTGGTATGGTAGCATTCAACCCATTCTAATTCTGCACACTAATCACATGCTTCTGCACCCAAAAAAACAAACCGCAGATTGCATTCGTCCTGGGATGGCTGAGCGTGGTTGATAAATTGTTTCTTTTTCTGAGATTTTAATAGCACCCATATTCTAATATTCATGTGTCTACCCCTGTGAGAGGTTCGATGCATTTGTTAGCACCCTAGACTCGACATCCGGCAGTTGCTGGTTTTACGTCTGAGTGTGGCGGTGGCAACGAATGAGCATGTTTTAATTGTGACACAGTATTTGGGGTATTCGTTAATATTTCAATTGTCTGTGTGCATGCCTCGATTTGGCCTGTCTGCCACTATTAACAAAGCAGTACCAATGGGTACACCACCACATCTTCTTGGTTCTTTCGGTAAAGTCACGTAGAAGGGAAGTAATACAATAATAAAAATAAAACACAATAAAATAATTCTCACGACGTTTCGGCCACAACGCAAGCAGCAGTCCTCAGGTGAAAACCAGGTCCGTCGAGGCGACAGAGTCTGAATGAAACAGCACACGAGCTTGGAGCATATATATAAGCTGGGCGCCTTGACAAAGGAATTTGCATATCAAGAGGAATTTAGCATATTTATGGGAAATGCAGGAATGTGATTAGTACTACATATGCATGTGCATTATGCAGGTGAAGTACTCTTGAAGACGCTTGGACACCGTAGTAAGGCACACGTATTTATTTACACAATGTCGTACAGCACTGGAGGGGTGTATCGGCCCCCTCACCCGTATAACTGGGAATACACCTCTAGCTAGCCTTCCTACCCGAGTCCTCCACTAACGGGCTAGGGGAGGCTGTCTGGCCCGACACTGGTCAGTCGGGCTACGGTACCCGGAGTCCCAGAGGACTAACTCTGGTTCCGGGACCACGCCACTGGCTCCAGCCTGCGCTGCCCTTACAAGGGCGGCGTCCCAGGGGGAGTCCAGGGCCTATCTGGCCGGTCTTCCGTCTTCCCTTAATTACTCTCAGACTGAACCCCGAGCTCTCTGGCTCATCCCTTTTTATACCCCCCTAGAGGATCGAACCCCCCTCACGCCGTCCGGTGCGGACGTCGTTGCGGGCACCACCCCGTGTACTCACGGAGTCCCCGCCCACTGTGTTTGTTATCCGTTAGCTCCTATGCAAACAGCCCTACACAAACAGCCCTACACAGGATTAACAGCATCACCACAGTTTGTCGATCAATAGGTCACATATAGTGGGGTTCGGGAGGGGGGGTGTAAAGTGTGGGTACTCACAACGATTCCAAGATGTTTGGCCAACGTGGAAGGTGAGGTCCAAATATGCCCTCGAGTGGAGGCCCCTTTTGCCAGCAGTGGCATGAGCGAACTAATTGCCGAGCTGCATCTTCTTCACCACCGTCTACCCCATGAGTTATAATCACTGACTCGGGTGAGGTACCTGTTGCTGGAGGATACTGTGAGCAAGGTAAGTGCTTTATTCGTCAGAAGGTGCCAAATGTAATATTTATATATATATAATTTAATATTCATGAAAATCCTGAAAAATGCATGGAGTGTGCAGATTTTATTATGGGCTGTGCAATTGGTAACCTGCTGAAGTGAACACTTTTTTTTGCAAGAGACTGAAATTAAATTACGTCATTCAGGCATTGTGTAAATAAGCTGTGCAGTACATAAAAAATCATGAGCATCATCTGAAATGTGACGCAGTGTCGTATTGCAAACCAACGTTAAAGCCATACTCGTGAAGGTACAATAACGTCATTTTTTGCGTACAGTAATGGTGAACTCAGGTTTGAATTTGTAAAGTAGTCCAGCAATGCATTTTAGTGCCGCGTGGAAAGCAAATGTTTTTTCGCAATGGCGTTGGTGTGTCCTGAAAGAATCAAAGTATTTTGCCTATAGCACCACTTCCCAGAGGTCAAATAAGAACTGAGACATCGGCTATTTATCAGCAGTCCATGGTACACTGATGATCCGCAATGGCACTGACAAGTGGTCCCCGGAGCATTGCTATCGCGTGTCTTGACAGTGATTGGCACACCAGCGGGACCATCTATTGTTTGCCGCAATAGGATCTGAATATGAATAAGTTCAGAATCGCTGGACCCTTACGGTATTTTCTTTCCCAGCTTTGCTCGGTAGTATTTTAAGAGACGTGCTTATCCCTCTCGTGCACGAATTATTTTCAGCGAAACCAATATGCGAGGGTTTTTATTTTTAAATCCTATATATTAAGTTCGCTTGCTTGCTGCGTGCTTGCTTGCGCGCTTACGACCGTGCAAATCTTTCGGTCGTTTTTTAACCCACTTCCCGTGATCCAATCGAGCTGACATTTTGCACACAGACTCGTTGTGCGAGACAATTAATGTTCGTGAAAACATTTTTCCAAAATTTTACACTGTTTAGGGAAAACAAATTAAATATTTAATTACCAATTGCTTAATACTGGCAGACAATCATCTGACCCATAGGTGGCAGCCATCTCAAGCCAGAGGACGAGAGGACTCTAGCCGCCACGCATATAAAGGATTTATAGTGAAAAACTTTGTTTTTACGGGTTATACTTATTGTTGACTGTGATTTTTTTTTACAAGTCGAAGGCACCTTCCAAATGCGTTGAAAACGTTGATATAATTTCATAGCCAGCATATCATATCATAGCAGTCCACTGCAGGTAGCTCTGCAGAACTATGGGACGGTGGTATAGTGGGTGGCTTGCAATCTGGAAGGTTGTGAGTTTGAATCCTGGTTGACGGTTGATTCAGCTCATCATCATCTCCAGGGTAATAAAACGAGTACCACTTTGTGGGTGAGTCAACAATGGTTGTCGCATCAACAAACTTAGGCCCCACCATAGGAATGTGGAGTTTCTACCACTGGTTGTAAAAATTTGCAGGAAATTATTTTACCTTGACTTGATATTTGACATATAATTGATGAGATGGCTATGTTGTCAAACTAACCAAGGCCTACTCAATAACCACAACATTTCTGTCCATTAAAATATAAATATTATTCCTTATAGTAATACATTCCATTATACTACAGTGATATACTTTATGTAGTATGTGTTAATGTGACATTTTAATCTGAGGCTGAAGTTGCTTGGCATGCCCGGAGAATATTTGTTTAAATGCAGCGTTTGGACCGTAGATATTTACGCAAAAAAAATGTTCCGTAATTCATGTACAGTTTCGATTTAAAGCTTTCGTGACTGCAGGGATTCATGTTGTTTTATTTGTATAATTTTATTATTTCTCATGTACAGTTATCAAAAATAAAAACTCAAATGAAAACAAGCATGTGCATTTTAAAAAACGAACAAATTTAAAAGTTGATGAAGACTTGCACATTGCTGAATCCGTTTTGTTTTGCTGAAAATCATGCAGATGGAGCAATTTAGAACCGCACCAGTATTTTATTACCTTGTGTTTGCCACACAACGTAGAATATATTACGTTGCAAACAAAACAATTGTGAGTTGTTTCGCAATATGCTATCATCTTATTCAAGTGGGCTTTAAAAAGATGTATTTTTTAGGAGCCCAAAGTAGTAGATTTCATTATCGTTGTGCAATTGGGTACAACATGTATACAACCCACGTATGAACTGCCCCTTGAGCCATATGCCTGACTCATTAATATGCTCACAGTACCGCCACATGCACACTCAGTGTTTTACCTTCATGCATTTGTGAACACGGAAATATGTACTGATTAATAATGACTTACAGAATAACAACTCTTCACCTGACCTTTCAGCTCAGAAAAGTCTTATTTTGTCAAGTTTTTCCCCCTATGTTCTGTATACTTCAAGCATGCTGCGCATTACGTGGCTTCTTTATACATTGGACGAGTGTGTCTTATTCCTCTGGGTGTCTTTTAAAATGCTAATGCAGAAGCTTTCCCACAGAATCTTTAAGGGCTGAGGACAAACTCTAAGGAATAAAGCTTTTGATAAAAAATGTTTGCGCCATTATTAAAATTAATATTTATTGCATAGAATCCTGGTGTGTGTAATATTCTATTGTTAATTATTTTCAAACTAGAGGTGTCTCATTAAGCATTAAGCATCTCGGTAATGCAATGTATACGTGTATAGTAAAGTATTTAAATTAACAATGTCGTTCAGTAAATCAATTTAGTAATAATTAATTTGAAGAGATTCTAATTGTCTTAATTTGACATGTTTCATCGCAATTCAGAGGAAAGAAATAATAAAAGTGTCATTAATTTAAATATTTACATTTAAAATTAATAGACACCTAGGAAATAGAATACGGTATCTTATTACAAAGGGGACATTAATATGTGTACATTGTTTGATTCAGAAATGTATTAACGTGCTCACATAAAAAAAAAAAACACAAATAAGTTGATAATTCAGAAAACAAGCTTTGCAGAAGTAAAGTCAATTAGAGGGCTTAAATAGGCAAGATGGTTTATAATCAATGCAATGTACTGCTTTTTGTTTAATCAACGCATATGGATGTACGTTGAACTTCTTTCGCACCGTACGTAGCCAGCCGTGCAAATCAGAGGGACAACAAACTCAACACATAAAAGCAGTTCTAAAGAAGGGCCTCCACACAGCATGTTAGCTATGGGGGTGGGGCGGGGGGATTATTTGACCATACCTTTACCATGCTGGGTCGTATAGGTGGGTGAATATGTGGGAACCAGTTATGAAACTCAGATTGTTGAGCTGAGCCACAGCTGGCTGTATAAATGTAAGCTGTTATGGTGTACCGATTAAAACACCAAACTGAAACCTTTGCAAGGAATCATGTCTGCATTGATCATATCTACTTGTAGTGAACATGCAAACAAAAAACACATGCTTTGACAGTATGTGCATTGTCTTTGAAACTGATTGGTCCACACCAGAGACAGCTTGATGTCTTTGCGCTGTTCGCCTTTTGGCGTCCTCTGGTCTAACACCGTTTGAGACGAGGTTCTAAAGAAAGCTGTCTCTGGTGAGGACCAATCAGTTTCAAAGACAATGCACATTCTGTCAGAGCGTGTTTTTTTGTTTGCATGTTCACCACAAGTATTGCGGTTAATGCAGACATCATTCCTTGCAAAGGTTTCAGTTTGGTGTTTTAGCATCTTAACACCTGTTTTATTGCCAAAAAGTAATTCGTCTGTTTGGATTATTTCGTGTCGGTATAATGCCATATCTCCATATATATAAAACGCAAAGTTGTGATTAATGTGTGTCTGTTCAAAATGTTTAGCGTACTTCCCGACATGCAACAAACTTGAAATTTGCCATGTAGGTACTTTCCAGACTGTACACCATGCCAAAATTATAAAAATAAACTTTTGGGGGGGGGGGGGGGGGGGGGACACGGCAAGAGCTGTGACGTCAAATCTGTCATGTGACCCGCACATGTGGAAGCGTAACGCATTGTAGTGTCGTGGTTAGCGCGCTGTGCTACGAACCCGGCGACCCGAGTTCGATTCCCGCTCACGGCCACCACCGGTGACGATTATTTGAACCGGTCCTGGGCCTCCCCTAGGTCGACCCAGCCTCAAACGAGTAACTGGTGTGGTGTGTGAACATCGCCACTGGGGAGACAAGTCCTGGGCGAAGCCGGGTAGTACAGGCAGTATATGAAACCCTCCATTACCTGTCACAGAGCCAATGAATCAAGTTGTCACGTTGGGGAAAATATGTAAATTCATTTTGTTGATCAGCAACATATGAATATTTGAAAGTGAGCAGAATTTAGTATTGTTTTAGAGACGACGTTTCACTGCAAATTACAATCATCATCATCAGGTCTTAATAAAAGCTCAGCCACCTGATCCAGGTCCATCAGTACAGCCATGTAAGAACTCATTTGGGTGCCTGAATATTTTTCTGCTCTTTTTCCCAACTTCCTTCACCCCCTTTCATTTTCCCAAAAAGTTGTAATTATAAATTGCCAATTAGCAACACTAAGAGCACATTGACACTTTCATTGTAAGGAATGCATCCACGTGTAGTGTAATAGCGCCGGCTGGTGGACAGCTGCGGCAGCTGTGTTGGCAGAGTGGAGGAACTAGGGCAAGGGTCATGGAGGACCCCATCTCGAGGCCCCTAGAACCTGCTAGCGGGTTCGAGAAGGGAGGCGTGGTCAGGGCGGAGCCAGGGCGGAGCCAGGGCGGAGCCAGGCCGCGCTGGTAGGATTAAAGGAGCCAAAAGCGGGAGCTCGTGGCTGCCGGTTCTGGGAGTGGACTCGTCTCGCCGTCGCTGTCATCTTCGCTAAATATTGCACTGCTCGAAGTTGTTGGCTATCTCAGTCGGCGCTGTCAGTGTTAGACGGTTAGTGTTGTGTACAGGCTAGGCGAAAGTAACTGTGGAGAGTGTGAGGACGAGACCGTGGAAGTTGTTTAATAAAGAAGGTGCCTCCTACAAATATAGCCTCCGTCTCACTGACACAACACATGTACACATTTTTACATAATTCCAAAATGTGTCAGTTTTCAAAACCCATCAGCTAAATATTACACACTCTTCAACTCATGCAACCGATTAAATAACACTATATTTTACAGTAGTTAATACGAACATGCCATTTTTTGCCCGCCTCCTATCCAACAATTAGTGGCAGTTCAAATTATTTTTTAGTCTTCTGTTTAGTTTAATATTGCCCAATATATTGTGATAAAAAAACGGCAATTAGTGTTTCCTATATCCATTGTTTCCAATTCAGATGGAGTTCTTAACACATAAAGCAACAGTGTTTAGGGAAAGCTACATAGATTCTGAACAATTTAAATGTTATCAACTCTGCTTTACAGATTCTAGAATTGAAGCTTAATTCTAGATTTAAGCTTCAAATCTAGAATTAGATTCATAAGGATCAAGTCCTAACATAGTATTGAAGGCATCCCTTGTGGGTGTCCCTTAAGCTGTGTGTGCCTTAATGCCTACATTCCAGAGCATTAAAGCTTGTTGCTGCTTTTAATTTGTTTGCGTTGATTCAGAGCACAGTCCTGTATTCACAGCATGGCTAAGAAGCTCACTTTTAGACATCTCTTTAAGAACTGGGGGCCAGAGTGCAGAAATTACTGTTAAGATTTCTCATAAATCTGGTAGGCATTTTTTTTAATTATAGGACGATCATAAAATATCGTAAGGCGCTGTATTGTAAACCAAATTTACGACATTGCCACGATGTCTCACCATATTCTGTACTTTGACCCCTTGGATTTCAGATGGTACCATATCTGATTAATTCCAATTTGGATTTGAAACTTTTTTTTTGCCTGTAGCTATTGTCCAGCGCGTCACAATCAAATGCAAACAACAAAACATACACATATCATACAATGATACGGTTAAGAAACATGGACACTAACATTATAAAAAAAAAAAACTGAAAAGTGTGCTGAGACGGGGGCTCAAGAATACTCCCAAGAAACGAGATGAGGACTCCGTGGCTGAGTGAACAAACACACATTAAAGACAGCATATTAATGTTTTTAATATATAATTTTTTTTAATTCCACATCCTCCCTCACATCATACATTGCAAAATCCTGACGTTCTAGACGGCATTACCAGGGGCATCGTTGTTATCAGGCAAACCGGACTCATCAGAGAAGTCATTGCTATTCTGGGCTGAAGTATTTAAGACTGTTCTAAGGTTTAGGAATGGACCCCATGTACGTGTTTGTATTCTTCTTCCTTGCCTCTGAGCGTATAGCCCAGACGCTCCAGTGCTGAGATTGGGCCTAATGAATACAGCCATTGAGCGGCGTATTGATTTTTTTTTCAGGAGAAAAGTGGACTTGGGAAAGGATACATGTACAGAAAGAGTACGATTGTGGATAGACGAGAGTGGTGATGAAATGGCAGCCAAGACAAGGGAATGCACCCTGGAGGGAGAGCCCTACGGTGATGGAGCAATGGTATCGAGATCACGTCGGGGTTGAGATGGATTGTGGCATCACAGGTCCACGAGAGATGGACCACGGTCAGGGTGAGGTTGCCTTTCTTCGGCAGTGGATAGGCAATGCATGATGAAGAATATGTTGATAATCTATAAACGGTAATGTGCAGGGGAAGTAATGTAAGGCCGTGTATTGAAACATCTACCAACTCAGTTTAACAAATAACATTATTATTAATCTACCAATTCATAACAATGTTTTCATTGATGAGTATTGTAAAATGTAAAAATAAAGTAAAACCGAATTGCATTGTACGGCTCTAAAATTAAAACTGGATTAATTTGGTGCTATATTCAATGACGCTTGTACGTTCATGTTAAACAAAGCAAATACTAGAAAGGACAAATAATTCTGGGGTAACCTTTACGAATTTCTGGTTTGTATTTTGGCTGTAGGATATCGCCCATGGGAGTTATGCACCTAATAGCCTCTCTCGTTTTAGTGGTCACAATTCAACGACAAGAGGTTTCTTGTGAATACGTTTTATTTATGGAAAGGTAAGGCAAGTGGCTGCAAATCATTTAAAATATGTCCGTGCCTTTTTGTATATATATGTGGGCTGTTGAAATTGATGCGTTCTTACTGTGGATATTTGTTGATGGAATGCGTAAATTTGGAGCCAGCCACCTAATTATTTTAATCAGGTAGCGATTCCGTTGCTGTAGATGACCATCAATTATTCAGAGTCATCAGGAAATCACAAAATTGAGTGGCGTCAGACCATAAAGCTTTACGTTTAATAACAGCTTTATATCGCGTCATTTGTCAACATTGCATCTCAAAACGATGTGCAATTTGTAACGCGCACTGCACTTCACGCAAAGGAAACCACAGATAGGTGGGAAGACAACCAGATCCAGCGCCAACAATTGCCCAAGTTCTGCGGTTCTTGCATTATCATTCCTGACCAGGTGGCCCAGTGGCAGAGCTCGCGACGAGGTTGTGATTTTAAACTCTGTCTGTGTGCGGTTGTCCTGTGAATAGACTCACTTCCGCCAAGTGAACGTGGAATTTCCACTGCTAGCCAACTGAGGGCTGTTAATGGCAGAGGGTCACCGTTTCGATGCTTATTTGAGCTGGTACTTGACTATCATTATGGATTCAAACTTAATTTGGAGCTTTCGTGACTGCAGGAATTATTCTTTGGTTCTTTCGTTAAAGTCATGTATAAAGATAAAATAATAAATTGATTTAAATACTAGCATACGACGTTTCGATTGCAACACAAGCAATCATCATCAGGTATAAATTAAATAGAAACACAAATCTAGTATACTTAGAAATGTAATGTAATACAACAGAGAGTCGGATAACATAACAGTCTATCTAATAGATAGGGTGTTGACTGTTATGTCATCCGACTCTCTGTTGTATTACATTACATTTCTAAGTATACTAGATTTGTGTTTCTATTTCATTTGTACCTGATGATGATTGCTTGTGTTGCAATCGAAACGTCGTGTGCTCGTATTTAATTTAATTTATTATTTTATCTTTATACGTGACTTTACCGAAAGAACCAAAGAATATCATTATGGAGGCAGACTTCTAAATTCACTTTGTTCTGCATTGGTAATGCGTTCATAATAGCCTCTTCCCGAACCAGAAAACTCCCTCTGAAATAGTGGTCTGTCCCACAGCTAATTAAAAACACGAGTAAGGCCCATGGGGGCAGGCTGTGGAGCATGTAGCTTTAAGGTATAATGATGAGATGTTTTCCAACTCACCTTCCTTGGGCGCCACGGTGGCGAGATGTTAACTACCTTGCCTGGTATACAGGAGGTCGTGGGTTCGAGTTCGACCCTGACACCTGTATATTTGGGGTTTGCGTGTTCTTCCCGTGGCCGTGTGGATTTTTCTCTGGGTCTTCTGGTTTTTCCCTCCACATTTAGAATCAACCTGCGTTTAGAGTATTTGGCTACTATACAGTTCCACATGATAAAGCCACTTCTTTCAGCTATCATTCGTGGCCAGGTCGTTTCTGAAAAAAAGAGCTATACAGCTCAGTGGGCTTTACCTGGTAAAATAAACACTTTTTTCCCTTAGATCCAGAAGCAGCATGGTGGATTGGCAGGGTGATGCTTTTTAGGAGTGTCTGAACAATTATTTGAACACCTTTTATTCAAAGAGCAAGTGTGAAATAGCTTCTAACAACAATAGGCTGGGGAAGTGAGACTCAGGACCACGGGAAATTCAAGATTGCATTTTTCTTCAGCTTTTACTGAACACATTATAGCCCGTAACTATATTCAGCTGACAGGCTGCCATTAGTAAATATTGTATAGGGACCACTATCTTTGGGAAATGATAATGTCACGCATATTTCCAAGTAATAATCTGTTTTTGGTGTGTTTTGGTGGCGGTGAGGAAAATGATATTGCAGTGGTTAGCCACATTGCGATTTCAGCGGCCCAAGTATGATTTCTGGCCACAGCCGATATTAGTGGTGAGTGCTGGCTGAACCGCTCCTTCACCCACCTCTTCATAGCACACACTAACCCACACGGTGAGGTATGGTCAAACATCTCCCATGACTGACAACAGTATGGGGGTTGACAAGTGGATTGACAAAGGGCTGTGCGCTATTTATTAATTAATTTTCTTTAAATATTCCCAAACACATTCATTTTGCTGGCTCAGGGCCGTGAACGGGAGATGATTTTCACCATCTCAGTGCTCATTCGAGCAGGAAACCGCTTTGACTTTTCAGAATCTTCATTGTCGCTGGCCCTTCACTGAACAGCATCCACAATTCCGATAACGTTTATGTTGCACTTGCCATTGATTGAGTGAATGTATCTATATATATAAAATCGCAAATCTGTCTGTCTGTTTGTCTGTCTGTCTGTCTGTGTGTGTGTCTGTTTGTCTGTGCATCGCCGGACCATACGCAGTTTCATTGGACGAAATGTGAGGGATTTGCGAGACGCGATTGGTCCGTTTGGTTTTCCACGGCGGTTGCCCCTGGCAACGGGTAGCGACGCATTCGCTGCGGGGTGGACGCCATTTTTAATTCCCGTTAAAAATATGCGCACGCATTAACAGGCGACTCTGAGGTAAATTCATCAAAGTTTCACGTCCTTTTCACTCCCCCCCCCCACCACAATGTGTGCAATTACTATTATAGGGTCGGTAGATAATAAAATTATAGCGATTATACAGTATTATTGTAGCGCGGGGGGGGGGGGGGGGTAACGGCCCCGGTACCCAGCCTCAGCCGGGTGGGCAATTTAGGCGAGGCCGGAGGCTCTGCATGGTACTAGGCCTCGACACCCCACCACACTATAGGCCGTACATATTACTGCACAGCGGCCGAGGAGATCGTGGCTGGGGGGGGGAGGGGGGGGCAGGGGTAGCAGCCCATCTGTGTATATATGTAAGGTTATTAAGAAATATATTTTTCACCCGAGCAACGCCGGGTACTTCTGCTAGTAGACATATATTTGTACCTACTGGCATACATCTGTGATTCTTGATTTGAAGCTTTCGTGACTGCAGGAATCCATACTCATTGGTTCTTTCGGTAAAGTCACGTGGGTAGAAATAAAATGAAATAGAACAAATCACGACGTTTCGATCGCTTGTGTTGCGATCGAAATGTCGTGATCTGTGATTCATCGCAGAATATAGGTTATTTAAAAATTAATGTATAAAAAAAAAGATACTTATTTAAGTAAGATACTTACTTGATGGAACCGTCACAGCACGATAGCTGTATCAAGTAAGTATCTTACTTAAGTAAGATACAGCTATCGTGCACGAAGATACAGCTATCGTGCACGATATCTTACTTGATACAGCTATCGTGCACGATAGCTGTATCTTACTTAAGTAAGTATCTTACTTGGTACAGCTATCGTGCACGATAGCTGTATCAAGTAAGTATCTTACTTAAGTAAGTATCTTACTTGATACAGCTATCGTGCTGTGACGGTTCCACCTGAAGACGGAAGCTTGTGTTGCCTCTGAAACGTCGTGATTTTTATTTCATTTTATTTTACTTTTATTCATTTTAATTTAAAATTTTTATCTACGTGCCTTTACCGAAAAAACCTAGGAATATGAATCCTTGCAGTCACGAAAGCTTCAAATCTAGAAATATCCAATTGCAGTTGAACTGCACTATCAGAGGAACTTCTTTAAGAGCCTCTGCAGGCAGTGGGGGATCGCATCATGTCAAGGAAAGGCTCGGTGATAATGCCACCACTGAGAAACTTGTGAAATAAATTACATAGGACAACGCGCTTGCTCAACAATAGACTCTGCTACTTCAATCGCTTTAGAGAGAATTTTCGTCACGTACAAGTCACCCAGTATAGTTGTACAAATTAGCCGTCTGATCTTGGCTCTGTCGAATGAAGTGATGCAGCACCACGTGATTATACATTATTATCCATCGTAGACATGCAGTCACTGTTAACCCAGTTGGAGACCGCCAGATTGCTACCCGTGGGGGAAAAAAAAACCTGGATTTATTGGTCTCCCCCCCCCCACACAAATTTTCCGTTTCCTGCTACTGGCATCTTGTCACGAGATGAAGAATCGATTTTTAGTGGTGTTCGTCAGGTGCCTCTACGTGCACAGGGACGAATGAATTGGTTGAAAACATCTTGAGTGGTAAGTGGTGTTAACTACTCGCTGTTCGCAAACTGTGACAGCAGATCGTAAACAAGGTTTTCCCGCTCAATCAAACGGTCAGGGTCAAATGGGGTGAGGTAGGATCCAAACTCAGATTGGGAAGGACCAATCAGAGGGTCTCACAAGGTGGCCGGGGATTGGACAACCCGGCCACGAACAGGTATAAAAGCCGGAGCGCTGAGAGCTCTGGAAGAGTTCTGCTACACGAAGACCCAAGACGGCCGAAGATGTCTAGGACCCTGGACCAAGCCCTCCAGCCCTTATCAGGGCTCGGGCTCAGAGTAACCAGTGGTCGGGGAGAGATCCCCTAGGTCCAGCCAGAGGACGCTGGGAGAGCAGGGAGATTAGATAGCCTGCAGGGTCCGGAGGCTTGTACCTTCTGAGGGTAACGGGTGAGGGGACCATATACCCCTTAGTGTGATAGGGACTGTGTTATTAAGATAATAAACGGTGTGTGCCATAAAAGACGTTTATAAGTCCGTCCTTACAACACTACAAGTGTAAAAGCACACGGATCAATGCAGGACCTTAAAGTTTTGTGGAATCCCACCTCTTACTATGTAAATTATTTTGTCAAGGCGCTCTTCGCCCCTCCATCCCAGCTTAAATAGTCGCTCCAAGCCTGGGGCTTGTCATTCATACTCTGTCTCCTCGACAGACCTGTTCGCCACCTGAGGACGGATACTTGCGTTGTGGCCGAAACGTCGTGAGAATTATTTTATTATGTTTTATTTTAATCATTTTATTATTTCCATTCTACGTGACTTTACCGAAAGAACCAAGAAGAACAATGCAGGACCTTTCTGAAAAAGACTCCTTCCTGTCGGTATGGCTTCATGGGTAAATACGAACTCATTATTACTTAGAAATCTCAGAGCACTATGTTCTTTGTGTCTGTGATAGGCCGCAGGCAAAAAATAAAATCCACAGAACTTCTCCCAAACCGCCATTCCAGTTGTATTGTTATCCTTTGCACAACAACGATTACATTGTCCCATATATATACAGTCATACCACGGTATACGACCGCTTTGGAATACGTCTAATTTGGTATACGTCGTGTTTTGACGAGAAAAAAATGTCTTGGGATACGACGTCTTGCTTGGGATACAACGTCTTGCTTGGAATACGACGTCTTGCTTGGGATACGACGTCTTGCTTGGGATACGACGTCTTGCTTGGGATACGACGTCTTGCTTGGGATATGACGTCTTGCTTGGGATACGACGTCTTGCTTGGCATACGACGTCTTGCTTGGGATACGATGCCTTGCTTGGGATACGACGCCTTGCTTGGGATACGACGTCTTGCTTGGGATACGACGTCTTGCTTGGGATACGACGTCTTGCTTGGGATACGACGTCTTGCTTGGGATACGACGTCTTGCTTGGGATACGACGTCTTGCTTGGGATACGACGTCTTGCTTGGGATACGACGTCTTGCTTGGCATACGACGCCTTGCTTGGGATACGATGCCTTGCTTGGGATACGACGCCTTGCTTGGGATACGACGTCTTGCTTGGGATACGACGTCTTGCTTGGGATACGACGTCTTGCTTGGCATACGACGTCTTGCTTGGGATACGACGTCTTGCTTGGGATACGACGTCTTGCTTGGGATACGACGTCTTGCTTGGCATACGACGTCTTGCTTGGGATACGACGTCTTGCTTGGGATACGACGTCTTGCTTGGGATACGACGTCTTGCTTGGGATACGACGTCTTGCTTGGGATACGACGTCTTGCTTGGGATACGACGTCTTGCTTGGGATACGACGTCTTGCTTGGGATACGACGTCTTGCTTGGGATACGACGTCTTGCTTGGGATACAACGTCTTGCTTGGGATACGACGTCTTGCTTGGGATACGACGTCTTGCTTGGGATACGACGTCTTGCTTGGGATACGACGTCTTGCTTGGGATACGACGTCTTGCTTGGGATACGACGTCTTGCTTGGGATACGACGTCTTGGGATACGACGTCTTGCTTGGGATACGACGTCTTGCTTGGGATACGACGTCTTGCTTGGGATACGACGTCTTGCTTGGGATACGATGTCTTGGGATACGACGTCTTGCTTGGGATACGACGTCTTGCTTGGGATACGACGTCTTGCTTGGGATACGACGCGTTTGCTAGAACTTGTATGGGTCGGGATGAGTCACCGCGTACCCGCGTAGACCCCGCTCACGACTTCTCCTCCTCCTCACCACCATCCTCGTAGGCTATCAACTCCTCTCAGCAAGGTAAAGTGGCGTAACATTTTATTTTATTTAAATTTATTTGAATTTATTTATGCATTTATTTTAATTTATGTATGCATTTTAGTAATAAGTAGTGTCTAAATTATTTTGTACAACCCCATTAATGCATACTATGCCATATAAAATATAATTTATTATACTCTGGAACGGATTATTTCCTTTCCCATCATTTCTTATTGAAAAATTCGTTTGGTGTACGTCATTTTCGGTATAAGTCCTCCCTTCTGGAACGAATTAACGACGTATACCGAGGTACCACTGTACTCTACCTATGAGATTGTTGCATGACATTCAGCCTCGCCGTCTTCATTCTCTCCGGCAAAATATATGCAACATAACGAATACCAAATGTAAACGTTGTGCGCGCTTGTGCAATCACTGTTGACTGGACCAAGATCTTTTCGATTTAAAGCTTTCGTGACTGCAGGGATTCATCTTCTTGGTTCTTTCGGTAAAGTCACGTAGAATGGAAATAATAAAATAATAAAAACAAAACATAATAAAATAATAAAATAATTCTCTACTCGACAGACCTGCTGAGGACGGCTGCTTGTGTTGTGGCCGAAACGTCGTGAGAATTATTTTATTGTGTTTTATTTTAATTATTTTATTATTTCCATTCTACGTGACCTCTGGAACACAGTTTAACTGCAGAGGTGGATGCCAGGATTTTGAAACCCAATATCTCAACGTTGTCTTTTTTTTGGTTTGTTCATGGGAAATATTAATTCCTCGAGTCACTGGGGCCCTTTCCAGACACCGCACTCATTTAAAATATCACGGACTTCGAGCAATTAGCGAGGGACAGCGCTGAATTAGGCGACCGTGCAATAAACAGTGCAGACTTCACAGCAACGTTTACTCCCACACCTCCCATTGGCATGGTTGGCTTTCTACGGTGCAACAGAAGTTCACCGTACACACATACGTTGCTATTGCACTGGTGGTATTTGAGCTTCCACACCATGTTCAGCTGTATTGAATGTTCAGAGCACTTGAGCTTATAGACAAAGTGTGCTGCTATCAGAAGTTGCCCTTAATCTTCCCTCCTCACCAGGGTAATGTAAAGACATGTTCTTGATGTCAGAACTACGTTTAAATAAGTGCGTGGTCATGTTCAGGCTCTTCGATAAATCAATCATCAGTTCCAGACTCGAGTATCGAGTCTGAGGTCATTGGGTACAATGATCAAATCCAAATTAAATTCAGAAATGGACCAATCGGCACGAGAGAACATTCAAACCGCATGGCACATTCCTACGTAACTGGTCAGATACCAGTGGAATGCAGGGCTCAATCGATATTATCAACAATGCAGCATGAATGTGCTTACAGAATAGCAATCTCGAGTAATGCTTTTTGTGTTCAGTTTGCTGTCCTTCCCACGCACCTCTGATTAACGTGGTTGGCTACGTACGGTGCGAAAGAGTTCAAACAAACATGCTTACGTACATAATTTCAATAGTTTCACATTAAATTGGTACATGGATGTCCAGTGACCAGGAATATGAATACCGTACTCAAACAAACTCACAACAACAAGTCTGGGAACACCAACCTTTGAATTAACACGTGGCCTTTTCGTATATGGCAAGGCATGATCATTTGAACTCAAGGCTTGTGTTTCTCCACATTTGGGTTAGGCTGGTTTGATAAAAGGCTGGCACGTGCCAACATGTTGTTTGAAGTAATAATACACGTTTAGGTACATATTATATTAAGTATTTCTTGCAATTTATTTCGTCATGTTTCTAGTTTAGCCTGAAGCATTTTCTTTTGAGATGGCTTTTCAAATATTGGAAACCTATTTAATATAAAACAACCACAAATTATTCTTGCAATACTCATTTGTTTGTGTAAAACATATTATACCTGGATAATAAATGCATAATGATACGCATGACGAATATTGAAACAAAAAATCTATAACTTACACAACATACATTTATGCAACGTGCAATACGTTAATACAGCGTCAATACACGTGTGTGTTGTCGTTCGCAAATTTATCTGACAGTTGCAAGTGTTGCGCAAGTGAAGCGTTTTTAGTTAGATTTCTAAGTACGCTGCTGAGACTTGTGGAACATATAATAATACTTTCATTGCATATAGCGTCACATACATTCGTTATTTACAGGGACAAAATCCCATGTACAGCAACAACCAAGGAAATGAAAACCTTACTATCAAGTAAAATAAAAAAAAAGTACTAAACAAATTAAGATACGATTATGCAGAAATAAAATAAAATAAATCACGACGTTTCGAACACAACACAAGCGCCCGTCTTCAGGTGAAAATCGCAGACATCGTGACTGAGTTTTTTGAGCTGCAGTGAAACAATGATTATTCCGATGAGATGAACTCATGTGTGTTGTCGCTATTGTTCGCAATTGCACCCAAACAAAAAAAAAACAATGCAAAAAAGCGCAAACAACAACAACAAATGATCACAACAAACACGTTCGTGTGTATGTGAAATCGCTCCGTGTTGAAGCAGCCCCGCGTCTGAGCGAGACTGCTCCCATCTGCCGTTGTGTTTTCTTTTCTTCCACTCCCCTGGACCCCTCAAGCTGCCTCATATTTGAGTTTACCCGCAAGCGAAACGCTTGGACCAGGCCTGCGGTGTTTTGTGCCGTGGCAAGGTGTTGTCAGGAGGTGGGTGGGTGAGTGGGGGGTCCTCATAATACCATTCCCGTTGAATGCATTACCCTGGGAGTCGTAATTGGATAACCAAAAAGGCGAAATTGAAGACCGATTAAAAAAAAGTACTTCTCCCAAAGTGTCCAAATCTTTGTGTCGCAGTGTCACGCTGAGTAAGGACACACACTGGCCTGGTAATTAGGCACAAAAACATCTCACAGTTAAGAAAATGTTCTCTCCACAGTGCTTATTCCTATTACCTTAACAGCAAGCGTTGGACCTGCCATGCGTTTGAATGTGGGGAGTTTCCCTTCATGCCATTAGGACAATATTGGGTTCACACAGAGATGTGCCTCATCAGCAGTCAGGCCCATGAATTGCAAAGGCATGGCTATTTCTTTTGAGACTGCTTTGTCATGTGAAACAGCCACCAGGAGCCCACATGCCTGTACGGTTGTTGCAGATAGGTTTCCAATTATACAGATGAGTTCCTTAATTAAGAATCAATGTTGCATAAACATGCTTGGCCGTTAAAGCAGGATTACTTTCATGTAGATTATGGAAATATTTCAACAAATATTTAATTGTTGTTGCTGTGAATGCATCATCATGCACACATTTTATATGTTGATGCGGTCAAAAAATATTTGCAGAAAAAATAATGTGTGCACGTATGTTTTTTTACGCGAATACAGCCCTTGTCAAGATGGCTTTATTTGTCGGATTCTGATGACAATCGTCGTTATTGCGGTCTCGTTGAATCGTGTCAATATGAATGCAATGATGAATTGTTTCATTAATTAAACTTGCTTCCTATTCTCATGCCACGTGGCTTTAATTGCACGTGTAAACATGCTTTATTTCCGATTCATATATGTGTGTTCCGTATGTTAGATTTCCTAAAGTGTAATATTTCACGAGGGTAAACAATACAATTTTCAAATTTTTATCCGTTAAGGTAAAGTGGTAAATGGTGGTTGCTTCATTGTGAATAAGAAGGAGCGATGTTGCAGTGATTAGCGCAATGCGCTTCGAACACAGCCACCCAAGTTTGATTCCTGGCTGTGACTAAAATCAGTGCTGATCGGTATCTGAACAGGTCCTGGGCCCCCCAATCACCAACGTGTAGTGACCAGCATAGTGAGATATGGTCAAACAACCCCCATTGAGGAGAGGCTTTTATGCAGCATTCAATTGATAAAGGTTGGGGTCGTGGTTGATGTCAGATAACGGACTGACGGGGTGTAATGAGTTATCAGTGTTTCAAATCGTTGGAACGCCTTGTGGAAGTTAACATGTGCTTCGTTTGACCGAAGTGTAATGACTAATTAAAGAAGCCCAGTTCGGTGACAAAAAGTGAGTCTGTCTTTCTCGATGGTTACTCTGACATTACAGAACTTGCCCTCATGATGCTTGTTGTAATCTTTTTAGCGAAACGTCATGTCTAAATTGCTTGATTTTTTTTACAAGTATTGTTCTTAAACTTAGGGGTGAGATGAAACGATACTTGGCACATTAAACGCTTGTACACGTGGACATTTGTTTGGCTGTATTGCGATGTTGAGGGTTTCTAATAACAGACTTGGTCAGATCGTTACATGGCCAAACCCAAAAATCGATTGTGAATCATGAAATGTAATGAGTTTTCTCAGCATGGACATCAGTAGTTGGCCAAATGCGATTGATTAAACTGGTTGTCGTGAATATGACTGAACGTGAATACTCCTTTTTGCGGAAAAAATGGTCTGTACAGTGTCCTGAATTCTTATATGTGTGGGTTGGGCTATGTGGAACGCTGTTGTTTAAATTTGTACGATTATTCCACACCTGTAGACACACACACATGAGTCATGGCACCATACGTACCCCACATGTATGACCCGTAGCATGCCTGAGATATACACATTGCATCGACAAGATGATTCACACTAAACCTGCACGTGCAGGTATGTAGTCATCTGTACAGGTAGCAAGCAGAGGTCTAGTTCTTGCACTAAAGCAATGGTTCTGGTTGATTCTGAGCCTTAAGACAAGCTGTCTTCCCTCTTAAACGAAACAATTTTTTTTTATTTTAACAGATAAGGCCCACCGAGCTATGCAGCGTTTTCAGAAGTAACCTGGCCACTAATGATAACTCAACGATGTGGCTCATCATGTGGAAATGTAGAGCAGCCAAACACTCCAAACGCGTGTTGATTGTAAATGTGGAGGGAAAAACCGGAGAACTTGGAGACAAAATCCACACCACCACGGGGAGAGAGACATGCCAACCCCAAATATACAGCAGCAGCAGCAGGCGTCAGGGTCGGGATCACACCCACGACCTCCTGCATACCAGGCGAGGGAGTTAACATCTCCTAGCCACCGCTGCAATTTGTTTGTGATCATCTTTCTTTCATATGTGAAGTTGGACGACAGAGCCACGTGAGATGACCTCGGGGAGGCCCTCTTCCCGCGGACAGCAAAATGTTCAAGCGACTGATGTTTGTAAGCTTGGCAACGGCAACACGTTTCTGAGCTCTTCCCCGTATCTGTCAGTCATCCTTCTCCGAGTTTCACCAAAGCACATGGCAGCACGTTGTCCGCAGGAGATGCACACCGCGCTGTTCACGGTTACACACGCACTCACGTCTCCGTGTGATAACTTCCTCTTGTCCCTGCACAAGCGACGGGGCTGGTGGTGTGTGTGTGTGCAGGCATTGCAGCTGCCACTGCCTCTCCAACAAAACCTACCATCACCAGCGAGTTTTGACTCGAGTTTGACATGGTTCGATTAAGCCGACGGAAGCCTGGCTCATCGGATGTTTGTCGGAGGTCGCAGCCGTCGAGGATGTGAAGACAATGGACACCTCTTTTGTTTTTTTAAAGAATACCAAATTCCATAAATGACAAAACAGAAGGAACCCAAAAATAGGAGAGATTAGAAATAAAATATATGTTAAGTGCACAAGAAGTCATTGTAGGCTGGTGCGATGCAGGTTACTGTTCAGCATCGTAAAAACTAAAACAAGTTAAAATAAATCGATATTAACTTATAGTAAAAAACAAATAAACACAAACTACATGAGGAGGTAGCAGAAGTAAACAATTGTAGTGGTGTTAACTACTCGCTGTTCGCAAACTGTGAGAGCAGATCGTAAACAAGGTTTTCCCGCTCAATCAAACGGTCAGGGTCAAATGGGGTGAGGTGGGATCCAAACGCCAGATTGGGAAGGACCAATCGGAGGGTCCCACAAGGTGGCCGGGGATTGGACAACGCGGCCACGAACAGGTATAAAAGCCGGAGCGCTGAGAGCTCTTGGCCAGTTCTGCTACACGAAGACCCAAGTCGGCCGAAGACATCTAGGACCCTGGACCAAGCCCTCCAGCCCTTATCAGGGCTCGGGCTCAGAGTAACCAGTGGTCGGGGAGAGAGCCCCTAGGTCCAGCCAGAGGACGCTGGGAGAGCAGGGAGATTAGATAGCCTGCAAGGTCCGGAGGCTGTACCTCCTCAGGGTAACGGGTGAGGGGACCATATACCCCCTTAGTGTGATAGGGACTGTGTATTTAGATAATAAACAGTGTGTGCCATAAAGAAGTCCAGAAGTCCGTCCTTACAACACTACACAATTGCTAAGCAACTGATTCAAATGAAGAGCGCAGCAAAAATGAATGAATGGATGTCATCACACTCTCTAGTGCATGGGTCTAGCGTGGTAATGGACAATACATTGAACGTTGCTGGGCAAGGTGGAAAGTGGGGGGGGGGGGGGGGGCAAGGTGGAAAGTGGGGGGTGGCAAGGTGGAAAGTGGGGGGGGGGGGCAAAGTGGAAGTGGGGGGGGCAAGGTGGAAAGTGGGGGGGCAAGGTGGAAAGTGGGGGGGCAAGGTGGAAAGTGGGGGGGGGGGGGCAAGGTGGAAAGTGGGGGAGGGTAAGGTGGAAAGTGGGGGGGCAAGGTGGAAAGTGGGGGGGGGGGGCAAGGTGGAAAGTGGGGGGGCAAGGTGGAAAGTGGGGGGGCAAGGTGGAAAGTGGGGGGGGGGGGGGCAAGGTGGAAAGTGGGGGGGGCAAGGTGGAAGTGGGGGGGGGCAAAGTGGAAAGTGGGGGGGGGGGGGCAAGGTGGAAGTGGGGGGGGGCAAGGTGGAAAGTGGGGGGTGGCAAGGTGGAAAGTGGGGGGGGGGGCAAAGTGGAAGTGGGGGGGGCAAGGTGGAAAGTGGGGGGGGCAAGGTGGAAAGTGGGGGGGCAAGGTGGAAAGTGGGGGGGCAAGGTGGAAAGTGGGGGGGCAAGGTGGAAAGTGGGGGGGGGGGGCAAGGTGGAAAGTGGGGGAGGGTAAGGTGGAAAGTGGGGGGGCAAGGTGGAAAGTGGGGGAGGGGCAAGGTGGAAAGTGGGGGGGCAAGGTGGAAAGTGGGGGGGCAAGGTGGAAAGTGGGGGGGGGGGGCAAGGTGGAAAGTGGGGGGGGCAAGGTGGAAGTGGGGGGGGGGCAAAGTGGAAAGTGGGGGGGGGGGCAAGGTGGAAGTGGGGGGGCAAGGTGGAAAGTGGGGGGGGGGGCAAGGTGGAAGTGGGCAAGGTGGAAGTGGGGGGGGGCAAGGTGGAAAGTGGGGGGGGGGCAAGGTGGAAGTGGGGGGGCAAGGTGGAAAGTGGGGGGGGGGGCAAGGTGGAAGTGGGGGGGCAAGGTGGAAAGTGGGGGGAGGGCAAGGTATCAAGTGGGGGGGGGGCAAGGTGTAAAGTGGGGGGGGGGGGGGGCTAGAAGGGAGTGATCTTAAACCAATAACGGTGCAATGACGGAATTTGTCATCGCGAGCAATGGCGGTGTGGAGCAGCAAAACCACGGCTCATGAAAGAAAATTGGCATTTGCTCGGCCTTTGGGAGAGCTGTGGAATGAGAACGCTGTTCTACAATGTTCTACAATGTCTATTTTTTTCTGATTAAAACGTTCCAGCTACATTGAAACATTTGTCTTCGAAATTAACAGCAAAAATTGCAGTGCACTTTAATAAGTAAGCCCAGCTTTGGGAGAAAACCCACTTTTGAAATATTAAAGCAGCGAAATGCATACAGGGCACAGAGACTCACCTGGCATTTATAGTACAATTAAGCCTGAACACCGGAGCAAGTAAATCAAAGAGATTTCGTAACAAATTTAGATGGGATTACGTTTCAGTGATCGACTTATGGCACGGGGCAATGCACAGACACACCAGCAGGGTCATATCCGTGCACTGATTGAACAAAAAAATGTTGCGCGCACACGTTAAAAGTTCACTCATTCTGATATGTGGTGCTGTATTTCAGAAGAAGAATGTAGTGTATGAATTAATGAGTAAGGGGAAGCCACAGCCTACCAAATGCATAATTGAGAGTATGATGTGAATATTTAAATGGTCCAATAGTGGCCCATTACTTTCAGAATTTTGTGGGCATTAATAGAGGACAGAAGATAACATCCATGGCGACATGAAACACGCAACACACGACTAGTTAAACTCCGAAAGCGTGTGTTGTTCAGACGAAGATTAAAAGCGGCATATTTGTGTACCACAAAAATGGCATGCTTTTAACTCCTGGCAATGCACTCATCTCAGAAAGATATGGCTGTATTATCATTATTGTTTATGTATATGTAGTGGTGGTGTTGACGTGCGCCGACAGTGATGGATCACGGGGCGCGGGGTTGGGCACGCGATGTGGGCGTGGTATGAACGCGCGCGCCGGTGGTGAGGCGAGCTGACACAAGCTGGGAAAAGAGGATCGTAGCCAGCGCGCAGTGATTGGTCAAATAAGATGGGTGCTCTCAGCGACGTCCGCAGGAGGTGCATAAAGGGAGACGCGCGAGAGCACTCGTGGTCAGTGTTAACCAGTTGAAGACCGAAGACGGAGTGGAGGAGGTAGTGGCCCGAGACCCCTAGTCCCGCCGTCCTTGTCAGGACCGGGGCCCTGTGTGGCTCGGAGCCGAGACTGGGGAACCCGTAGTCCGACGCCCGCGTGGGTCGGGACGGTGGTACCCAGAGCCGAGACGGACACCCCAGCCGGGTGTGTTCCGGAAGGCTACGGGGCGTAAGAGCCCGTGTCAGTATAGCTGAGTGGGTGTTAGTCACCCGAGTAGCTAAGTGGGTGTTAGTCACCCGAGTAGCTGAGTGGGTGTTAGTCACCCGAGTAGCTAAGTGGGTGTTAGTCACCCGTGTAGCTGAGTGGGTGTTAGTCACCCGAGTAACTAAGTGAGTGTTAGTCACCCGTGTAACAGTTGGTGTTAAATAAAAGAGTGTGCTACCCGTGAAGTCGTCTCCCGCCGAGTTACTACTCTACACATATGATACAAATCACAGAGCTAAAAATGTATTTTATTCATTTTCATTGCTCTTATTATTCACCAGTTCATGACATTTTATTTTGCGGGTCTTTAGTTCGTGCTATTTGATCCATTACCTGACTCTGTATATGGGCTTACCACAAAATTATATGAGTATTCCTTTTACTCGAGAAATGTTATTTATACAGTGTCGGATGCCAGATATGAAAATCCCTTCATGTAACATCATCGTGCACGGCCCAATGTAAACTCTGCAGATCAAGCAGCATCTGTGCAAGGAATTGAATTACCCACAGCATTGATGATCGATGGGTTATGGAGATCTCGTGGGAGACTGCTGAGTATTTCCTCGCCGTGTAGCCTTTGAACTGCGTTAACATAGCTTACACGGTGACTCAACGTGCCCCCAGGATACTGTGTGGCCACCTTTGTACAAACATATTTCAAGTGATCGGAATAGCCGTATCTCTGCTTAGCTTCAAATGATACGCTTCTGTAATGATCCCAATACCAGAGCTTTCCTAGCTTAATAATAAGAGGCCATGATGGCCAATAGAATTGAGCGTCACCATAACTTACACAATCTTCCTTTTACAAGGTCCTACAAGTGGTTGCAAGGTCTGAAAAAAAAGTTAAATGTATGCACCGTCCTGCCATAGTCAATTCCTTGTCTGTGCAAACTTACATGGCGATTAAAACCGTTTCTGATTCTGATTTTGACACACAAACCCTCGGGTCTGATTTTACAGTCTGCCTCCATCTGCCTGGAGGCCTTATTCTTTGTTGCCAGCTTTTGGGTCACAGGTTCACTGCCCGTGTGCCCATCCCAACACATTCCTGTGGAGGGAGCTGGTAGGAACGTTGGGTTGCTCGGTCAATGGCCAGGGTCAACGGCGGCGTGGTGTATTCCGCAAATATGCCCGACTGTGAGGGCGGGCACAAGCCGGCGTGAGTAGGTTAAACGTTGAGTTTTATAAGGGCACCACGGGGTGACCAGCCCCTCCCCACCCAGCCCCACCCCCCCACCCAGCCCCACCCTCCCTCACCCAGCCTCTCCCCACCCTCCCCACCCAGCCCCTCCCCACCTTCCCCACCCAGCTCTTCCCCACCCTCCCCACCCAGCCCCACCTTCCCCACCCAGCTCCTCCCCACCCTCCCCTTCCCATCCAGCTCCACCCTCCCCACCCTCCCCTCCCCACCCAGCCTCTCCCTGCACAACGGACGGACACCATAATCCCCTGTGGGCTGGTGGAACCAGTGGGTTCCTACCAGTATTAACCTGCCTTCCTTCATCCTGCATATGTGCCATTCAACGCCACGTAACATCGACAGCATTTTACTGCCACAATCTATTCTGAGCCTCCAAATCATTTACCATATCCTGCCATGAATTTCCCATCATCCTCTGCATGCATATGTAATGCAAAGAGCAGAAATCCAGACGTGCAAGTCTCTGGCCTACATAGTAAACACAGACATTACTCTTGCCTTAAACACACATCTCTTGCGACCATCAATGCCCTGTCCTTTTGAATGCAATGTCTCTTTACACGATTCAGGGCATCTACTAAATACGGTCGAAAGACATAACATACTCTATAACAATCGATTTATTTGTTTTCCATACCTACAGGGCTATGTAACCCCTACTGGACATCTGTAAAATTAACCCGTAAAAACAAAGTTTTTTTGACTATAAATCCTTTATATGCGTGGCATCGGTTTTATTTTATTATTCATTTCTGTTTTTCTTGAGTAAGAGTTTAATTTTTTATCACATTGGTATTTTAAATTAAATATGAAAAAAAATAATTCCTAAAAAGTGGAACATTTTGGAAAAAAAATTTCACGAAAATAAATTGTCACGCACAACGAGTCTGTGTGCAAAATGTCAGCTCGATTGGATCACGGGAAGTGGGTTAAAAAACGACCGAAAGATTTGCACGGTCGTAAGCGCGCAAGCAAGCAAGCAAGTGAACTTAATATAAAGGATTTTTAAAAAAATTATCTGTAAAAACAAAGTTTTTCACTATAAATCCTTTATATGCGTGGCGGTTAGAGTCCTCTCGTCCTCTGGCTTGAGATGGCTGCCACCTATGGGTCAGATGATTGCCTGCCACCATTAAGCAATTCGTAATTAAATATATATATTTTTCCTAAAAAGTGTAAAGTTATGGAATTTTTTTTCACGAAAATAAATTGTCACGCACAACGAGTCTGTGTGCAAAATGTCAGCTCGATTAGATCACGGGAAGTGGGTTAAAAAACGACCGAAAGATTTGCACGCTCGTAAGCGCGCAAGCAAGTGAACTTAATATAAAGGATTTAATAAAGGATTTAAAAAGAGCTTTCATAGATCATCGGATTCCTCATCCAGGCTAAATAAAGACTGATTCTGAACTCCCCAAATCCTCCACAGTGGCATCAAAATGAGCAAGGGATGTTTGTACAAGTTTACTGTGTTGGACTGAATGGGGCATGCGGTTTTCATGGAGTGCTCTTGCCAATGACAGGATGCCGGAAAAGCTTGACAATCCTGACTGAACATATTATTGCAGAAAGCCCATACATTTCTATATATTCAAAAAGCATACTTTAAAACAAATGGACTCTACTTGTTGAAAACAATGTTCTCAGTATTTTATTCCTGAAACAGCAGGTGTGTTTATATATTCGTTTTAAAATTAATGATAAGCTTCGTTCTAGGATGGTGGGCCTCAGAGTTTTGTGTAAGACGATGCAGGTTTACAGTAAATAAATACAGTGCGTACAAAATCATCGCTAAAGCTAATGTGATGGCTTACACAGTCAAAAAGCCACAAGTATCTTTAAATCATTTAAATTCCCTGCCTCTGGTTTAAAACGTTTCAAGATATAGATATATATGTTTGCGTTCAGAAAATAAATCAACTTTAAACTATGCATTTATTCCCCTGACTGTCTTTGAACAAAGGCTTTCTTGAACCCAACTGGAATTTCTATTTTCTTTTGTTTCAGGGAAGGTGACACATTACTTTCCCCCAAGTTAAGTAACTTTTCCCCATCTCTTGCTTTGAATATAAAATGGATTAGAAAGTCCTTGAGGACGGGCAAAAGTGTAAAAATACAGAATTATTCAGGTGAATGCTTGAGTGGGCCGATGCCTTTGTGTTTTAATAACTCTGCTGCAGCGTTACTGAATAAATACACTTAAAATTCAGCCCGTAACTTGAGCTCTCAGATACTCAACCCTGTGGAAACTGGAGCACAGTAAAATAAAGGGAAGTCAAATTCCTGGACAATCTTATTAAATGTACTGTACATCCTAAGAATCGGTGTGAGATTTAATTATGAACAATACTGAACAGGATTAGATTTGCATATTTATTTAGCTGCGATTGTGCGTTGCCATTTCGGAATGAATGTAATTGCATGTTGTCATTGCATACGCAATCGTTGCAATTAGTTTTACATTTTGATAATTTATTCTAACATGTTCATGTAAAGTTGAGTAAACATTGAAAATTTGATGTAAACACCTTGCACGCTTTAACAATTTAGGCAACAGTTATGTCACGTATCATGAAAAAAAATAACAACACGATGTGGCTATTCTGGTGGGAAAAATCAGAGCAGTGAAGCCATGAAAGTGACTTTGCTTAAAGTGACGTGATTATATCGATACGATTTTCTTACGGATCGACCAAATTTAGTATCGGTGTTTGATTTTTGGGGGGAATTTTGAGATAAACATCTCCACTACATACTAACTTATATTTGTGATTGCATTCATCCTCGACAAAAATGCAACACTTATTGTTAATGGGGCTCACATTTACCCCAAATGTGACTGAAAGTCAAATAAAGTGAAAGTAGTTGTTTTCCAAATCGCACCCCTTTACACTCTATTCCCCTTTGCAAACCTATTTCACTGGTGAACTTCAGCATGGCCATACAGCTGTAGAGATACATGCTCAGATATTCCTGACGGAATAAGGAACACAGGGACCAGCAAACAACTTCAAATCGGAGACATTTCATTGAGAGTTTAGCAACGTAAGTTGGCTTGGGGAGGACGCATTGCAAGAAGAGACGGTAGCCTATGTGTGAGACTGCTGACAGAATGACAGCCAAAGAAGAGAATGTCCCACATGCCCACCGCGGAGATGGAGTAATATATTTTAGTTCATGTACAGGAGTGAGATGTATTGCGACATTACGGGATAGTGACGAATGGTGTGGGCTTGGGGAGGAATTAATCCAGTTGTGGATAGACGTTGCTTCATGATGATGACAGGGACAAGTCTAAACTAAACTATCTTTACTTTGTTAGGTAAGGCACACCGAGCTATGAAGCTCTTTTTAGAAGTAACCTAGCCACAAATGATAGCTCAACGAAATGGCTTTTCACGTGGACATTTACATCAGTCAAGATACTCTGAACGCACATTACTAAATGTGGGTCAAGATTGCCCTTCATACCAGGCGAGGTAATTAACATATCCCCATCGCGGCCACCCTATCTATAAAACAGTCCATCCGAGTATTTTCCATAGAACAGGCTCTGTTGATTTTCTACATATTGACAGTCGTTTTAAACTGACAGTTATAACGTGAGCCCCTCATGCATATAAATATGCAAACACATTGCAATGGACAATGTTTTACTTTCTAATTGGGCACTTACCACATCAAGAAGACATTCATGAAAAATTAAACATTAATTTGTAATTTTCGCCTCGCGACATGTGCATTTCTTTGACCCTTAAGTTGTTATTATGAGGCAATGAAAATCATTATTGACTGGCCTCTGCTAAAGTGCATACGAAAAGGAAATTGTGAACTTCTAATTGGAATTAGAAGTCCACAACATTTGGCTTCAACACACCGGTGGGCTAAAGCAGTGAACTATTTGTCTTTGTCAACGTGACACATTTTTACTGATTGGCCGTGTCGGGTGGTGGAGGGTTACGACACATTTATAAATAACGCGATCTAAACCCAAAAACGTTGATTATGAATAACATTGGTCGCGAAAGCCTACGTGTTAAATACATATGCCGGATAAAATTTTCGCACTTTCTCCCTGTGCCTCAGTGGCATTGGCAGCACTTGATCAACCCCCCCCCTAACCCCCAACATTCGTCTCCTTGGCATCGATAATTCCAGCGCCCGTGTGCAGCCAGCCTCCACACCCGGGGGCCAACGTGAACACAGGCCGCTCTGTGGAAGTGCTCAGCGGAAGACCGAATATCACGTGGTCGACCGGACTCAACGATGGACTAAGGGACTCTCCCTCCCTCCATAGATGCGGATTAAGCGGCCCTAGGCTGGCTCGGCAGGACATGTTCTTCAACTGAGGACGGCTGCTTGCGTTGTGGCCGAAACGTCGTGAGAATTATTTTATTATGTTTTATTTTTATTATTTTATTACTTCCCTACTACGTGGCTTTACCGAAAGAACCAAGAAGATCATAACGTTCTTTCGGTATTTTTATTTTACTTTATACTTACGTGACTTTACCGAAAGAACAACAGAGGATGGATTCCTGCGGTCACGAAAGCTTCAAATCTAGATTCATAACGATAATTTTATGAAATCCCAGCACGCATCTTCCCATGCCTCCTCCCATGTTATGCAATCAGAGTCTTAGCTCTATTTTATTTTCAGTGTCCACGTGGAGACGAGGATAACGTGGAGCAAGTGTAAATCTCAACCTGTCATGACAGTCGAAGTCACGTTGCGATGTGACGATGCACACCATCAACTTGCCGGGACCGCAATTACTTGTGATGATATAATGCCAACTGAAAACACAACCTCGTGGTGCGAGAAAATTGGAACATTCGAACATTTTGCATTGTGGATGAGCTAATGCTGTTAATATGCGAATTGCCAACTGGTTCGTTGGCCATCTATGCACAGATATATGCGAGCGGCTAATTGGGTGTGTCATTGAGTAAACAGACACATGGAGTGAGGCTGTAGTGCCATGCACACTTGCTGTGCTGTCCGCTAATGTAATAATGTTAATACATGGCATATTAATTTACACGCCGTCCTGTAAATGCTTTGTAAAATACGATCGTGTAAAATGGCATTAATATTGCTCCCAAATTGCATGAAATATGAAAATCGCATTAAAGCTTGTAGAGGAGAGAGAAAAAAACGCCATGTAATTGCAATTGCGAATGAATGCACTGTTAAATTATTACCATCAGCCATTGTCTATCCACTGCTGCATGAAAGCCCAGCCATGCCGCTGCCACCCCCCCCACAGCTCAGTGCCGCTGCATTCCATCTCACCCCTTCTTGCGCATTAACTAAAATCATCGCTCCATCTCCGTGGCAGTCATCCTTTTGGGTGAGTCTGTCCTTTGGTTAACCATTCCATCGGCCTGTCTCTCCCACATGCCTTCGTCCCATCTCACAACGTGTCCTGTCCAAGCCCTTTTCTTCTCATCAATTGTCAGCAACGTCTTCTTGGTTCTTTCGGTAAAGTCACGTAGAATGGAAATTATAAAATAATAAAAATAAAACATAATAAAATAATTCTCACGACGTTTCGGCCACAACGCAAGCAGCCATCCTCAGGTGAAGAACAGGTCTTGTCAGCAACTTGTCTCCGATTTGTGTTTGTTCGCTGATCCACGTGTTACCTTTTCCTGTCACTCATTGCAATCCTGAGCTTGCATCTCGCCACGTCATAACTGGCGGTATGCAATGCATTAGTGTACTTTTTCAAGTGTTGGTGTATATATGTATGGCCTTATTAATTGCTCACGAACAGCGAATGACCAACGTGTCTAAATGGGAATATTATTGGTCTTATATATCACAAATGTTGAGTACAATACAGATCGGTATTGTGTCTTAGTTTTGGTGTGGATTTAAACATATAAACTAAAATATCTCTATGTTGTGTGTCTCTCTCTGTGTCTGTGTTGTCTCTCTCTTCTTGTGTGTCTGTCTATGTGTCTCCATGTCTGTGTTTTGTCTCTCTCTCAAATTTAGTTCTTCCTGATGACGGTTGCTTGTGTTGCAATCGAAACGTCGTACTCTGTTATTCAATTTATTTTCTTTCTACGTGACTTTACCGAAAGAACCAAAGAGTAAACTGCATATATACAAGATGTCTATAAATCCCAGAAAAAGTCTGATAATTTAGTTAATTTCATGATTTCTATTTGGATCCTCCAAAATGCAAAGAGAGCATTACTCTTAAACTGTAAATTGCAACGTGCTTAATATCGACAATGATGTTGACATCCGCACATACTTCCTTTCGCGAAGTTATAAGTACAAAATTCATACTAAAAACCCGAATTGGATAATACATCTCCTGTTGGCGCAAACTAAAAAAAATAATGCATCGAACGTGACCGTGTGGTAGCTGCATAGCATTTTCAGGACGTTGGCAAAACTGTCAGACGCTTGTAAAAACGAAGAATGGCAAATTAAGCGTGGCGTATAAAACCGTTGAATGTGGCGTTGATTTACAGTCGTGCAGCCGCGATCTGTCTGCCAAATGAGGTTTTTTTTTTTGCAGTGGCAAGTCGTATCAGTGGGGGAGTTGATGAAGGCTGCAGGGGTGTTGACAAGATTTTGTTTTCCCTTCCCAGACATATTTCAATCGTCTTGTGCAAATTCGTCGAATAACAGCCGACTTGGAAATCGGACCTTTGCAATTACGCTCCCCGTAATTATTTTTATGCGCACAGTATTCTGTGAAATGTTCGTACGAAGTGAACACGGACCCACGACAATATGTCAGAGTTGAAAAGCCATTGGTTGTGTGCTCAATGTTATTCATAGCCCCAAGCCAGCGATGGGAATTTCACATTCCTATGGTGGGCACGAGTGTTCAAAACTAGGGACACACCTCTGTTGAGTTCCTCTACAAAGTGGCACTTATGTTATTTTACTGTGGAGGGAGCTAAGTTAACCCCTGGGCAGCAGCAATTGAACGGCAACTTTTTGTCCTCCCCCCCCAGCACCTCCGATTAGCCCAATCTGTGGTCGGCATCTCACCGGTGGACTGCAAGGCTGTGGGAAGAAGTCCACGGGACCGCTGCAGGTACTCCACAGAAGAAAGACGGCGGTCACCGCATAGCGCACTTTCAGATGCGCTTCGGCGGCCGTCTGGAACGCTCTTCCTTCCGATATTCGGAAGCCCACTGGGAGCTGTGCACCTTAAAATCCAGATTTAAAACGAATTTATTTATAACCTCTTTTTGGTGTTTAGTTTGTTGTTCTTCCCTTGCACCTCCGATTAGCACGGTGAGCTACGTATGGTGCGAAAGAAGTTCAATACACGTGCATTTATATAGTTGACAAAGTAGTCGTTCCTGCTCTAGCAGGGACTTGAGTATGAGCTACTCTGTCTTGCCGTTTGATCCCCATCAAACTTTTCAAGTGTATTTGAGCTGATGTCAGTGGCGACGGTAAGGGCTCCAAGTTTCCGAGCGATGAAGGAGAGCACTCACTACGACTGCTCTGTACACACTGCACTGAACCACTGCACCTACACACTGCACAAGGCGATGTCTGGCTTGTCCCATAGACGATCTCGAAGGCGACTAAAATCGGACGAGGCTCCGCTTTATTCTCGTTGTAATCTCTTGGTCCAGACTACCACCATCTGTCACTGTGCTTCCCAGATATGCTAACTTGCCGGTTGAGTTAAGTTGATGTTGGTCAATGTGGATCCCTGCTCCAGAGCTACTGCTTCACAAGTATCCAGGGGCGTGGAATTATTAATTTGGAAGTTCCTTCTCTGAGACGGGCAGGCTTCCATGGCTAAAGCGCCCCCTCTGACCTCTCACTGTGGTTCTGGGTGCCGTTGGCTCATTAATTTAATTAGTTTATCCGCCTTCCCTCCATCAGTCCCACTACTCAACCCAAGCGCTTGTCCGCCCGAAGCCATTGGCACTTCTTGGGGGAAGGGGGTGATGGGTTAATTGACTGCCGCCTGGCACTCAACGTTAACCCGTTGCATGTTTTACCGTCTCCTATCATCACGGTAGCAGGGTCAAAGCCTGACCCAACATAGGGACCCGCAACGATCCACAGTGGCCTACATTAGGCGAGTAGCCAACATTAGGCTATAGTCACCCACATTGGGCCACTGTGACGCACACTAGGCCAAAGTGACCCACGTGAGACCATTTTAGGCTACAGCAACCCACATTAGGCTGCATTAGGCCAGAAACCCACATTAGGCCACAGCAACCTACATTAGGCCACTGTGACCCACATGAGGCAACATCAACCCACATTAAGCCAGTGACCCACATCAGGATACTGTGGCCCACATTAGGCTACAGCAATCCACATTAGCCCACAGGCCACAGCAACCCACATTAGGACACAGTGACCCACATGAGGCAACATCAACCCACATTAAGCCAGTGACCCACATCAGGTTACTGTGGCCCACATTAGGCTACAGCAATCCACATTAGCCCACAGGCCACAGCAACCGACATTAGGACACAGTGACCCACATTGGGACACTGTGACCCATATTAGGCCACAGGCCCACATACCACAACAACCCACATTGCGTGCAGTGATATTTTAAGACAGCAGTTCTCATGTTACTACCTCATGCCAATACTGGCATAAGAGAGCTCTAGACTGTATTTGGCCTACTCTTCCACGGTGATCAGGTGTATGTGAATCGGTGGGAGTACCCGCATCTTTAGCCCACCACACGCGACCAACCGAGAGACCAACTGGGGTGTACATATTTGGACTTCTGGCTGAAGAGGCAGTGATTTAATTATTTTGGACAAACTGGTCTCACTGTTTCAGCTGCCGTCCTGGGAGAATAAGCAGGGGGGGGCTCTGGATTTGCAATTTACCAATCCATTACATCACACCAGTATCGTAACAGTGGTAATATGTGGTATATATATTATCCAAATTGTCATTGGGAAGTGATTAACAAGGCACATAATTCTCAGTCGCATAGGTTTCATGCGGAATATTTTGGGGTGTGACGGAAAGCCACACATTTTTGAATAGGCAATTCCATCGCCCGTCTAAAAATTTTGACAGGGGGCGGGAATCTCAATTCACGATGAGACCGGCCCCTGTCGCTTCCAGTGGCGCCGAATTGACAATTCGACACGAGAGTTCGAGACGCGAGTCGCATAATAAGTGAGCAGCAACACGACGCCACAAACTTCCAGTGTTGGAAAAAACGGCACCTTGGGATGTGCAAGAAATTGGCCCAAAGATTTTGAGACGATGCTTTTAATTCCCAAAGGCTTAATTTGCTCGTCCCTTTCGGCATGAAAGGGATAATCCTTTCCCGGCACCTACAATTAGCACGATTGGCTACGTAAGGTGTGGAAGAAGTTCCACATACATACATAATCATATTTCTTGACTCATTGGCTATCCAAACATGAGCACTTGTATCGCATGTGGTCGGGAATGGCTGCAGCAACGATTATTTCACAAGACTTTTAGGGACTTCAGTGAACAATCCTTCAAGTGGGCCTTGGAAATTTTATATGCCAGGAGGTGCACTTTCCCATGAGCGTTGCTCTCAGATTTTTTGCATGAAAGTCAAATCCATTTTTCAGAGTCAATGTAGCCAAGTTACGTAGCTATTTCCTTGCTTCCAACTCAGGGTATCGACAGCGCCAGCTCAGCACCATGGCCTCTGCACGCCTTGGCCACCTCTTCGCAGTTTCATATTCAATGTAAAAAAAAACAATATAACGGTAGCGGTAGTGGTAAGGAAAATAATGGGGGGGGGGGGGGGGGGGGCGGAGTTTCACGTAAAATTACGAGTTGCCAAAGCTGCGAGCTGCGTTATGTGAATGCTTAAAATCGATGAGTTTGGAAGGAGTGGAGTTCAAACTAGGACATCCAAGAAGTGCATTCGTGGCGCATTCATCTTGTTGTGATTTTGACGGTCTCAGTTCAGTCACTCGTGCATATTAGTCCACACTCCAAAGCACTACCCAGCCCTGAAAAAAGATTACATTAAATCAGCACGGCTTGTCCACGTGTATAGTGGGGGCTTATCTTTTTTTTCTTCCATGGTTGGACATCCTTGCTCTCTGATGATTCCGAGTGATTGACACTTCCCCCACCCCCCCCCAGCCCAACATTCATGAATATTAATAGGCGATGTGCAAGCGTCAAGGACGTTGTAAACAAGGTACAACTTGCAACAAATCAGGGCAAAGCCATTACCCCCTCGACCTGCTTTCTCGTGTGGCTTAGATAATGCACTGGTCGAATTACGTGAAATCCCCTTTCACATCCAAATGCATTGGCGGGCCAAGTCCCTCAGTGTGAAACGTTCATAACGGCATCAGCAGTACGATGGACCACCATTTTTTACATTAATGATTACAACCGTGTAGTTATTGTTGATGTGACTGACTCAATCTAAGTCTTGGTTCAATCGCTGGTGAAATGTCAACTTTATTCAGCAGTACTCGGCTGCAAGAATGTATAAACTGTCAGAGCCAGAGTGATAATTGATGGATTTGTTGTTGTTATATTTCAATGTTAATCATGAGCGGTACAATGTTTTGTTCAGAGCCAGTGACAAATCATCATTTTAGAGCTAAAGCTTTAGTTCTTTGGTGGTTGCTAGGTTACAGCTAATGACCTGATCACTAAGGTCTATGTCTTCCTGGCTTAGCCTACAGCTGTTCTCTGGCAATGAACTGAACAATCGCTCTTGATATGATCTGTTGAAATCTGAAACAGAAGAACTTCATTCTGCATCTGATGTCAGTGGTGCATTGTAATCAAAATAACCATTTAAAATAGTATATGTGCATCGCAACGAGACCATTGGCCAAACAATTTCGTCGTTATTGTGAGTAGAAGCAAGCAATGTTTTAGTGCGTTGCATTGAAGAAAACATCCTCTCCTACTTTGAATCTGATTGGTAATTTGAATGTGTACATTTTAAAGGGTTCAGGTTAGATTCATTGTGTAACTTCTTGCAAATGTCAACATGTCAATATCGTCATTGGCATCGCACACACCATCGTGTATTCAACGTATCAGCGTATTCGCTTTGGAACAGACTAGGCGTTGCATGTTTTAAGTGGAATTGCAGAGACTTAATGCGGCAAGGTCGGTATGTAAAATAAGTTCATCTTTGGGTTAGGTCAAAAAAATACATTTTGTATCGTCAGCCCTGGTGGACAAATGCCTTTCCTGCTGCCATGAGTCTCTCGTAATCCTTGACTGCAACAATCCACATAAACGATGAACATAAGAATTTTTTAAATTAAAACAATCGTTGCAGGAAGTGATGTGGATTTTTTTTTGTATCCCTTCTCACAATTTGAACAATATTTAGTCAAAGCGCAAGTGTAGCGGTCGGAGGCACTCCAAGTCAGCGAGGTTTTTGTTCACTCTATGCTCATTACGTATTCTATGGCTTTACCTTAGTAAAGAGCAGAGGTGGTGACCTCGAAGGATCAGCGCCTCAATCTTGGATAATATTTTCACGATAGGTCAATGAAGTCTCTCCGCTGGATAGGCAAAATGCCACCTATCTCGTTTTCAAAAATCACATCCGTGCAGTGTCTAGACATTCCAGTAAATGGCATGCGTGCATCTGGAGTGATCTGCACAGCGCTTTCAATTCAATCTCCAAATAACAAAAAAAATTCATAGGCATATTATCCAATGGTTGATCTCCACAGCTCTTTAAATGCAATCTCTAAATATATTTTTTAAATGGGAATAATATCCAATGGTCTAGAACACGACTGCCTACGATTAATGAATGCATTGCAGCACAAACGAGTGCCCTTGTAATGTAGAATAAAATTGGCACAAAACAAAAATGTTTCACACCTGCGCTCAATTTAAAATGCACAAAACCCCATTTGTTTAGAAGGTTCTGTATACACAGCATTGGAATACCGTTCATTGGCTTGATTTTGAATGGAAGTATTGTGCCGAGGTAAAATAAAAACGATAGTCGCAATGTAAACAAATCACTCTCCACTGTAACAAATATGTAATGATAATCAAATTCAAAAGTTTCCGATTTTTAAAAACATATTTTTCACATAAGTTGGTATGCGTGCATGCGTCTGTAAGATCAGCACGGCTTTAAGTTTGGCGTGAAAAAAAATCACCTTTAATGGTAATTTTTATAGTTTGAAGAAATTAACATCAGTGTAGCTGAAATTACATCTACTTAATGCGTAACCCAAATAATATGTTGCGTAATCTATATATGTGTATATATGGGCGGGTGATGTTCTAGATGTTTATCAGCAAACTCAACTCACAATTGAAAAGCCACACGCTCATATGCCTGTCACAAAGATTAACAGTCCATTATCATCCCTTCAGGGTGAATAAAATTCGTGCTGCTTTGTGAAAAGTCGACCGTTTCTGTCCGAAAATACTAATAATTTACATCTGTAAAGTGGTGCATTTCATCCGTAGATCCCAATGTGCCTCTGTCGTCTATGCAAGCGAGGAAATAAACAGAACCTGCGGGGGTAAACGTCCAGGCCGAGTGAGGGGGTAAAGGCCAGTTTAGAGGGGTGAGTGTTCAAGGCGGACTTAAATCATCTCTAACGACTCCGATCGTCTTCATTAGCAAAGGCACAAAGCGTCGTTTCACAGTCTGGGAGCTCCACAGTGGCAAAAACCCGCGATCACCCCACGAACAGAGCCTTGACCCCAGAGCACTTAGAAGAGTGCAATCCGATGATCGCAGGGACGTTGTCGGAGTACAAACCCGGATCAGCTCCTGCAAATATTGTGGGGCTAACCCATTGAGAGCCTTTCAGGTCAGCGGGGGGGGGGGTCTTATAAAGTCCACTCGATACGTAGGGAGGCTGGTCTCCTTCATTGATATGTGGGATTCTCAACCACCGGCTCATAGATAGAGGGACTTCAACCGGTGCTCATTATTATACTTAATAAATGCGCATTTACGCCTGCAATTAAAACAACTGCCAAGTAATGAGGTGTGTGTGGGATCTAACGCTCGTTGCAGACAATATTATTCAGAAATTCGCAGCCTGTGGCCTCTCTTTGTTGATATGTCCAGGTCAAGAAAGGGATAATGGCTGAATTAGTGCCGTTTTGTTGTTATTGCAATTACACCAAGAACGCGTATTGACTTACCGCCACAATGCCAATGTATTGGCATGATGTCAATTCGTATTTAAACTCTGAGAGAGAGCAATAGAGAATGATCTCTGAAGAAGGTGATGTCACGAAATAATTGGAATCCCTTCGCCTATCTCTCTTATTCAAACTGTGCTGCACCCTGTAACGTTCCCTGCTAAGGAGGCGTTTGTGTCGTGGACATATTTTGTTTTTCAGAGATGTAAACCCACCACGTGACGACGAAAACCAAATTTAATATGACGCTTACTTTCCGACGCCCATTGATGGCGCCATCAACTCCAACGCAAACTCCGGTCATGTTGGCTATCCATCGAACAAAGGCGGTCACCGCGTCGCGCACTTTCAGATGCCCTTCTGTCGGCCGACTGGGACGCTGTGCATGTTTACATATAAATTGAAAAACTATTTATTTAAAAACTATTTTTTTGTGTTTAGTTTGTTGTCCTTCCCCCGCACATCCGATTAGCATGGTTGGCTACGTACGCTGCGAAAGAAGTTCAACATATATACATTAAGAACCCAGATCAATTTTATCTGCGGTTGATCCCAGGATGACACTCTTGCCTGTCCTGTGCTCCCACTTCATAATAAAAAAACAGCTCAACGCATTTGTCAGTAACACTATCTTTAAAAAAAAATGTAGTGTACAATTGGCGACGTTTCTGGAAATGTCCCTTCTGCACAGCACTCAGAGGAGCCACTTCAAATGAGCCCTCGGGAGTCACCAGGCCCACACAATTCGGCTCTCCAAGATGCCCTCTTTCTCCATCGTGCACGCTTATGAAGAGCGCAATGGTAATTCTTCCAGAGGATAGAGAGGGCTCATACGGATGGAAGACAAACACATTTTTTTGACAACACAAGCAGCTTATTTGTAATGCACGTGACAGCATTGCACAATATGGCCATGCTTCAGCACCGAATGTCGTTGTTTCATTTGTTACTCATTATTAATTAACTGCTACAGAATTATTTAGCGAGCTCTAATGTGTACATTGAGAAAACATTTCAATGCTGGTGCACGCCGGGACGCAGACATGTACATTTGTTTACATTATTAAATCGGTTTCGTCTCTTTCCGCATCACGTTTAGTACTTAACATTCATCTTCTAAAGTGCACACACAATGTTCCTTTGATACTCATTTAATTCGCGCGTGACCTACGTATCGCCGTTCGTTCATTCTCGACTGCTCTTGATGTGCGTGTTAATTCTACAGCACAACTGATGGGGGACAAAAAAAAATCGCATTTACTTCAACACTGTGGAGGCAGCGAGAGTTGGCAGATCATACAGAGATGCTGTAAAATGTTCTTCCAGTGGACGTCGAAATGCCATACCCTGGCTCCCCAGGAGAAGGCGCTACAGCAAGTGGACGAATCGCCATCGGTTTCCATCTGTACGTGGGATAGAGCGTTGCCCCCCTCGTGCGCACGTTTTTTCTCCGGGTGCTCCGATTTCTTCCCGCTCGTTAATTGGTTGCAAACATCTTACCATAAAATCCCAAAGCGGGATCCTCCTAAAAAAAACAGTGTGGTTTTCCTGCGTAAATAATTAATTATTATCTTTACTTTTGTGCGCCTTGGCATTGAGCTTGTACACATTTTAGCACGTAACATTTGGGAAATGCCAACTGAATTGCAAACAACGAGTGTGTTTATTGTTATTCTCAATGCGTTTCATAACTCCGTGGCACATACTTTTAAAATATTACTGGTAGGAACCTCCTGGTTGGGGAGGGTGGGGCTGGGTGGGGAGGGTGGGGAGGGGCTGGGTGGGAGGGGTGGGGCTGGGTGGGGAGGGGCTGGTCACCCTGTGGTGCCCTTATAAAACTCAACGTTTAACCTACTCACGTCGACTTGTGCCCGCCCTCACAGTCGGCCATATTTGAGGAATACACCACGCCGCCGTTGACCCTGGCTATTGACTGAGCAACCCAACGTTCCTACCAGCTCCCTCCGCAGGAATGTGTTGCACCAAATAATATCGAATCACATTTAACTACACTTCCGAGGCGATCAAGTCTACAGCGGTGAAGGTTTTTATTAAAGAAATAACCATTTTAAGGAAGTGGCTAGGTGGATTAGGGATCTGAGCAAACGGCTAATTATGGTGAGATTCTGGGCTGGAATCCAAGTTTCAGCCATCCGTGATGAAACTGGCCTTCTGAAGCATCGTGCACAGCTACTCTCGCCCCAGTTTTCAGGCACTGCGCAAAAAAGTTATCTTCATGAAATTTGGTTTTGACATCATTTCACATATTCCATTTGTGAGATTTTAAACATTTCGCTTTGATTGACATGCTACGAACAGCCATTGCTTTAAGAGGTAGACTCCGAGTGTGGCTAAAATGTACGTTGAACTCACTCCGGAAGTATCCCTATGATATGTTCCAGAACCCTTCATTGACACATGGTGATGCACTACAAGCTGCAAGAGTTCCGAATAAAAATCTCTTTCATTTCACTGTGATGCCAATCACGTCATTGTAAAATAAAAAAAACCTGTTGAATTGAGGGGAAAAGAATAAGAAATAACAATTATTAGCAATTTAAAACCCTCCATATCAAAACATTTAAGCTGGCGGTTGAGAATATATCATCACAGGGGAAAAGCATGAACAACAATAACAATTGTTTGAGCCACCAGCCCAGTGAAAAGAAAAATGCATTGAATGAGGCCTTCACGCCTCTTTTCCACAACACAACGGAGCGGCGAGTCAGCCCGGAGCATGTCCCCGGGATGGCACATCGTGTTCGCACTGCACAAGCCGTGCCTCTGACAGCACAAGCAATGAGGACACGTATTAACCCCCACCCTCGGCCCTGCCTGCCCCCCCAAAGTAGATTCAGATGCCTCGTGAGGTCCAGAATTTCACAGTTTGGTGCTCCCTCGGCTGGGCAAATAGCCGGTTGGTGGGAGATAAACAAAAATCCGCACCCATGCCGTAAGGGAACCGCGATGGTCCGGCTCAGATGTTCCAGCAAGACAAAGTGGGGGGGAGGGGGGGGGGGTTATTGCAGGAAAAGATAAATAATGGCAGCATACTGAGAAGAGTGGTGAAGAAACGCGACACTAACTGACCCAAATGGCCGCCTTGATGAAATTCCACACTGCAGAGGAGCGTTAATCAACGACGATTGTATTATTTAGACAGGTGGAGCGTAAAACTACGTACAGCAGATTGTAAAAGCCTGGTTTTTTGTTGTTGCAAAACACTACTAGACGAAGACTGTGCCACGTCTTGCGGGCCACGAGAAGTCATTGACCATACTTCACCATGCCGGTGATAGCGGGTGGGTCAAGGTGGAGTTTTGCAGCAACTGCTCTCGATTGCCGCAACTGACTTTGTGTATCGTGGTCACCCATCCAAGAGCTTCATATGCTCAACCCCCTTTAAGCTTAGGAGGTCATTCGGGGTTTGTGCGTATTGCAGATGATTAGGCCAAAGTCGCAGACACAGTATATTGCAACAATGCTTTTAAACGCTAATTTCGACGTGTTTGCTGCGTTTAGCACTGAAAAAGGGGTTCACGTACTTATGCATTGAAACTGTTCCATAGGACAAGACCCACTGCATATCGACCAGAGGGCATGACGAGTCTCCTTGAATAGATCAGAAACCTCCTCGCTCGACTGCGTCGTGCCGGCAACTCGTCTCCTCCGCTTGCCGGGTGTCTCACGTGACCTCGGTACGATACAGCAGCCGAAACTGCAGGTTACCAGGTTTTTAGTCATTCTATCTCTATTCATATGAGAATTGGGCCCATAAGTGTATCCCTAAGTGGATTATGTAAAAAAGAATGTTTTAAATAATTTAATGCTTACCAGGCCCCCGTGGTATACAATATGCTGTCTGCCCGACGTGCCATGAAGAAGGGCCGTTGCCAGAAACGACAGCTACGATGTTGTCTTGAAGCCACGTTTATTGCCGGCGTGTTGTGCTTTGTTGTTAGTTGTGCTCTGTGCACCACTGTCCAACGCAGCATCGGGGAATAATTTGGGTTGACCGTATCTCCCGTTGCCTTTGGAATCACACCATTCAGCTGCAAACCAATTCTGATGTCTGCTTTACCCTTATATATTGCATCGGCACAGTCCTCACAATTGGCACTGTAATGTAAATTCGCGCGAGGTTGGAGATTAGGAACAGCGTTGCTCTTCAGTGGAGGTGTTTTACATTGGAAAGGTTTTTTTTTCAGCGCGGGAATCTAAAAATGTCAATTTTGGCCCAATTTGGATTCTTGATGGCGGTTTTAAATTGGATTGTTGTCCTATTCCATTCAATACTGTATTCTATCGCACCAGGAAGACCTTGGAAGTTTAAACACGTGCTCATTGGTCACCTAATTGATTTTTTTTCTCTGCTTTATTTATTAAAGCTATTGGGTGGAGGGATTTCTGGACTATTCCGTGGCCTCCGCGGAATCTTCAACGTAACGTCACGTTTTCCCCGCAGTCGATTGAGTTTTCGTGATACAGTATTTAATTCTCTCACTTTGCTTTATTACACAACATGCAGCTGTGTGGGTTGCCCCTATTTATTTTATTTTTGCAATCTGGCCACGTTTGTTCGAGAGAGAGAACAAAAAAAATTGGTTTCTGCACTTTAGTCGTCGAGTTAAACGGCTCACAAATAAGAAATGAGTTGCGACCTCCCGATTGTAAAAAAAAAAAACGCGTTCTCACGTGCGGTGTAGGTGATGGGGCTCAGCGTGGTCACTGTTGATTGCCGTGTTTGTAGCTTCCTCCGCCGCCGGTACACTGTGTTCTGCTCCAACAGTAAAAAAAAGTGCCATAAGATGCCGGGGGATCCTCCCCCCCCCCCGTAGTAACCGGAGGCGCTTGTTTAATGACGAGTCACGTAGAGATGTCTACCCACTCCCGATTAACAGTCAAGCCGCTCATCTCAGCCATTGGCCCTCAGACACGGTGGGATTCACAGCAAACTTTTAATTGTCAAACAGCCATTGCGAGGCTTTGTTTTAATTGACCTTTGATGGATTAATTGACCCCCCCCCCCAACTGGGATTTTAAATCACGGTGAAGTATTCGATTCCTAAATAATATTACTCGTGTTAACAAAGATAAAGGCGCAGCCCTGCAAATGCTTGCTAGTTCCACTGCTGGTGCAAGGGCTTCCACTAGAGGCAGCTCTAGAGAGCCCATGCTGAGGGTACTTTGGCCTACTCTTCCACGCTGGCCAGACGTGGTGAGATGTTAACTACCTCGTCCGGTATATAGGAGGTCGTGGGTTCGATCGCGACCCTGACGCCAGATGTATATTCGTAGTTTGTGTATTCTTCCCGTGGTCGCGTGGATTTTTCCCCGGTTCCTCCGGTATTTCCCTCCACATTTAGAATCACGCGTTTAGAAATTTCCACGCGATAAGCCACGGCTCGGCAATCATTTGTAACCAGGTCGCTTTTGAAAACGAGCTATATAGCTCAGTGGGTCTTACCTGATAAAAATAAAGAATTGTTTAGTTTTTAGTTGTACGCCTTAGAAGAGGTCCGAGTAACCACACTTCACCCAACCACACACAATCTTCTGATCGACTGCCTTCATCGTTCGATGTAAAGCAGGCAGCACGTACTTTATGGTTAATACACCCGCAGTTATAACCAGGGTGGCCTGCCGGAGTTGAACCGCGAACCTTTGCAACAAGCAGTGAACGTAACACCCCTCGGCCAAGTCGCCGACCAAAAAGCGTGCCAGGATATCGAAAATTGAATATTCAAGGTTGAAAAATAAAGTATGAAAAGTAACGAGTAAAAAAACAACGACTCTAATACAGTATTGAAAAATGAAAAATTTACCGCCTGTTATCAATAAACAGCTGGATGAAGGCTGTTCCAAATCAGGTCCAGTCGCGGATGATTTTGACCATACTTCACCACGCTTCTCAGTGGCAAATTGGTGAAAAGGGGGCTCCGGACCGGTCCATATATCACTCACCAGTGACGTGAGTCATGTCCAGGAATCAAATCCGGGTAACCACATTCCTTGCACAGTGCTGGAACCGCTGCGCCATGACTCACAACCAATTCCCGAAGCTCACGACCTGCTGAAGCTCAAAGCAATTTCAGCGAAATATTCGTCGATGTTAAATTCAGTCCGTGAAATGTCTCCGGGCCACCGGCGAGGAGGAGCTTCATCGATCAGAATCTAATCGATACATTGGCCACGTATAAATAACATCTTCGTAAACGTGGCAATATTGTCGGGCGATTGAGGGTAAATGACAAGAATTTTGGCTTAACGTTAACACGTGGCCTAACCCCCCCCCCTCCCCCCAAAAAAAACTAATTGGGATCAAAATAAATATTTGACTGAGAAATCCTCTGATCGACAGAGCACATTTATTTGGGCATCTTGATTCGAGGGCTGTTCTTCTTTAGGTACGTCCACACCCGAGCCACCTGTTGTGCAACTCTAAATGTGCAACTTAACCGCCCTGCTTATTCGTGCGTGCGGACGTCTTCGGTTGCAGAGACAGGGATGCGGTTGCGCGACAGACGTGGTTCAGGTTGTGGACGAGCCTTTAGTTGGGAATAAATGACCTGCCTCGAATAGACGATGACGAGATGTTAACTACCTCGCCTGGTATACAGGAGGTCGTGGTTTCGATCCCGACCCTGACGCCTGCTGTATATTTGGAGTTTGCATGTCTCTTTCCCCGTGGTCACGTGGATTTTTCTCCAGATCCTCCTGTTTTTTTTTGTCCACATTTAGACTCAACGTGCGTTTACAGTATTTGGCTGCTATACATTTCCACACGATCAGCCGCTTCGTTGAGCTATCATTCGCGATGGCCAGGTCGCTTCTGAAACAAAAAGATCTGGTAATAAGTATAACCCGTAAAAACAAAGTTTTTGACTATAAATCCTTTATATGCGTGGCAGCGAACTTAATATAAAGGATTTAAAACTATATTCGCCTGTGGAGGACGCGGGGATCGATCCCGCGACCTTTGGCATGGGAAGCGAGGGCGCTACCAACTGCGCTACTCCGCCACGGCCTGTGGAGGGGTTACGCTCTGGGCTCTTACACTGTGACGTTCAGCCAAAGCCATGAATGAGTTCTTTTGAATATATGTCAAATATTTTTTTTTTGCCTAAAAAGTGTAACATTTTGGGAATTTTTTTTCACGAACATTAATTGTCTGGCACAACGAGTCTGTGTGGAAAATGTCAGCTCGATTGGATCACGGGAAGTGGGTTAAAAAACGACCGAAAGATTTGCACGGTCGTAAGCAAGCAAGCACGCAAGCAAGCAAGCATGCGAACTTAATATAAAGGATAAAAAAACAAACAGACAATCCGATAAGCTAATATAAACAGAAGAAGAGGGAGAGGTGTTTCGCAAAGTAGTTTAAATTTTAATTCGGCAATGTGAGATCCCTTCGTGAAACTGAGGCGTGCTCGTCCCTCGGGCTCCCTCGAGCATACGGTATTAGCCGCCTAGTATTTCCATCAAGAATTCGTATCGTTTACAAAGGAACCCATACCAAACTGTACCTTTTAAAAAGGTTTATACCTCCCTTTTACAATGCATTCCGCCAATGAGCTTTCATTCACGAGGAATACTTGGTGCTTTGCAAATCCACAAGTTTGCAAATATATACACTAATGGAGGATGTGCACCTATGAAGTCCAGAAAGCCACATCAGGCCAGTACCAGTGCTCCGCAATGCTGATGTTTACGTACTGCAATATCAATTATTTGAAGGCTGAATCTACCTAGGGGGAGACCGAGGATTAGTTCAAAATCAAAACTGGCGTTAGCTGTCACTGGGAATTGAACTTGGGGTGTTGGGGTTTGTTGTGCAGAATGCTAACCCCAAGCTCCCACCTCCAAAACCAGGAATTAAACTCAAATTGCCGCGTTCATATGGTGTTGCGGTCGTGTGCTAACCGCCATGGCACCACCAACTGCACCCTCCCATCCCAAAACCACAACTCACCTATAAGCAAATACATGGCTCCATGCATCAATGCTTCATTATACGGGTGCTTTCAATCAGGAGGATGAATGTGAAAGGATAGACATTATGAAGTAACCTCTGGAAATAAATCGATTTCCTACCCAGATGCTGTCCACACCTGCAGTAGCCACAGTAGAGATGCACATTTTGCTGGCAGCACCAGCAGCTGTTGAATATCCGACGATTTTTTGTTTGATTTCATTATTTTCTTCTTCTTCCTCTTCTCGTGTGCCAAGGCCTTCCTCGTCTATCTTTTGAGGCAGAGTTGGCAGCCGGGCACAGCGCGACAATGCTTCATCATGACAAAGTAAAAGACCCTTTTCAAACGTTTCCTACAAAACATTATATTTGTCATGTTGGTGCCCAATATTACAACGCACCAGATACGTGCACTTTAATCTGGAATAGTGACTTGCTTATATTTATATGACTAGTGAAAATGAACAAGTCCAATATACCATTCGTCAGCATGCTTGCAGTATGTACGATTCTTTTGAATATTTCATTTTATATCCATGTAAAATGGAAATATTTCCAATTGGTTATTGTCAGCTTTAGTATGCCAGCTATATCTTTCAGGCAGTTTAATGCCAATTGTGGATTCAGATTCACTGCATTTACAGCACGTGCTTCTTAGTGGTTTAAGTAAGCTAAAACCATAAACTACAGTGTACATATACTGGATATAAAAACAGTTACGTGTAATCCACTCAATGGTGAAACCTTACCGTGTAGCATGTAACCGTTTATACTTTCACTTATCATAATCAATTCTTATGCTCACGAGACATGCATTGCATTGAGTGCGCGTAATGATGTATTACGTTATTTACACAAATTTTATGTAGCCATTCCCATTCGGATAATGGCATGAACGAGGCAGAAAAAAGACGGAGACCACATATATGACCGTACAAATGAGAGATGGGAAATAATCGATGCTTAAATCAAATCGTTGCACCGAATTAAGGCAATCCAACGAACTGTAAGAGAGGCAATTCATTACTTGTCTGCAGTAATTAAATCACGGATAGATAATTTAATAGTTTACATTATTTAAGTTATTATTACTATCATTTTGGATAGGCCTCTGCTAAAGGACCCTGTCAGTTGGGGAGGTTGCGTGACCATCTTACCCAAGCTGGTCTATGCGGATGGTTGAAGGGGAACAACCCAAAACAGCTTCAGATGTCACTCACTACTGACGTGCCACTTTGTATACGATTCGGGATCATAATCTTTATTTCAGAATAAAAAAAAAAAAATTCAGAATCAGAATATTGATTTTATACTGGATGAATCTGATGGGCTATGATGCTCTTTTTCACAGATGTCCAGTAAAGGCGGGTAAGAACGATACAACAACTAACAGTTCAAAAACATGATAGTCGTCCAAAGTGCAATAAAGGTTGACAAATGACCAAAACACAGACAAATAAAACTAAACCCTCCCCGTCCTACCAGGCAAAGCCCACTGAGGTGTTCACTTATTTTTCAAAAGCAACTTGGCCACAAATGACTGCTCAACAAAGTGGCTTATCATTTGGACATTTATAGCAGCAAAAAATAATGATAAAACTCGTCTAAACGCATGTTTCTTATTTAGACTGGAGGAATCCGATGAGCTATGAAGCTCTTTTTCACAGATGTCCAGTAGTCTTCACAGATGTCCATTAGTGACTGGGCGATTATGGACATTGCAATCATCTGCCCGATGATCATTGCTATTCATAGAAGCTTCTAAAGAGGTCTCATTTGCATAAGGCTTAATGGTGGGTTTTTGTATTCATGCTTTATTATTTTGTTTTCCCAATCATCTGACCTATAAGTGACATTAAAGCAAAATAATGTGTTTCCCCCCCCCCAAACATCATAGCACCAGACCTCATGTATTCTCAAGCTACTTTTAATGGAAATAGGCTGTACCTGCTGATATCATCTATACAATGCATTTTTTGTGCTCCAGGGAAAGTTTATATCAAATGATTACCCATGCCGGGGTGTGTGCTCTGGGATTACAATCTATCGTATATCCTTCAAATCGTGAGGAAGACAATTTATATCACTAGACTAAGGGCCTGTCACTGAAGTCGAATGCTTTCATGCAGAGTAATGCATTTTGATTTCTACATCTACATTCGTAATAAAAAAAAAACATCACAAACCTTGTTCTACACATATGTAGTGTCAGTGATTCGGAGACAAGGTTTGTAAGAGGCCCCTTCTTTATTTAACAACGTTCACGTTTTCGTCCGGACAATCTCCACTGTAGCTCAGCCTCGCCTGTACCACAACGCTAGCCGTCTAACACTGACGGCGCTGACTGAGATAGCCAACTACTATCTTGTAGCGTAATATCTAGCGGAGACGTTTAGCGACGACGACGACGAGACGACAGCGACGACGAGACGAGTCCATTCTCAGAACCGGCAGCCACGAGCTCCCGCTCTCGGCTCCTTTTATGCTCCCAGCGCGGCCTGGCTCCGCCCTGACCGCGCCTCCCTTCTCGAACCTGCTAGCAGGTCCCAGGGGCCTCCAGACGGGGTCCTCCATGACCCACCCTTACCCTAGGTCCTCCCCTCTGCACACAAACCATGCACACCCTCACCGGCGTGTTTGCTGTCTGTCCGCCACAGTTGCCGCTGCTGTCCACCAGCCGGCGCTATTACACTACACATTCATACATACACATACATACACACATACATACATACACACATACATACACACGGACATACACACACACATACACACGGACATACACACATACATACACACACATACACACATACATACACACATACATACACACAGACATACACACATACACACGGACATACACACATACACATACATACACACATACATACACACATACACATGAACATACACACATAAATACATACACACATACATACACACATACATACACACACATACACACGGACATAGACACAGACATACACACGGACATACACACATACATGGTACCACACCACAAGTGCGAGTGGTGGTGCAGTAATTTGAAGCACTGCACTGGTGATCTAGGTTTGATGTACAATTGCGGGCTAACATCGCTAGTGATATCCTAACCAGTGCTGTGCACCACCACCCTTCTTAGCAACCTTCACTTGTCAACCCAGCTACACATTGGATTGACAAAAGGGGATGGTAATGCCACTTAACAATATCAGCAACTCAAAGTGCCATCACATCTCAGCTCAGACTGCCCAGCATTCTGCACATGGTGACTCAGCATCGGTTTTCAAGACAGGATTAACCTATCAGTCGGGGGGAATGGTTGCTTCACGGTAAAAATTTGGCAATTTCAGTCATTTGTGATTCACATTTGGCAAATCTGGACCATGAAGCCGCCACACAATGGCCTGTACGTTTTAAATTCCAGACTGGGATCTTGAATGTTCACTGTGAAGAATAGCATTCAATATTCAATACACCCGCAGAATTAAGCAGGGTGGTCTGTCACCATCTGCAACAAGCAGAGAGAGCATTATGGCTGGGCCACGTGATATCTGTGCATATATTGATCGATTACGATAACGATGGGGTTGGTTAGTGCACTGCGCTATTCTCTGGGGCAACCTAAGTTTGATTCCTGGACATGGCTTAAACCATTGTGATAACTACATCTGATCCTCCACCGTAGCTCAGCCTAGCCTGTGGAAGAGTAGGCCAAATACCCTCTATGGCATAAATATCGTTTAGGGATGGTAACACTCTGGGTGTCATTAGCCACGTGGCATCAGTTTATATACAAGTGCTACCCTTGAGATGAGTGTTCTCACAAGGTCAAGGTGCAACCGCGTGCAATTTCTTGCTGGCGCAACCGTCCGGCAGAAGAGCCTCCACTCGAGGATGCTCTCGGGGATTTTCCATAGAGGGTATTTGGCCTACTCTTCCAAACTGGGCCAGATCTCTTGGAATAAGTGGGGATACCCGACACTTTGTTCCACTACTTGCGACTTGCCGATTACCGTAACTGTGCTGTTTCCATTGTACTGCTGGGAGGACAAACGACGGGTGGATTTCAAAAAACATTGGCCATTGTCTTGGTTCTTTCGGTAAAGTCACGTAGAATGGAAATAATAAAATAATAAAAATAAAACATCATAAAATAATTCTAACGACGTTTCGGCCACAACGCAAGTAGCCGTCCTCAGGTGAAGAACAGGTCTGTCGAGAAGACAGAGTCCATTCAGATTATTTTATTATGTTTTATTTTTATTATTTTATTATTTCAATTCTACGTGACTTTACCGAAAGAACCAAGAAGAATTGTTTTATTTGTTTTCATTTTAATTTGTTTAATATTTTCTGTCTGAATGAACACCACCAAGCTTGGCAGCGTATATTCAGACTCTGTCATTCTCGACAGACCTGTTCTTCACCTGAGGACGGCTGCTTGCGTTGTGGCCGAAACGTCGTGAGAATTATTTTATTATGTTTTATTTTTATTATTTTATTATTTCCATTCTACGTGACTTTACCGAAAGAACCAAGAAGATGAATCCCTGCAGTCACGAGAGCTTTAAATCGAAAAATTGGCCATTGTTTCAACCTCGGCGCTGGGAGATTAAATTGACGGCCCCTTGGTTTGCTAGCATAGTGTGTTGACCGTTACACCCAAACGCAGTATCCATTGTGTTCTCATAACGAAGTCTTAAATGTTAGACTGCGAGCCTCGGAATTTATCTGAATGAACTGTACAGTTTATTTTGCTTAATGCAAGACGGGAGAATATTGAGAAATATAGCTCACTTATATGACTGGCTTTGGTAGTTTGGGCAATCCCAATAATAAGCCTTTGGCTAAAATGTCCCGTCATATTTCCTGAAGTCGATTTCAGCCCGTTTTTATGGTCTTTAACTATTAATAGGGCCGTGGTATATTACGCGTGCCTCTTCTTTATCACGGGAAATGTGCCATTTATGGTCCCATTTAATTTAACCCGTTTAGGCGATATATATCATTACGAACCGAAGTTACGATTGCATGTTAATTCGCTTTTCAAAGCTTTGCGTCTGCAAACGATGGGTTGATGTTGCCCTCTGCTGGTTACTCGAACCTACGTCGGTTACGAATTTACGGCCAGCGTTGGAACACATTAACGCACGCGGGTTTTTTTTGTTTGTGCCAGACTGTCGTTTAAACAAATGCTGATGGTTATCTTTGAACCCTGGGGGCACGCTTACGATAATTTTACGAAAGTATATTTTGTGCGGTGATATGGAACAAAAGGCGGCTTATTTCAATTATTGAACCTGATTGTGAAGTGTGGCCAATTGAGGGCCTCGTCTGGTTACGAATGCCGCTCAAAATAATGATGCTACATGAGTTTTTGTTTCGCTTAGTTGAGAATATTGTGGCTTTCAGACAATTTTCGAATCACATGCAATTAACAATATTTGTGTGGAATTAATGAGCGTGGATAAAGAGGTCTTTCGTAGTTTCGTAGTTACCGTACATGGCATCATCGTCACCCTTGAACTGTTCTCCAACATAGGCTAATGCACTGCTAGCCGTATGAATGCATGGATGTCAATGTCTTAATTTCATCAACTGATGTCGATAGCACATTTGGAACATAGCATTGGGGAAATAAATGCTTAAAAGCATACAAGGCATTTTCGTAGTAGTGAATTGAAACTGTTGACCCTGGTAATTCACACATAATGGATACAATTTAACATGATTTCACTCATTTAGCTTATCATCTTCTCTAAGGATTGTAATATGCTACGAAAAATATTGGATGTCTGCCAAATTTGAACTTTAACTCATAACAACCGTATTGCCCTTATAAAACGTTGAGTTTTATAAGGGCACCACGGGGTGACCAGTCCCTCCCCACCCAGCCCCACCCCTCCCACCCAGCCCCTCCCCACCCTCCCTACCCAGCCCCTCCCCACCCTCCCCACCCAGCCCCTCCTCACCCTCCCCACCTAGCTCCTCCCCACCCTCGCCTCCCCACCCTCGCCTCCCCACCCAGCCCCTCCCTCCCCAGCCCCTCCCTGTACGTCGGACGGACACAATAATCCCCTGTGGGCTGGTGGAACCAGGTAGTTCCTACCAGTAATAATCTCAATGCATGTTTCTAAATGTGGTTGGGAAAAACTGGAAGAACCGGAGAAAAAAGTCCACGTGACCACGGGGAGAACATGCAAACCCCAAATATACCGGCGTCATGGTCAGGATCGAACCCCCGACCTCCTGCACACCAAGCGAAGAAGATAACATCACACCACCGTGACGCCCCTCTAATAAATAAATAAACAATTTAAGTTCAAATTGCATTGTCAATTTCCAGGCTTCGTAAAGACAGTAAAACAACAGGAAAAACAGTCCCAGACCACACCGACAACAATGATTAGTGCACTGCACTACAAAAACGGCAAAACCTGCGTTTGAGTCCCAGCCGTAGCTGACATTCGTGAGTGATACCAGCACCAGTTCTGGCCTCAACCGCCACCAAAACGCCAACATTGACAGGCGTGGTGGAATGCGGCCAAATATCTCCCACGATTAGCACTGCACGTGGAAAGCCTTCTTTCCAGCAGTGGATTGACAAATGGCTATAAATACTTGATATTTAAATACCTATCTGATTACTTGATTATCTCTGGTATCTCTATTCTGTGAAGATGGGTGTTGACTATTATATACTTTTTTAATTTTTAAGGCCACAGTGTTATTGACGAATGCTTTTTTTTTTCGTTTCACCCCACCGAACGATCGTAACCTTATCGTGGTGTTGGGGTTTGTGTGTTCCAATGACCATAAGAGCTATGTCGCCTGGTGTCTTGTACTCCTTGTAGGGTCTCCCTTGGCGAACAGGTCTGGGGGGGTGGTACCAGACAAATAGCGGTCCCAACAAAAGCCCCTTTTGAATGGTTCTGAAATATGCGAATGCACACCACTGGCAATTGCAGTAAAACCGTCTAATGCCTTATTAAATTACTCTTTTAAGTCGACAATTATATCACGTGTAACAATCACGCTCTTGAACAATGCCATTAACAGACTTAAACGCGAAGATCGCGCGCAATTGTATTCGTAAGAAATTAACTTTAACAGTTAAATTGGTGCCCCGTAATTTTCGTTTAAAATGTAACTTACACTTCACCACTTAACCCACGCGGTGGCTCTCCAATGCCACCAATGGAAGCGGAGCGAACACAACCCACGGAATGATACGTATGATTGTGCGCCCACCACCATCATCAGTTGTTTTCATTATACGCGAGTGCATTAACGGACGTGCCCATGCGTGGAATGGTACACTTCGGTGGAAATTACACACGCATGGGTGACTATGAGGGCTGTTGTGATTGCACAGCTGTGTGTGATTTACTTTGCCCTATTACATGCCACAGTATTATGCATATATGCTCATGGGTGTGTACATTATAGTTTAGTGAGTATATATTTTAAATCAATTTTCTTTATTGCCATTGTAAATAACTTACATTGGGGCACTGACAGCTTCTACCACGGGTGGTTGGTGAGCTATATTCGGCTTCCAAACGTTCAAGTGCGGCGCAATAAGACACGCTGCAATTTATCACATTTCAACAGAACTTTTATTTAAAGCAGGGGAAAGAAATCCGTGGAAGCGGGAGCAGCCTGGGTGTGGGCGGGTAAAGGGGGTGGCGTAGCACTCACTTCTGGCAGCGGAGCCAGACGTGAGTACTCTCTGATGCGCATCCACGGATTTCTGAATTTAAAACGCCACAGCCGAAGAGCCGCGAGTGACCGGCGTGGTGGCCACTCCACGTGGCCAGCGTGGGTCACCGCATCGCGCGGCACTTTATGATGCGCTGCTGGCGCGGCCGTCTGGAATGCTCTCCCTTCCGATATTAGGAAGCCATGATATTTACCGCCCTAAGCCAGCGATGGGAATTTCACATTTCTATGGTGGGCGCAAGTGTTTAAATACAGGGACAAATCTCTCTTGATTTCCTGACAAAGAGGCACTTATTTTTATTCCCCCCCCCGCACCTCCGATTAGCCCAATCTGTGGTCGGCACCTCACAGGTGGTCTGCAAGGCTCTGGGAAGAGGTCCGCGGGACAACTGCAGGTGTTCCACGTTGACATTTCTAGCCACCCAAGAAATACGTTCACCGCATCGCTGCACTTTTAGATGCTGCCGGGCGGGGTAAATTAGAAATGCGCAAGCTGAAAACAACGTGTGGTAATGGTGATGGTAGTGTGTGAAGCTGTTACCCACAGCTTCACACACTACCATCACCATTACCACACAGCATAACAACAGGCTGCTTAATCTTAGCTTTCTTATCTACTTCCGCCCCCTGCATCACAAAGCTTCAGTTTGAACTCTATGCGTTGCCTCCCAGCGCCCCCCCCCCCCCCCCCGTGCCTCAGTACGTTGCTTCTTCGGTCCACAGCCCACCCACACACTCACCATGTCCACTCCCCTCCCTCCATCCCCCGCGACTATATAATTCCTCGTCACAGCCATCTCTTAGACACACTTAGGCGGTTGTGGCTTTCGCTACGTTGTCCCCACCTGAAGAATGACGCTTGTGTTGCGCCCGAAACGTCGTGACTTAATTTAGTTGTTTTCATTTATTTTATTTTTACCTATGTGACTTTATCGAAAAAAACAAAGAGTATGAATCCTTGCAGTCACGAAAGCTTCAAATCTAGAATTATATGAATATTCTTACATGTGTCTTCTATGGTCAGAAATATTTTATATGGCATGTAAAGCTAATGGGTTAAAATAAAACATTTTGTGTTGGAAACGTCTTTAAATGGTGAACACACCTCGGCTCTGAGAATTTTACAACGTTCGCTTTCTTTCCACTTTTATGACGATGAAAATTACGATGTAGTATACTTTATTACGGAATGTTTACCCAGGAGAGCCTTGCTGAATCACAACTCTCTGGACGGTCTGGCCAAGTTTTCGTAGTAGGTCGTAGGCATGTTGCTAAATAACAATAATACCCGAGTTGTCTTGCTCCTGGACTAACTCCTAAGAATGTATGCTGCATGTATCCAACATATCAATATGTTGCACATCTGCCAAGAATATCACGCAAGGTCGCCCATGCAATAATGGCAATGTTTCAAGTGTCTCCATGGATTTACTTCATTTCTTGGCTAAACAAAGCATCGTGACTGATGTTTTTATTTTATTTTGTGCGCATCTCCAATATCCCCTATTCTGGTACAATAAACTCCGTTCAACTTATTATGGTCATCATGGATAGCTTAACGTGGTAAAGCTGCAGCCGTGAAATTTCTTGCCACACACCCCTGCTGCTTGAAGGGCCTCTGCGAGTGGAGGGGACGCTAAAACCCACCACAATGGCCTACTTCTGCAAACAACGTCAAGAGGCTCTTTAACATCCACTGTGAGTGAAGCGGACGGCGCCGAGTATGATTACGGTTATTACTTCACATTTCCGACTAGCACGGTTGGGATACGTAAGGCGCAAACGAATTTCAACATACATACATGGTACAGGCACTCCTCTACTTACGAATGAGTTAGGTTCCAGAGGTCTGTTTGTAGGTCGGTTTGTTCGTAAGTCCAACTTTACTCCTGTCGATTCCAACCATGTTGTTTGGCATGTACACTAAACACGGGGAATGGTGTCAAAAGTAGTATAATTTCCTGTAGATGTAGATGCCACTGGTTCTTGATGTTATACAGATGCAGATGCCTGAGGTTTTTCATGTTCTGCAGATGTTCGATGCCACCACCACCATCTATTGCGCCGAGGTTGAACTTGCATCTCTCGGTTCGAACAGGCAACTGGACATGTGACAGGTTTGTTGGTATCTCTGAAAGTTTGTAACATCGAACGTTCGTAATTAGAGGAGTCCCTGTACACTGCCCGATAATAACACTGGGTATTAAGTGTTATTTCCTAATTGCTTATGCCTCAAAAGTACAGAAAATGGCTATTATTCCCCACAAACTTTTCTTTTGTGACCAGGACAGTGATATAAAAAAATTACCTATTTTCCAGAATATTCCAGATTGATTCAGAGCTGAGTAAACTTGAAGTAACTTCTAGAACATTATAGAACTTTCCAGTAATATAAATAGTAGTATAAATACAGGGGCCTTAAGCCCACAAGTTCAGTTTAGTTCCACAGCCTAAGTGGATACATATCTGCATTTTTCTGAGATGGCATCAAGAGGCTTCAAGCATCCGGCAGACACATTTTGCTATGTCTGCGGCCAATTTATAAAGACAAGAGCGACAAAGTACTCTGTGGAAGCATTTGCTAAAATGTGTGAGGCCTAGAAGGCATATTTTGGCATGCCTGTCAGGGATCAAGACAAACCCTGGGCACCTCATTTCACCTGTGAGCAATGCGAAAAAACTCTTGAAGGTAAGATGGACAATTGTTGCTTGGAATTTTATGTTCAATGCCGAGCTTTTGACGTCCAGGCTCAAGCAATGGAACTTGTTGGATGAAAGTGTGCAAGTCGCAGATCAGAGGAAGCGTCACCAACCTTTTTTCGGCGTCTTCACCCGTCAAGATGGGTTCTGCTTCTGCCACAATGTGACCAGTCTGTTCGAGGCAATCGGAATCGCTTGTAACCAGAATGTGTGGCGCCTCTTCATTGACAGCTCATCCAGGAGCCTCAAAGCTGTGCTGCTTCATAATGGTAACAAGTACCCGTCTCTTCCCCTGGCTCACTCGGTGCACCTTAAAGAGGATTACAACAGCATCAAGACCTTGCTGGACGCCTTGATGTATGATGAGTACGCCTGGGAGGTCATCAGAGACTTCAAAATGGTGGCATTCCTGATGGGTCTCTAAGGTGGTTTTACCAAGTTTCCCTGCTATCTTTGCCTTTGACACAGCAGGGACACCAATGCGCACTACCACAGGCGGGACTGGCCACAGCAGATCGAGTTCTCTGTGGGGAGGAACAACGTCAAGTGGGAGCCACTGGTGGACCCCTGGAAGGTGTTGATGCCACTACTGCACATCAAATTGGGCCTTATGAAACAATTTGTCAGAGCTGTAGATAAGCAGTCGGCAGCCTTCAAGTACCTTCAAAACTTCTTCCATAAGCTGTCTGAGGAAAGATCAAAGCCGGTGTCTTCGTTGGACCACAGATAAAGAAGATCCTGGAGTGCAATGCATTCTCCAAGAAGCTCACTAGTAAGCAGAAAGCGGCTTGGAACAGCTTTGTTGCAGTGGTTCGTTCCTGGGAAATCACAAGGTCGAAAACTATGTGGAGCTAATTGAGACTGGTGAAGATCTACGGCACAATGGGCTGTAGGATGTCCCTCAAAGTCCATATCCTTGATGTTCATCTTGATAAATTCAAGGAGAACATGGGAGCGTACTTGGAGGAGCAAGGCGAGCGCTTCCACCAGGATATACTGGAATTTGAACGCAACTACCAAGGACAGTATAACGAGAACATGATGGGAGACTACATTTGGGGGCTGATTCGTTAAAGTGATTTACAGTTTCATCGTATATTTCGAAAAACTATTCACTTCTAAATCTTTTTTAGTATTTTTTGTATTACTTTAGTATAAATACATGTTAATTTTGATTCATATGTTGTTGTTTTCAGACTTTTTGTGAACGTAAAGACACAAATTCGCCCTTTTTCTCAGTGAAAATAGGTACATTTTACCATATCAATGTCCTGGTCACAAAAGCAAAATTTGTAGGGACTAATAGCCATTTTCTGTACTTATAAGGTATAAACAATTAGGAAATAATACTTACTACCCAGGAGCAAAAATTGTGTTACATAGTGTAAACACGACAGCTGCTGGATTCTAACCCTGACCCTCTGCAACAAGCAGCCAACGCGCGGCCACTCGGCCACGTCCACCACCCCAAATTGTAAATCCATTCGCAGTGTTTCTACCGCACGCATCTCATACATCGACTCGTTGACTGACTGATGTGAGGCTGAGCTACGCAGATAAATGTTCCGTGAAAGTTTGGCCGTGCAGCTTTCCCCGTGTAACGAGAGTCGTGGGAGGTTTAACAAGAATGAATTCGAGACAGCGGAATGAACTCCCACCCCCCCCCAACTTCCCCCCCGCTGATGGACACTTATTGATAATATTTCTAAATCCGAGATAGTCGCTGAGTGGGTGAGTCTTGAGAAGGTGAACTCCGATGTTTAGGACACGTTTCTGATATTCAGCCACAACGGCATATTTTTTTTATAAAACCCTTATGAGTCTTCTTGGTTCTTTCGGTAAAGTCACGTAGAATTGAAATAATAAAATAATAAGAATAATTATTTTATTATGTTTTCTTTTTTATTATTTTATTATTATTTTTATTTCAATTCTACGTGACTTTACCGAAAGAACCAAGAAGATGAATCCCTGCAGTCACGAAAGCTTTAAATCGAAATTGAACCCTTATGAGTGTAAAGTACTACTTTGGTTTTTACTTGTACTCTGGAAGCAAGCAAATAATTTTCCATCGGAGGGGATTATGTGAAGACACTGCCACCTTTAACAACATAATTTCCATTGCACACAACATTGTTTCCATTAATGATGATTCTTAGCACCACCGAAAAATGAGCACCGACTAAAATTCGATATGAAATGCGGTCCTGTGCTGCGATACATGCACAGCATGTTGGGAGAAACCCAATACCCTAAATTCTCTGCAGTGTGTGCGCACAGCAGTGTGATATGTACGTTATAATGATGGATCGGTTCATCAATTTAACATTGAATCGTACACCGCACGGTGCGTGCATCGAATGGCGTAGATGGGAATCGGTTATTTACAATTCATGCAATTTATATGCAAATTTTATTCCAAATTAGAATATTGGAGCGAACGGGAACAACTGTATAAACGTGGGACAACACAAGGACAACGCGAACAAGATGAATACATTCAACGAGAGCAGAATAAATGCTCGATTCAAATCGTGGCTACGAATCAGAAATGCATCAAACCGTTAGGAAGGTGAATCGTTAAATGCCTTCTAATATCTAATCACGTGCCATCGTGTTTTGGCTGCTAGATTGTAAACGATATGATGGAAAAATCCTTGATTAACTTAAAACCCAAATTGCAAATAATTGACATTTATTGCAGTATTGAGAATGTAATTAAATCGCACTAATGCAATGACGACTATTTAACGAAACTGTAAATTACAGCCGTCTATGTCGTATGCACAGGTGAGTGTGTGTCTGTGTTTCTACGCGTGTTAGCCTAACAAAATCTAGATGTGTGCAAACTGAGATTAGGATAAAGATCTAAAAAAAAAAATCAATTCACACTTAGGAAGTCCTAGCCTCTGCTCATTAATAGTTAATGCCAGCGGTCTGAATAAGCTACCTCTTTCTCTTCAGGGGCCGCACGTATCCACTGCAGCCGTTGATGACTTGGCCACAATCTCGCAATCACTCGCTATTCGCATCCCTTTACTCCCAAGAACATTCTGGAAACTGCGGTTCAATAATCAAATTAATAGGTCACACGCTACGTTTTTTGCAAAATGATACTCGTTACGCGCGAAAAAGTTGTCAAATGTTCGTAGTATTTTTTGTTTGTTCTATTTAACTTTTATATAAGAGGCTTTGACGCTGATATAAGTATTGCTTTTATTTTTTAAACGTAGGTATCGCTGATAGGCCTTTGTTTGTCAGAGCTTCGATGACTACATTAATTTGCACGGAGTCAAATGCTATTTCATGGTCAATACAGACTCGGAAATGGTATTTGATATTTAATTTTACTTTGCACAATCTGATTTTTAGTGAGTGATCGATGGTAGAACACCGTTCCTAAACCCGGCCTCGCTCCCCTCTGCGTCTCCCACTATTCCATTACGAACGTTCTTCGTGAACAAATTATATACGGGCTGTAAGCATCTTGAAGAGCTTGAAGAGTCTTAAGATGTTGCGATTATGTTGACAGAAAGAGGAACACATGAATGAGGGCACATTCGATGAACTGTCATGAGGAAGTAAGTGGCCATGGACATGGCATGTCACCATAAGGGATGATAGCAGATGTACTCTTAGCTTTTTCGGTAAAGTCACGTAGGTAAAAAAAATTTAATAAAAATTAATACAAATAAAATAATAAAAATCACGACGTTTCGGAGGCAACACAAGTCTCCGTCACAAGGTGGGACCGTCACAGCCAGATTTGCTGTATCAAGTGAGGCAAATCTAGCTGTGACGGTCCCACCTGACGACGGAGACTTGTGTTGCCTCCGAAACGTCGTGATTTTTATTATTTTATTTTTTATTAATTTTAATTTCATTTTTTTACCTACGTGACTTTACCGAAAGAACTAAGAGTATGAATCCTTGCAGTCACGAAAGCTTCAAATCTGGAAATGATAGCAGACGGTCAAAGCATAGTTAACAGTGGCAGTCAAGTAGCGGAGAGCACGCACGAGAAGATGTCTGTCTCGTCATTCGAATAATCAATGAAAATTCACTCGAGGAGCCGACTAAAGATGGTATCAAAGAAGTCCGTAAAGTTGGGCTCCAGAGGAATATGAGCACAACAACGGTCACGCACAACCAATCGCATCGAAGCGAGTCAAGGTATCGGAATCTTTATTTAGACTACAGGAGGAATCCAATGATCCATGGAGCTGTCTTCCGCAGATGTCCAGTATGGGCGGGTCAGCGAGTTTGCAACGACAAATTGATGATTAATCACTCTTCGGTTCTAGATTTGAAGTTTTCGTGACTGCAAGGATCCATTCTCTTTGGGATTTTTTCGGTAGAGTCACGTAGGTAATAAATAATAAAAATGAAAACAACTAAATTAACACTCTTCGTCACGTAGAAAATCAAATAACAATAGAATACGACGTTTCGGTTGCAACACAAGC